>NC_064038.1:16197949-16536074 GCF_932526225.1 Nematostella vectensis | reverse complement strand
AGAGGGCCAAGTATGCTGTGGGACCCCTGATGGTACTGGAGAGCGGCTAGAAGTGAACCCTTGGACAAGGCAGCGCTGACCACGATCAAGCAGATAGCTATGGAACCATTGGAGTAGATTGCCGGAAATACCGTAACGTGAAAGCTTCCACAGAAGTCTCTGATGAGATACACTGTCGAAGGCTTTCGCCAAGTCTAAGAATACTATGTTCTATTGTGGACCACGATCAAGTGCCTGACCTATTTAGTGATAGAAGGATAACAATTGCGTAACAGTGGATAGCCCCTGCAAGAAGCCGTGTTGAGAATCATCCAAGATTGTACACAGGTGATTTTTAAGATATTTAAATACACAACGTTCTAACACCTTACAATGATATAGGTCTGTAATTGGTGACTAGATCTTTCTTCCTTTTTTGTGGACTGGAACTAAAAGAGCTTCTTTCCATTCCGCAGAGACCCTGCCTGAGGCCAGGGACAAATTAAAGAGCTTGCAGATAGATGGAGCGAGCTCTTGCGCACAGTTTTTTAAAACGACTGTTGGCACGCCATCAGGTCCGGGAGCTTTGTTGGAATCTAAGCCAGAGAGAACCTCAAATACCTCATTAACCGAGAAGGTCAGGGTTTCCAAGGTTAGTGCGTTCGGGTCAGATGAAGCTGGAGTGAGGTTCTCAGCAGAGTCGTGGGTGAAAGTTGAATAAAAAACTTATTGAACACCTCTGCTTTACCCGCAGCATCAGAGTGCAGCGTGTTAAGGTAGGACACTGATGCCGGGATAGAATCTGATTTCGTCTTGTGGCAAAAAAAGCTCCAAAAACGCTTAGGATTATCCTTAAGCGAGTCCCCTAGTGATACGCGGTACTCTTTTTCTTTACTATTTTTGAGCCGTTTGCATTCCTTTCTGAGAGCTTTAAATTTATCAAGGTAATGAGTACTATTATGTTTCTTTGCAGCACGCCTTGCGGTATCTTTTTTCTTAAGCAAATATAGAACTTCTTTGTCTATCCATGGAGGCGTGTTGGAATCTTTTATTTTCACCTTGGGGACAGTTGGGTCTAAAATTGCTAGCAGCGTATGTTTTCATTTGCCCTAGAGAACATCAACATCCCCGTCACTCCCAGATATGCCAATCGGAAAATTTAATTTTTCCACAATTTGCTCCTTAATTGAATTAGCGCACAGGCTTCTGGATTCGCCTAGGCCTGGCAATCAGGTCGATTATGATCAGTACTAAGATCTGCATCAATGGGTGATCTTGCCTCAATATTAGCAATACGATCGGGCACGTTGGTGATAATCCAAGATAGTCCAAGATATTATTTAAGCGCGTCGAGAAAGTGTTGAGCTGGAGCAGCGAAATCAGCAGAGTTGGGACGATTAGAAAACCCACATCCTTCAGCCTATTTCACGCTCGGATAGTTGAAATCACCCAAAACGATCAGTTGACTCTTTTTGGATCCGCGCAGCGCGTGATAAATGAGAGATAAGTTGTGTTACTGACTCAAATTCATAACTTGGGGTGCTGTCTGGTGGTCTATAAATAGAGCTAATCAGGATTTTTGAAGAACCTGCTAGATTAAGTTCGATAGTAACTATCTCGAGCTCCGCCTCTAAGTCAGATCTACGACGACAGTCATAGCAGCTTTTGATAGCCACAAGAGATCCACCGCCAATTCGTCCGCCACGATCGCAATAGTGCATAGCCCCTGCTAAGGACCTCGGAATCAAATATATTTTCTTTGAGCCAGGTTTCAGTAACTTTAATCGTTTCACCCCCAATTCATTTTCCATACGTGTTGAGAAATGCAAACAACCATGCCCCGGGCATTGTGGGTTAGGCCCACAGGGAACCCGCGCGGCTTACAACTCTAAACAGTATAATTGTCAGTATAACCGTTGTCGCCGGACCGACCATGGTCGACCAATTTAATATGAGGGTCGTGGTCGACCAATTTAATAGGAGGGTCGTGGTCGACCAATTTAATAGGAGGGTAGTGGTCGACCAATTTAATATGAGGGTTGGGTCGACCAATTTAATATATGGGTCGTAGTCGACCAATTAAATACGAGGGTCGTGGTCGACCAATTCAAAATGAGGATCGTGGTCGACCAATTTAGTATGAGGGTCGTGGTCGACAAATTTAATATGAGGGTCGTGTTGGACCAATTTAATATGTTGGTCGTGGTCGACCAATTTTATGAGGGTCGTGGTCGTTCAATTTAATATGAGGGTCGTGGTCGACCAATTTAATATGAGGGTCGTGGTCGACCAATTTAATATGAGGGTCGTGGGCGACCAATTCAATTGTTTGAAGGCTATTGGTGGATACATAAATCATGTGATAAATCAAAAAATAAAATTGCCGACGGGGGCGTGGCCAATGAGATTGTGCTAAAAGACATTCTAGAAATATGACGCATGATAACATATTTATTGCATTCTCTTCTGTGTGTATGTTTAAGAACCTCAACAAAGAATTCCAAAATCTCCTTGTAGTCTCATCAAACGAGTTGTTCCACCTGAAACCCGACAAACGGGACAAGTTTGTCGAATTGGTCAAGTCTGTGTTAGCAAGCCGCTCGGTTCAGATGAAGACCCTGCAACGGCTGGCCGGAAAATGCGTGTCATTTACGCGGGTAGTCCCAGGGGCAAAGTTATTTAAGAGGGAGATGAATACCGCAATTTCGACAGGTCTACACAAGATGAAACCGATATTTGTGAAAGATGCTCTCAGGGAAGAAATTAGCCATTGGTTGTTCTTATAGAAGTGGGACCAACCCCTAGGATGTCGCGAAGAGAGGCGGTGAAACCGGCGTCAGATACTTCGCAATCGGAATGGCGTGGTGTTATCCTAGCACCCACGACGCAGGAGGTGTCAGATTACTGGACAGAAGAGGAGGAAGGCCTGGACATCTCCACAAAGGAGGCCTTGGCTTGGTCACGTGCTACGTTCTTTTCGCGTATTAGTAACCAATGATACGAGTGCATACTCAGTATTGGGGCTTACAGAACAACACAAAGACAAACAAGTAAAGTTGAAAATAATGCCGTGAACAGGATTCGAACCTGGGTTATTGGGGCCACAAAGCAATGTACTAACCACTATACTATCACTTCGAGATTGAAAAGAAAAAATGACAAATAAATGAAAGCTTCCGGTGGAGTTCTAAGCTTTTTGCTTATGCTCTTAAACAAGATACGAGTGCATACTCAGTATTGGGGCTGAAAGAACAACACAAAGACAAACAAGTAGAGTTGAATAAAAAAATGACATGACTAGGATTCGAACCTTGGTTATCGCGGCCACAAAGCAATGCACTAACAACTATAGGATCACGGCGAGATGGATTTGAGATAAAGAAAAATGACAAATAAATGGAAGCTTCCTGTGGAGTTCTAAGCTTTTTGCTTATGCTCTTAAACAAGGTACGGGTGCATACTCAGTATTAGGGCTTAAAGAACAGCACAAAGACAAACAAGTAAAGTTGAAAAAAAATGCTGTGACCAGGATTCGAACCTGGGTTATTGCGGCCATAACGCAATTTACTAACCACTATACGATAACTGCGAGATTGATTTGAGATACAGAAAAAAATTACAAATAAATGGAAGCCTCCTGTGGAGTTCTAAGCTTTTTGCTTATGCTCTTGAACAAGATGGGAGTGCATACTCAGTATTGGGGCGTACAGAACAACACGAAGACAAACAAATAAAGTTGAAAAAAATTGCCGTGACCAGGATTCGATCCTGGGTTATTGCATCCACGACGCAATGTACTAACCACTATACGATCACGGCGAGATTGATTTGAGATAAAGAAAACATGACAAATAAGTGGAAGCTTTCTATGGAGTTCTAAGCTTTTTCCTTATGCTCTTAAACAAGGTACACAAAGACAAACAGTGAAGTTGAAAAAAAATGTCGTGATTTGGATTCGAACATGGGTTATTGCGGCCACAACGCAATGTACTAACAACTATACGATCACGGCGAGATTGATTTGAGATAAAGAAAAAATGACAAATAAATGGAAGCTTCCTGTTGACTTCTAAGCTTTTTGCTTATTCTCTTAAACAAGGTACGAGTGCATACTCAGTATTGGGGCTTACAGAACAACACGAAGACAAACAGTAAAAGTGAAAAAAAAATCCGTGAAAAGGATTCGAACCTGGGTTATTGCGGCCAGAACGCAATGTACTAACCAGTATACGATCACGGCGAGATTGATTTGAGATAAAGAAAAAATGACAAATAAATGAAAGCTTCCGGTGGAGTTCTAAGCTTTTTGCTTATGCTCTTAAACAAGATACGAGTGCATACTCAGTATTGGGGCTTGAAGAACAACACAAAGACAAACAAGTAGAGTTGAAAAAAAAAATGACATGACTAGGATTCAAACCTTGGTTATCGCGGCCACAAAGCAATGCACTAACAACTATAGGATCACGGCGAGATGGATTTAAGATAAAGAAAAATGACAAATAAATGGAAGCTTCCTGTGGAGTTCTAAGCTTTTTGCTTATGCTCTTAAACAAGGTACGAGTGCAAACTCAGTATTAGGTATTAAAGAACAGCACAAAGACAAACAAGTAAAGTTGAAAAAAAAATGCTGTGACCAGGATTCGAACCTGGGTTATTGCGGCCATAACGCAATTTACTAACCACTATACGATCACGGCGAGATTGATTTGAGATAAAGAAAAAAATTACAAATAAATGAAAGCCTCCTGTGGAGTTCTAAGCTTTTTGCTTATGCTCTTAAAACAAGATAGGAGTACATACTCAGTATTGAGGCTTACATAACAACACAAAGACAAACAAATAAAGTTTAAAAAAAAATGCCGTGACCAGGATTCGATCCTGAGTTATTGCATCCACGACGCAATGTACTAAACACTATACGATCACGGCGAGATCGATTGCAGATAAAGAAAAAATAACAAATAAATTGAAGCTTCCTGTGGAGTTCTAAGCTTTTTGCTTATGCTCTTAAACAAGGTACGAGTGCATACTCAGTATTAGGGCTTAAACAACAGCACAAAGACAAACAAGTAAAGTTGAAAAAAAAAATGGTGTGACCAGGATTCGAACCTGTGTTATTGCGGCCACAACGCAATGAACTAACCACTATACGATCAAGGCGAGATTGATTTGAGATAAAGAAAAAATGACAAATAAATGGAAGCTTCCTGTGGAGTTCTAAGCTTTTTGCTTATGCTTTTGAACAAGATGGGAGTGCATACTCAGTATTAGGGCTTACAGAACAACACGAAGACAAACAAGTAAAGTTGAAAAAAAAAAGGCCGTGACCAGGATTCGAACCTGGGTTATTGTGGCCACAACGTAGTGTACTAACCACTATACGATCACAGCGAGATTGATTTGAAAGAAAGTAAAAAAGGACAAATAAATGGAAGCTTCCTGTGGAGTTCTAAGCTTTTTCTTATGCTCTTGAATAAGATATGAGTGAATACTCAGTATTGGGGCTTACCGAACAACACGAAGACAAACAAGTGAAGTTGAAAAAAAAATGCCGTGACTAGGATTCGAACCTGGGTTATTGCGGCCACAAAGTAGTGTACTAACCACTATACGATCACGGCGAGATTGATTTGAGATAAAGAAAAAAATAACAAATAAATTGAAGCTTTCTGATGAGTGCTAGGCTGTTTGAATATATCTAAATTTTATTTCTAGAAAATGTACGATTCAATACTTAGTATTGTGGCTTACATGTCGACACAAAGTAGCCAAACAAGTAAAGTTAAAAAAAACGCCGTGACCAGGATTCGAACCTGGGTTATTGCGGCCACAACGCAATGAACTAACCACTATACGATCAAGGCGAGATTGATTTGAGATAAAGAAAAAATGACAAATAAATGGAAGCTTCCTGTGGAGTTCTAAGGTTTTTGCCTATGCTTTTGAACAAGATGGGAGTGCATACTCAGTATTAGGGCTTACAGAACAACACGAGGACAAACAAGTAAAGTTGAAAAAAAAATGCCGTGACCAAGATTCGAACCTGGGTTATTGCGGCCATAACGCAATTTACTAACCACTATACGATCACGGCGAGATTGATTTGAGATACAGAAAAAAATTACAAATAAATGGAAGCCTCCTGTGGAGTTCTAAGCTTCTTGCTTATGCTCTTAAAACAAGATAGGAGTACATACTCAGTATTGAGGCTTACATAACAACACAAAGACAAACAAATAAAGTTAAAAAAAAAATGCCGTGACCAGGATTCGATCCTGAGTTATTGCATCCACGACGCAATGTACTAAACACTATACGATCACGGCGAGATCGATTGCAGATAAAGAAAAAATAACAAATAAATTGAAGCTTCCTGTGGAGTTCTAAGCTTTTTGCTTATGCTCTTAGACAAGGTACGAGTTCATACTCAGTATTAGGGCTTACAGAACAACACGAAGACAAACAAGTAAAGTTGAAAAAAAAAATGGTGTGACCAGGATTCGAACCTGGGTTATTGCGGCCACAACGCAATGAACTAACCACTATACGATCAAGGCGAGATTGATTTGAAAGAAAGAAAAAAATGACAAATAAATGGAAGCTTCCTGTGGAGTTCTAAGCTTTTTGCTTATGCTCTTGAATAAGATATGAGTACATACTCAGTATTGAGGCTTACCGAACAACACAAAGACAAACAAATAAAGTTGAAAAAAAAAGAAAACAAAACCCCGTGACCAGGATTCGATGCTGGGTTATTGCATCCACGAAGTAATGTACTAACCACTATACGATGACGCCGAGATTGATTTGAGATAAAGAAAAAAATAACAAATAAATTGAAGCTTTCTGAGTATGCACGGGTGCATACTGAGTATGCACCCGTACCTTGTTTTAGGGCATAAGCAAAAAGCTTAGAACTCCACAGGAAGCTTCCATTTATTTTTCATTTTTTCTTTATCTCAAATCAATCTCGCAGTGATCGTATAGTGGTTAGTAAATTGCGTTATGGCCGCAATAACCCAGGTTCGAATCCTGGTCACAGCATTTTTTTTCAACTTTACTTGTTTGTCTTTGTGCTGTTCTTTAAGCCCTAATACTGAGTATGCACCCGTACCTTGTTTAAGAGCATAAGCAAAAAGCTTAGAACTCCACAGGAAGCTTCCATTTATTTGTTATTTTTATCTTTATCTGCAATCGATCTCGCCGTGATCGTATAGTGTTTAGTACATTGCGTCGTGGATGCAATAACTCAGGATCGAATCCTGGTCACGGCATTTTTTTTTTAACTTTATTTGTTTGTCTTTGTGTTGTTATGTAAGCCTCAATACTGAGTATGTACTCCTATCTTGTTTTAAGAGCATAAGCAAGAAGCTTAGAACTCCACAGGAGGCTTCCATTTATTTGTTATTTTTTCTTTATCTGAAATCAATCTCGCCGTGATCGTATAGTGGTTAGTACATTGCGTCGTGGATGCAATAACTCAGGATCGAATCCTGGTCACGGCATTTTTTTTCAACTTTACTTGTTTGTCTTCGCGTTTTGTAAGCCCCAATACTGAGTATGCACTCGTACCTTGTTTAAGAGCATAAGCAAAAAGCTTAGAAGTCAACAGGAAGCTTCCATTTATTTGTCATTTTTTCTTTATCTCAAATCAATCTAGCCGTGATCGTATAGTTGTTAGTACATTGCGTTGTGGCCGCAATAACCCAGGTTCGAATCCTGGTCACGGCATTTTTTTTCAACTTTATTTGTTTGTCTTTGTGTTGTTATGTAAGCCTCAATACTGAGTATGTACTCCTATCTTGTTTTAAGAGCATAAGCAAGAAGCTTAGAACTCCACAGGAGGCTTCCATTTATTTGTAATTTTTTTCTGTATCTCAAATCAATCTCGCCGTGATCGTATAGTGGTTAGTAAATTGCGTTATGGCCGCAATAACCCAGGTTCGAATCTTGGTCACGGCATTTTTTTTTCAACTTTACTTGTTTGTCTTCGTGTTGTTCTGTAAGCCCTAATACTGAGTATGCACTCCCATCTTGTTCAAAAGCATAGGCAAAAACCTTAGAACTCCACAGGAAGCTTCCATTTATTTGTCATTTTTTCATTATCTCAAATCAATCTCGCCTTGATCGTATAGTGGTTAGTTCATTGCAACGTAGTGTACTAACCACTATACGATCACAGCGAGATTGATTTGAAAGAAAGAAAAAATTGACAAATAAATGGAAGCTTCCTGTGGAGTTCTAAGCTTTTTGCTTATGCTCTTGAATAAGATATGAGTACATACTCAGTATTGAGGCTTACCGAACAACACAAAGACAAACAAATAAAGTTGAAAAAAAAAAGAAAACAAAACCCCGTGACCAGGATTCGATGCTGGGTTATTGCATCCACGAAGTAATTTACTAACCACTATACGATGACGCCGAGATTGATTTGAGATAAAGAAAAAAATAACAAATAAATTGAAGCTTTCTGATGAGTGCTAGGCTGTTTGCATATATCTAAATTTTATTTCTAGAAAATGTACGATTCAATACTTAGTATTGTGGCTTACATGTCGACACATAGTAGCCAAACAAGTAAAGTTAAAAAAAAACGCCGTGACCAGGATTCGAACCTGGGTTATTGCGGCCATAAAGCAATGAACTAACCACTATACGATCAAGGCGAGATTGATTTGAGATAATGAAAAAATGACAAATAAATGGAAGCTTCCTGTGGAGTTCTATAGTTTTTGCCTATGCTTTTGAACAAGATGGGAGTGCATACTCAGTATTAGGGCTTACAGAACAACACGAAGACAAACAAGTAAAGTTGAAAAAAAAGGCCGTGACCAGGATTCGAACCTGGGTTATTGCGGCCACAACGGAGTGTACTAACCACTATACGATCACGGCGAAATTGAATTCAGATAAAAAAAATAACAAATAAATGAAAGCTTCCTGTGGAGTTCTAAGCTTTTTGCTTATGCTCTTAAACAAGGTACGAGTGCAGACTCAGTATTGGGGCTTACAGAACAACACAAAGACAAACAAGTAAAGTTGAAAAAAAATGCCGTGACCAGGATTCGAACCTGGGTTATTGCGGCCACAACGCAATGTACTAACAACTATACGATCACGGCTAGATTGATTTGAGATAAAGAAAAAATGACAAATAAATGGAAGCTTCCTGTTGACTTCTAAGCTTTTTGCTTTTGCTCTTAAACAAGGTACGAGTGCATACTCAGTATTGGGGCTTACAAAACACGAAGACAAACAAGTAAAGTTGAAAAAAAATGCCGTGACCAGGATTCGATCCTGAGTTATTGCATCCACGACGCAATGTACTAACCACTATACGATCACGGCGAGATTGATTTCAGATAAAGAAAAAATAACAAATAAATTGAAGCTTCCTGTGGAGTTCTAAGCTTTTCGCTTATGCTCTTAAACAAGGTACGAGTTTATACTCAGTATTAGGGTTAAACAACAGCACAAAGAGAAACAAGTAAAGTTGAAAAAAAAATGGTGTGACCAGGATTCGAACCTGTGTTATTGCGGCCACAACGCAATTAACTAACCACTATACGATCAAGGCGAGATTGATTTGAGATAAAGAAAAATGACAAATAAATGGAAGCTTCCTGTGGAGTTCTAAGCTTTTTGCTTATGCTCTTAAACAAGGTACGGGTGCATACTCAGTATTAGGGCTTAAAGAACAGCACAAAGACAAACAAGTAAAGTTGAAAAAAAATGCTGTGACCAGGATTCGAACCTGGGTTATTGCGGCCATAACGCAATTTACTAACCACTATACGATCACTGCGAGATTGATTTGAGATAAAGAAAAAATGACAAATAAATGGAAGCTTCCTGTGGAGTTCTAAGCTTTTTGCTTATGCCCTAAAACAAGGTACGGGTGCATACTCAGTATTAGGGCTTAAAGAACAGCACAAAGACAAACAAGTAAAGTTGAAAAAAAAATGCCGTGACCAGGATTCGATCCTGGGTTATTGCATCCACGACGCAATGTACTAACCACTATACGATCACGGCGAGATTGATTTGAGATAAAGAAAAAAATAACAAATAAATTGAAGCTTTCTGAGGAGTGCTAGGCTGTTTGCATATATCTAAATGTTATTTCTAGAAAATGTACGATTCAATACTTAGTATTGTGGCTTACATGTCGACACAAAGTAGCCAAACAAGTAAAGTTAAAAAAACACGCCGTGACCAGGATTCGAACCTGGGTTATTGCGGCCACAACGCAATGAACTAACAACTATACGATCACGGCGAGATTGATTTGAGGTAAAGAAAAAATGACAAATAAATGGAAGCTTCCTGTGGAGTTCTAAGGTTTTTGCCTATGCTTTTCAACAAGATGGGAGTGCATACTCAGTATTAGGGCTTACAGAACAACACGAAGACAAACAAGTAAAGTTGAAAAAAAGGCCGTGACCAGGATTCGAACCTGGGTTATTGCGGCCACAACGCAATGAACTAACCACTATACGATCACGGCGAGATTGATTTGAGATAAAGAAAAATGACAAATAAATGGAAACTTCATATGGAGTTCTAAGCTTTTTGCTTATGCTCTTAAACATGGTACGAGTGCATACTCAGTATTAGGGCTTACAGAACAACATGGAGACAAACAAGTAAAGTTGAAAAAAAAATGCCGCGACCAGGATTTAAACCTGGGTTATTGCGGCCAGAAAGGAGTGTACTAACCACTATACGTTCACGGCGAGATTGGTTTCAGATAAAGAACAAATAACAAAAAAATGCTAGCTTTTTAATGAGTTCTAGGCAGTTTGCATATATCTAAATTTTAGGTCTTGAAAATGTACGATTCAATACTTGGTATTGTGGCTTACATGACAACACAAAGCAGCCAGACAAGTAAAGTTAAAATAAATAATGACATGACTATTATTTGAACCTGGGTTATTGGGGCCACAACGCAATGTTCTAACCCTCCCAAGTGACAAAGATTCTCTCAATCAATGTTGATCTGTTTCCGCAAAAAAGTAATTGTATCTAAACCTTCTGTCCCAGTAAATTCAGAATGTTTCCGATCAAGCAAGTCAACAACGCTCGGGGTTTTCGGGTTGCTTCTTATAGTCATTTTACCTAGTAACCATATTTGAAACGAATATAAGGTAAACGGAATAGCCCAATAAAAGTTATTCGCCGGTTAACTCTCCTATTATTGCTTGCTGGAGCTAATTTTGCCGAAAGGAATTGGAGAGATAAAAGGTAGCTTTCCAAGGAGCTCTTAGCCGTTTGCTTATTTTGTAATTTCTTCTAAATATGAACCGACTGCAAACGCATAATTGCGAAACATTCACATTAACTACCAAGAAAACGGTTATTTTGCATTCTTGAAAAGGAGCACGTTATGGTTTTTAATACATTGATTTTCACATTTCAGAAAAGGCTCACACAAATAACCAGGCCTTTTCTACTAAAGATGTTCTATTTTTCATTTCTTTGTTAATGGTGGCCCTAAGTAGGGCCCACAAAAATTGCAAAGCCGACTATGTTTCAAGTCGTCTCGCGGGGTATTGGGAAAAGTTTTCAATCTGCAATAACCGCGCCTCGGATGGACCTCATCAGCTACGGTAATGCCACTGCGCAAAGCTAGCCGTGATAAAGACGACTACGAGTTACCTTTGGAATACAAATCTTGTCAATGTGGGACAAAAGAGAAACGAATTATTGAAATCTATGATTGACAAAGGAATTAGAATATCTTTGGCAGAAAAAAGAACTCTCAGGAGCAAACGTTGACTACATGTGGTACAATGTTTGGAAACAAGAAAAATGTGACAAAACTTTTCTTTATTTTCAAATTATTTGAAAACAAAGCAAAAACAACATGCCCCTACTCTGCGCGCGTTTGATTAAATCAAAGAAAATAAATTTTCAGGAAGAAGAAATCTAACTAAATTGAGAAGAATATAACATAAAAACTGCATTCTTTCAACTCATTCATTTCTACGCAGTCCAATTAATAAACATTTATCAAATTGGAATGATGGTAAAATAGACGAACCAGCAGGTAGAAAAAGATGCCGTGACCAGGATTCGAACCTGGGTTATTGCGGCCACTACGCAATATACTAACTACTATACGATCAAGCCGAGATTGATTTCACATAAATAAAAAAATAACAAAAAAAATGCAAGCTTTCTAATGAGTTCTAGGCAGTTTGCATATATCTAAATTTTAGTTAGAAAATGTACGATTCAATACTCAGTCTTGTGGCTTACCTGACAACACAAAGCAGCCAAACAAGTAAAGTTAAAATAAAAAATAACATGAATTTTATTCGAACCTTGGTTATTGCGGCCACTACGTAATGTACCAACCACTATACGATCACGGCGAGATTGATTTGAGATACAGAAAAAAATGACAAATAAATGAAAGCCTCCTGTGGAGTTCTAAGCTTTTTGCTTATGCTCTTAAAACAAGATAGGAGTACATACTCAGTATTGGGGCTTACAGAACAACACAAAGACAAACAAATAAAGTTGAAAAAAAAAATGCCGTGACCAGGATTCGAACATGGGTTATTGCGGCCTCAACGCAATTTACTAACCAGTATACGATCAATTCGAGATTGATTTGTGATAAAGAAAAAATGACAAATAAATGGAAGCTGCCTTTGGAGTTCTAAGCTTTGTGCTTATGCTTTTGAACAAGATGTGAGTGCATACTCAGTATTAGGGCTTATAGAACAACACGAAGACAAACAAGTAAAGTTGAAAAAAAATGCCGTGACCAGGATTCGAACCTGGGTTATTGCGGCCACAACGCAATGTACTAGCAACTATACGATCACGGCTAGATTGATTTGAGATAAAGAAAAAATGACAAATAAATGGAAGCTTCCTGTTGACTTCTAAGATTTTTGCTTATGCTCTTAAACAAGGTACGAGTGCATACTCAGTATTGGGGCTTACAAAACACGAAGACAAACAAGTAAAGTTAAAAAAAATTGCCGTGACCAGGATTCGATCCTGAGTTATTGCATCCACGACGCAATGTACTAACCACTATACGATCACGGCGAGATTGATTTCAGATAAAGAAAAAAAAACAAATAAATTGAAGCTTCCTGTGGAGTTCTAAGCTTTTTGCTTATGCTCTTAACAAGATACGAGTGCAGCCTCAGTATTGGGGCTTAAAGAACAACACAAAGACAAATAAGTAAAGTTAAAAAAAAATGCCGTGACCAGGATTCGAACCTGGGTTATTGCGGCCACAAAGTAGTGTACTAACCACTATACGATCACGGCGAGATTGATTTCAGATAAAGACAAAAATAAAAAAAAAATGCAAGCTTTCTAATGACATGACTATTATTTGAACCTGGGTTATTGCGGCCACAACGCAATGTACTAACCAGTATACGATAACTTCGAGATTGATTTGAGATAAAGAAAAAATGACAAATAAATGGAAGCTTTCTGTGGAGTTCTAAGCTTTTTGCTTATGCTCTTGAACAAGATAGGTGTGCATACTCAGTATTGGGGCTTACAGTACAACATGAAGAGACACGACCCGGCGAGATTGATTTCAGATAAAGAAAAAATAACCAAAAAATGCAAGCTTTTTAATGAGTTCTAGGCAGTTTGCATATATCTAAATTTTAGTTTTAGAAAATGTACGATTCAATACTGAGTATTGTGGCTTACATGACACCACAAAACAGCCAAACAAGCAAAGTTAAAATAAATAATGACATGACTATTATTTGAACCTGGGTTATTACGGCCACAACGCAATGTACTAACCACTATACGATCACGGCGAGATTGATTTGAGATACAGAAAAAAATGACAAATAAATGGAAGCTTCCTGTGGAGTTCTAAGCTTTTTTGCGTATGCTTTTGAACAAGATAGGAGTACATACTCAGTATTGGGGCTTACAGAACAACACAAAGACAAACAAATAAAGTTGAAAAAAAAATGCCGTTACCAGGATTCGAACATGGGTTATTGCGGCCACAACGCAATTTACTAACCAGTATACGATCAATTCGAGATTGATTTGAGATAAAGAAAAAAATGACAAATAATTGGAATCTTTCTATGGAGATCTAAGCTTTTTGCTTATGCTCTTAAACAAGGTACGAGGGCATACTCAGTAAAGGGGCTTAAAGAACAACACAAAGACAAACAATTAAAGTTGAAAAAAATATGCCGTGACCAGGATCCGAACCTGAGTATTTTTGCGGACACAACGCAATGTACTAACCAGAATACGATCACGGCAAGATTGATTTGAGATAAAAAAAAATAACAAATAAATAGAAGCTTCCTATGGAGTTCTAAGCTTTTTGCTTATGCTCTTAAACAAGGTACGAGGGCATACTCAGTAAAGGGGCTTAAAGAATAACACAAAGAAAAACAATTAAAGTTGAAAAAAATGCCGTGACCAGGATTCGAACCTGGGTTATTGCGGACACAACGCAATGTACTAACCAGAATACGATCACGGCAAGATTGATTTGAGATAAAGAAAAAATGACAAATAAATGGAAGCTTCCTATGGAGTTCTAAGCTTTTTGCTTATGCTCTTAACAAGATACGAGTGCAGACTCAGTATTGGGGCTTAAAGAACAACACAAAGACAAACAAGTAAAGTTGAAAAAAAATTGCCGTGACCAGGATTCGAACCTGGGTTATTGCGGCCACAACGCAATGTACTAACCAGTATCGATAACTTCGAGATCGATTTGAGATAAAGAAAAAATGACAAATAAATGGAAGCTTTCTGTGGAGTTCTAAGCTTTTTGCTTATGCTCTTGAACAAGATAGGTGTGCATACTCAGTATTGGGGCTTACAGAACAACATGAAGAGACACGACACGGCGAGATTGATTTCAGATAAAGAAAGAATAACAAAAAAATGCAAGCTTTTTAATGAGTTCTACACTGTTAGTTTCAGGGAGTTTTTTTTACTCCACTCAGAGAGTAAAAACTACTCTTTGCGATGGAGCACTTTTAAAGGAGTAATTTGAACTCCTTTATTGGAGTAAAAACTACTCCACTGAGGAGTAATTTTTTTGTTTACTCCCTTAACAGAGTAAGTTTTACTCTGCTGAGAATTAGTATCGAATGTTTATTAGAAAAAGAGTAATTTTCACTCTTGTTGGTCAAATAATGGAGTAAAAAGTACTCTTTTCTGGGAGTAATTTTAGCAGAGTAAAAGCTACTCCAACTATCTGAAGTGAAAAGAGTTATTTTTACTCCAGATGGTCAAGAAATGGAGTAAAAAAGTACTCCTTTTAGGGGGTAGGTTTTGAAGAGTAAAAACTACTCCAGCCATCTCGTGTTGAAAGAGTAGTTTTTACTCCAGCTGTATCTTTTTAGAGCAGTAACAAACCACTCCAAATATATAAAATAAAGAGAGTTGTTTTTTTACTCTGAATTAGCTGAATTTAAGAAGGAAAACGATAGTCTTTATTATATAAGACAAAAGATAAAAATAATAATTTATCGTATTTATTGGTATTGAGACAAAAAACTCTACCCTGTGCCTAGGAGTTTCCTAAGATTTACTAAGTTCGATCAAAACAACAAAATATAATTAAACTTCCTAAAAATTCCTAGGATTTCCTAGTATAAGCAGTAGACCAGAAAATTGAAATAATTTGGATAAGAAAATCTTAGGAAGAAGATTTGAAGTTCTACAATTTAGGAACTCTTAGGAAATTCTTAGGAAATCCTAAAAGAACATTTTCAATACAATAACAGGCCTCGCCATACTTGCATATATTGTCAGCTATACTACAACAATAAGAAATGTAATCAAAGACAGGCTTGGACTCGAACATGAGTTTTATGTGGTGTACTTTCAAAATTCGCTCAGAATAATTAGTACTGCATTTAAAAGAAAGATAGGTAGGGTGATAATTGTATAAAATTCTTAGATCCGATTTGAACATTATAAAATAATATATATTGTTTCTAATAGAAATGCTACTTGAGATTATAAAAAAAGACGTCCCGCTTTGCAGATAGAAGACGGCTCACCAGGGCCCGTAAAACCAAAATGTACCGGGCGTCCCTCGCTTTAGTGGCCGAGAGGGGCTTGGGTCCAAGGCGCAAAATCATAACGGTCGAACGAAAGCCATTATCACAGCCTCCAAACGGATAGCCGTTTATTCCCGCTTTTCTACGCGTAATTCACCTTTTTTGAGGATTTGATGGCAGAACATGGATTGAAGTTAAAGGTTAGTGTGTAATGGGCTTTATAATGTGATAGGTTCAATACTAAATGTGATTTTTGCGACCAACTTCAGCATCAAATCATCGTTCGTGAGCGGATTTCTCGAACTAGACTGATATGTTTTGTGATTCTTTGTTATCTTCCAAAGCAATACTACCTTTTTATGTGTTTCTTTTATTATCTTCGCAGGACATTATGATAGAGATAGTAAAATGTGCTCGAGTTGAAAGCCAGAAAAGAAAGAAGTTTGAGATATAAGGAATGTATCAATGCGTAAATCGCAAGAAACGAATAAAAACTTTGTAAACTTAAGTTATTCACTAATCACTGTACTTACATCTAAAGCGCCTATGCTTTATAAACTGTTACTTGAAGCACAAAATTGAATAACTTAGCTTAGTAAAAACCTAGTAATCAGTCTTGCACCTAAAATTTGTCCAGATATTTATTTTGAATATCTAATGTTACTGTAGTTGGTTTTTGTCCGTATATTCTGATCACAGTAAACCCTGCATATGAAGAACCTAGTTATCTTTTTAAGCTAGCCTACCAGGTTCAAATTTAAATGGTGCATATAGAGGCATTAGGCTTCTAGCTTCTTATCTGAATATACAAAGATGGAGGAGGAGGCAGTTCTTTTGGAAAACCGTAATGACGCCAAAAAGGGTAATGTTCAAAAGCTGTTAAAGTTGTTATAGAAAAATAATATTGTGTTATGTTTGTTTCAGCTTTGTTATGTTGGGACACTTGTTAGTAATTTTGTCCTGGATACCTTATGTCAAATGACTATTATTTTTCAAACATTTTTTCAACTTATATTTTTGTTATTTTTTAAACTGAATTGTTTAATTAAATGATTTGTCAAATTCATAATAACGTCTTTTCCTTGGTGTTTCTAAATTACTCTACTTTCTCCAGTATTAACCCCTGAAGTAGGTGAAGTTTAAACGGCCATTTTGTAAAAACAGGGGGGAGGGTGTTGAAATCATCCCTTTAGTTACCCAATTAGTAGGCGGAAATAACAAAATAGGGAGTAAAAATTGACTCCCATTTTAAGGGTGAATTTAATCTTTTAATGGAGTAACTACAAGCAACCTAGTAAATTACTCCACTTAGCTACCCCCTAAAGTGGGTAAAATCTACTCCCTGAGAGAGTAGGAAAAAAAGGAGTAAAAAATAACTCCATTTTGAGGGTAAATTGTACTCTTTTAATGGAGTGATAGCAAGCAACCTAGTAAATCACTCCCTTTAGTTACTCCCCTACAGGGGTAAAATCTACTCCCTTGAGGGAGTAGAAAAAAGGGAGTAAAAAATTACTCCAAAAAGGGAGTCATTTTGTACCTCGTTTTTTTACTCCCTTTTTGGAGTTAAAACTACTCTCTGAAACAACAGTGTAGGCAGTTTGCATATATCTAAATTTTAGTTCTAGAAAATGTACGATTCAATACTTAGTATTGTGGCTTACATGACAACACAAAGCAGCCAAACAAGTAAAGTTAAAATAAATAATGACATGACTATTATTTGAACCTGGGTTATTGCGGCCACAACGCAATGTTCTAACCCTCCCAAGTGACAAAGATTCTCTCAATCAATGTTGATCTGTTTCCGCAAAAACGTAATTGTATCTAAACCTTCTGTTCCAGTAAATTCAGAATGTTTCCGATCAAGCAAGGCAACAACGCACGGGATTTCGGGTTGCTTCTTATAGTCATTTTACCTAGTAACCACATTTGAAACGAATATAAGGTAAACGGAATAGCCCAATAAAAGTTATTCGCCGCCTAACTCTCTTATTATTGCTTGCTGGAGCAAATTTTGCCGAAAGGAATTGGAGAGATAAAAGGTAGCTTTCCAAGGAGCTCTTAGCCGTTTGCTTATTTTGTAATTTCTTCTAAATAAGAACTGACTGCAAACGCATAACTGTGAAACATTCACATTAACTACCAAGAAAACGGTTATCTTGCATTCTTGAAAAAGAGCACGTTATGGTTTTTAATACATCGATTTTCACATTTCAGAAAAGGCTCACACAAATAACCAGGCTTTTTCTACTAAAGATGTTCTATTTTGCATTTGTTTGTTAATGGTGGCCCTAAGTAGGGCCCACAAAAATTGCAAAGCCGACTATGCTTCAGGTGGTCTGCGGGGTATTGGGAAAAGTTTTCAATCAGCAATAACCGCGCCTCGGATGGACCTCATCAGCTAAGGTAATGCCACTGCGCAAAGCTAGCCGTGATAAAGACGACTACGAGTTCCCTTTAGAATACAAATCTTGTCAATGTGGGACAAAAGAGAACCGAATTATTGAAATCTATGATTGACAAATGAATTAGAATATCTTTGGCAGAAAAAAGAACTCTCAGGAGCAAACGTTGACTAAATTAGATTCAATGTTTGGAAACAAGAAAAATGTGACAAAACTTTTCTTTATTTTCAAATTATTTGAAAAAAAAAAGCAAAAATAACATGCCCCTACTCTGCGCGCGTTTGATTAAATCAAAGAAAATAAATTTTCAGGAAGGAGAAATCTAACTAAAATGAGAAGAATATAACATAAAAACTGCATTCTTTCAACTCATTCATTTCTACGCAGTCCAATTAATAAACATTTATCAAATTGAAATGATGTTAAAATAGACGAACTAGTAAGGTAGAAAAAGATGCCGTGGCCAGGATCGAACCTGGGTTATTACGGCCACTACGCAATGTACTAACCACTATACGATCACGGCGAGATTGATTTCAGATAAAGAAAAAAATAACAAAAAAATGCAAGCTTTCTAATGAGTTCTAGGCAGTTTGCATATATCTAAATTTTAGGTTTAGAAAATGTACGATTCAATACTGAGTATTGTGGCTTACCTGACAACACAAAGCAGCCAAACAAGTAAAGTTAAAATAAAAAAATGACATGAATTTTATTCGAACCTTGGTTATTGCGGCCACAACGCAATGTACTAACCACTATACGATCACGGCGAGATTGATTTGAGATACAGAAAAAAATGACAAATAAATGAAAGCCTCTTGTGGAGTTCTAATCTTTTTGCTTATGCTCTTAAAACAAGATAGGAGTACATACTCAGTGTTGGGGCTTACAGAACAACACAAAGACAAACAAATAAAGTTGAAAAAAAAAATGCCGTTACCAGGATTCGAACATGGGTTATTGCGGCCTCAACGCAATTTACTAACCAGTATACGATCAATTCGAGATTGATTTGAGATAAAGAAAAAATGACTAATAAATGGAAGCTTTCTGTGGAGTTCTAAGCTTTTTGCTTGTGCTTTTGAACAAGATAGGAGTACATACTAAGTATTGGGGCTTACAGAACAACACAAAGACAAACAAATAAAGTTGAAAAAAAAATGCCGTTACCAGGATTCGAACATGGGTTATTGCGGCCTCAACGCAATTTACTAACCAGTATACGATCAATTCGAGATTGATTTGAGATAAAGAAAAAAAATGACAAATAATTGGAATCTTTCTATGGAGTTCTGAGCTTTTTGCTTATGCTCTTAAACAAGGTACGAGGGCATACTCAGTAAAGGAGCTTAAAGAACAACACCAAGACAAACAATTAAAGTTGAAAAAAAATGTCGTGACCAGGATCCGAACCTGGGTATTGTTGCGGACACAACGCAATGTACTAACCAGAATACGATCACGGCGAGATTGATTTGAGATAAAGAAAAAAAATAACAAATAAATAGAAGCTTCCTATGGAGTTCTAAGCTTTATGCTTATGCTCTTAAACAAGGTACGAGGGCATACTCAGTATTGGGGCTTAAAGAACAACACAAAGACAAACAAGTAAAGTTGAAAAAAAATTGCCGTGACCAGGATTCGAACCTGGGTTATTGCGGCCACAACGCAATGTACTAACCAGTATCGATAACTTCGAGATTGATTTGAGATAAAGAAAAAATGACAAATAAATGGAAGCTTTCTGTGGAGTTCTAAGCTTTTTGCTTATGGTTTTGAAGAAGATAGGTGTGCATACTCAGTATTGGGGCTTACAGAACAACATGAAGAGACACGACACGGCGAGATTGATTTCAGATAAAGAACAAATAACAAAAAAATGCAAGCTTTTTAATGAGTTCTAGGCAGTTTGCATATATCTAAATTTTAGTTCTAGAAAATGTACGATTCAATACTTAGTATTGTGGCTTACATGACAACACAAAGCAGCCAAACAAGTAAAGTTAAAATAAATAATGACATGCCTATTATTTGAACCTGGGTTATTGCGGCCACAACGCAATGTTCTAACCCTCCCAAGTGACAAAGATTCTCTCAATCAATGTTGATCTGTTTCCGCAAAAAAACTAATTGTATCTAAACCTTCTGTTCCAGTAAATTCAAAATGTTTCCGATCAAGCAAGTCAACAACGCACGGGATTTCGGGTTGCTTCTTATAGTCATTTTACCTAGTAACCTCATTTGAAACGAAGATAAGGTAAACGGAATAGCCCAATAAAAGTTATTCGCCGCCTAACTCTCTTATTATTGCTTGCTGGAGCAAATTTTGCCGAAAGGAATTGGAGAGATAAAAGGTAGCTTTCCAAGGAGCTCTTAGCCGTTTGCTTATTTTGTAATTTCTTCTAAATAAGAACTGACTGCAAACGCATAATTGTGAAACATTCACATTAACTACCGAGAAAACGGTTATCTTGCATTCTTCAAAAAGAGCACGTTATGGTTTTTAATACATTGATTTTCACATATCAGAAAAGGCTCACACAAATAACCAGGCCTTTTCTACTAAAGATGTTCTATTTTGCATTTGTTTGTTAATAGTGGCCCTTAGCAGGGCCCACAAAAATTGCAAAGCCGACTATGTTTCAAGTCGTCTCGCGGGGTATTGGGAAAAGTTTTCAATCAGCAATAACCGCCCCTCGGATGGACCTCAACGGCTACGGTAATGTCACTGCGCAAAGCTAGCCGTGATAAAGACGACGACGAGTTCCCTTTAGAATACAAATCTTGTCAATGTGGGACAAAAGAGAAACGAATTATTGAAATCTATGATTGACAAATGAATTAGAATATCTTTGGCAGAAAAAAGAACTCTCAGGAGCAAACGTTGACTAAATGTGGTTCAATGTTTGGAAACAAGAAAAATGTGACAAAACTTTTCTTTATTTTCAAATTATTTGAAAAAAAAAGCAAAAATAACATGCCCCTACTCTGCGCGCGTTTGATTAAATCAAAGAAAATAAATTTTCAGGAAGGAGAAATCTAACTAAAATGAGAAGAATATAACATAACAACTGCATTCTTTCAACTCATTCATTTCTACGCAGTCCAATTAATAAACATTTATCAAATTAAAATGAGGAAAAATAGACGAACCAGTAAGGTAGAAAAAGATGCCGTGACCAGGATTCCAACCTGGGTTATTGCGGCCACTACGTAATGTACTAACCACTATACGATCACGGAGAGATTGATTTAAGATAAAGAAAAAAATAACAAAATAATGCAAGCTTTCTAATGAGTTCTAGGCAGTTTGCATATATCTAAATTTTAGTTTTAGAAAATGTACGATTCTATACTGAGTATTGTTGCTTACCTGACAACACAAAGCAGCCAAACAAGTAAAGTTAAAATAAAAAATGACATGACTTTTATTCGAACCTTGGTTATTGCAGCCACGACGCAATGTACTAACCAGTATACGATCACGGCGAGATTGATTTGAGATAAAGAAAAAATGACAAATAAATGGAAGCTTCATATGGAGTTCTAAGTCTTTTGCTTACGCCCTTAAACAAGGTAGGAGTGCATACTCAGTATTAGGGCTTATAGAACAACATGAAGACAAACAAGTAAAGTTGAAAAAAAAAATGCCGTGACCAGAATTCGAACCTGAGTTACTGCGGCCAGAAAGGAGTGTACTAACCACTATACGATCACGGCAAGATTGATTTCATATACAGACAAAATAGCAAAAAAATGCAAGCTTTTTAATGAGTTCTAGGCAGTTTGCATATATCTAAATTTTAGTTCTAGAAAATGTACGATTCAATACTTAGTATTGTGGCTTACATGACAACACAAAGCAGCCAAACAAGTAAAGTTAAAATAAATAATGACATGACTATTATTTGAACCTGGGTTATTGCGGCCAAAACGCAATGTTCTAACCCTCCCAAGTGACAAAGATTCTCTCAATCAATGTTGATCTGTTTCCGCAAAAAAAACTAATTGTATCTAAACCTTCTGTTCCAGTAAATTCAGAATGTTTCCGATCAAGCAAGTCAACAACGCACGGGATTTCGGGTTGCTTCTTATAGCCATTTTACCTAGTAACCTCATTTGAAACGAATATAAGGTAAACGGAATAGCCCAATAAAAGTTATTCGCCGCCTAACTCTCTTATTATTGCTTGCTGGAGCAAATTTTGCCCAAAGGAATTGGAGAGATAAAAGGTAGCTTTCCAAGGAGCTCTTAGCCGTTTGCTTATTTTGTAATTTCTTCTAAATAAGAACTGACTGCAAACGCATAATTGTGAAACATTCTCATTAACTACCAAGAAAACGGTTATCTTGCATTCTTGAAAAAGAGCACGTTATGGTTTTTAATTCATTGATTTTCACATATCAGAAAAGGCTCACACAAATAACCAGGCCTTTTCTACTAAAGATGTTCTATTTTGCATTTGTTTGTTAATGGTGGCCCTAAGCAGGGCCCACAAAAATTGCAAAGCCGACTATGTTTCATGTCGTCTCGCGGGGTATTGGGAAAAGTTTTCAATCAGCAATAACCGCGCCTCGGATGGACCTCATCGGCTACGGTAATGTAACTGCGCAAAGCTAGCCGTGATAAAGACGACTACGAGTTCCCTTTAGAATACAAATCTTGTCAATGTGGGACAAAAGAGAAACGAATTATTGAAATCTATGATTGACAAATGAATTAGAATATCTTTGGCAGAAAAAAGAACTCTCAGGAGCAAACGTTGACTAAATGAGATTCAATGTTTGGAAACAAGAAAAATGTGACAAAACGTTTCTTTATTTTCAAATTATTTGAAAAAAAAAGCAAAAATAACATGCCCCTACTCTGCGCGCGTTTGATTAAATCAAAGAAAATAAATTTTCAGGAAGGAGAAATCTAACTAAAATGAGAAGAATATAACATAAAAACTGCATTCTTTCAACTCATTCATTTCTACGCAGTCCAATTAATAAACATTTATCAAATTAAAATGAGGTAAAATAGACGAACCAGTAAGGTAGAAAAAGATGCCGTGACCAGTATTCGAACCTGGGTTATTGCGGCCACTACGTAATGTATTAACCACTATACGATCACAGCGAGATTGATTTCAGATAAAGAAAAAAATAACAAAAAAAATGCAAGCTTTCTAATGAGTTCTAGGCAGTTTGCATATATCTAAATTTTAGTTTTAGAAAATGTACGATTCTATACTGAGTATTGTCGCTTACCTGACAACACAAAGCAGCCAAACAAGTAAAGTTAAAATAAAAAATGACATGACTTTTATTCGAACCTTGGTTATTGCAGCCACAACGCAATGTACTAACCAGTATACGATCACGGCGAGATTGATTTAAGATAAAGAAAAAATGAGAAATAAATGGAAGCTTCATATGGAGTTCTAAGCTTTTTGCTTATGCTCTTAAACAAGGTACGAGTGCATACTCAGTATTAGGGCTTATAGAACAACATGAAGACAAACAAGTAAAGAAGTAAAGTTGAAAAAAAAAATGCCGTGACCAGAATTCGAACCTGAGTTATTGCGGCCAGAAAGGAGTGTACTAACCACTATACGATCACGGCGAGATTGATTTCATATACAGACAAAATAGCAAAAAAATGCAAGCTTTTTAATTAGTTCTAGTCAGTTTGCATATATCTAAATTTTAGTTCTAGAAAATGTACGATTCAATACTTAGTATTGTGGCTTACATGACAACACAAAGCAGCCAAACGAGTAAAGTTAAAATAAATAATGACATGACTATTATTTGAACCTGGGTTATTGCGGCCACAACGCAATGTTCTAACCCTCCCAAGTGACAAAGATTCTCTCAATCGATGTTGATCTGTTTCCGCAAAAAAAAACTAATTGTATCTAAACCTTCTGTTCCAGTAAATTCAGAATGTTTCCGATCAAGCAAGTCAACAACGCACCGGATTTCGGGTTGCTTCTTATAGTCATTTTACCTAGTGACCTCATTTGAAACGAATATAAGGTAAACGGAATAGCCCAATAAAAGTTATTCGCCGCCTAACTCTCTTATTATTGCTTGCTGGAGCAAATTTTGCCGAAAGGAATTGGAGAGAAAAAAGATAGCTTTCCAAGGAGCTCTTAGCCGTTTGCTTATTTTGTAATTTCTTCTAAATAAGAACTGACTGCAAACGCATAATTGTGAAACATTCTCATTAACTACCAAGAAAACGGTTATCTTGCATTCTTGAAAAAGAGCACGTTATGGTTTTTAATACATTGATTTTCACATATCAGAAAAGGCTCACACAAATAACCAGGCCTTTTCTACTAAAGATGTTCTATTTTGCATTTGTTTGTTAATGGTGGCCCTAAGCAGGGCCCACAAAAATTGCAAAGCCGACTATGTTTCAAGTCGTCTCGCGGGGTATTGGGAAAAGTTTTCAATCAGCAATAACCGCGCCTCGGATGGACCTCATCGGCTACGGTAATGTCACTGCGCAAAGCTAGCTGTGATAAAGACGACTACGAGTTCCCTTTAGAATACAAATCTTGTCAATGTGGGACAAAAGAGAAACGAATTATTGAAATCTATGATTGACAAATAAATTAGAATATCTTTGGCAGAAAAAAGAACTCTCAGGAGCAAACGTTGACTAAATGAGATTCAATGTTTGGAAACAAGAAAAATGTGACAAAACTTTTATTTATTTTCAAATTATTTGAAAAAACAAAACAAAAATAACATGCCCCTACTCTGCGCGCGTTTGATTAAATCAAAGAAAATAAATTTTCAGGAAGGAGAAATCTAACTAAAATTAGAAGTATATAACATAAAAACTGCATTCTTTCAACTCATTTATTTCTACGCAGTCCAATTAATAAACATTTAACAAATTAAAATGAGGTAAAATAGACGAACCAGTAAGGTAGAAAAAGATGCCGTGACCAGGATTCGAACCTGGGTTATTGCGGCCACTACGTAATGTACTAACCACTATACGATCACAGCGAGATTGATTTCAGATAAAGAAAAAAATAACAAAGAAAATGCAAGCTTTCTAATGAGTTCTAGGCAGTTTGCATATATCTAAATATTAGTTTTAGAAAATGTACGATTCTATACTGAGTATTGTTGCTTACCTGACAACACAAAGCAGCCAAACAAGTAAAGTTAAAATAAAAAATGACATGACTTTTATTCGAACCTTGGTTATTGCAGCCACAACGCAATGTACTAACCAGTATACGATCACGGCGAGATTGATTTGAGATAAAGAAAAAATGATGAATAAATAGAAGCTTCATATGGAGTTCTAAGCTTTTTGCTTATGCTCTTAAACAAGGTACGAGTGCATACTCAGTATTAGGGCTTATAGAACAACATGAAGACAAACAAGTAAAGTTGAAAAAAAAAAATGCCGTGACCAGAATTCGAACCTGAGTTATTGCGGCCAGAAAGGAGTGTACTAACCACTATACGATCACGGCAAGATTGATTTCATATACAGACAAAATAGCAAAAAAATGCAAACTTTTTAATGAGTTCTAGGCAGTTTGCATATATCTAAATTTTAGTTCTAGAAAATGTACGATTCAATACTTAGTATTGTGGCTTACATGACAACACAAAGCAGCCAAACAAGTAAAGTTAAAATAAATAATGACATGACTATTATTTGAACCTGGGTTATTGCGGCCAAAACGCAATGTTCTAACCCTCCCAAGTGACAAAGATTCTCTCAATCAATGTTGATCTGTTTCCGCAAAAAAAACTAATTGTATCTAAACCTTCTGTTCCAGTAAATTCAGAATGTTTCCGATCAAGCAAGTCAACAACGCACGGGATTTCGGGTTTCTTCTTATAGTCATTTTACCTAGTAACCTCATTTGAAACGAATATAAGGTAAACGGAATAGCCCAATAAAAGTTATTCGCCGCCTAACTCTCTTATTATTGCTTGCTGGAGCAAATTTTGCCCAAAGGAATTGGAGAGATAAAAGGTAGCTTTCCAAGGAGCTCTTAGCCGTTTGCTTATTTTGTAATTTCTTCTAAATAAGAACTGACTGCAAACGCATAATTGTGAAACATTCACATTAACTACCAAGAAAACGGTTATCTTGCATTCTTGAAAAAGAGCACGTTATGGTTTTTAATACATTGATTTTCACATATCAGAAAAGGCTCACACAAATATCCAGGCCTTTTCTACTAAAGATGTTCTATTTTGCATTTGTTTGTTAATGGTGGCCCTAAGTAGGGCCCACAAAAATTGAAAAGCCGACTATGTTTCAAGTCGTCTCGCGGGGTATTGAAAAAAGTTTTCAATCACCAATAACCGCGCCTCGGATGGACCTCATCAGCTACGGTGATGTCACTGCGCAAAGCTAGCCGTGATAAAGACGACTACGAGTTCCCTTTAGAATACAAATCTTGTCAATGTGGGACAAAAGAGAAACGAATTATTGAAATCTATGATTGACAAATGAATTAGAATATCTTTGGCAGAAAAAAGAACTCTCAGGAGCAAACGTTGACTAAATGTGGTTCAATGTTTGGAAACAAGAAAAATGTGACAAAACTTTTCTTTATTTTCAAATTATTTGACAACAAAGCAAAAATAACATGCCCCTACTCTGCGCGCGTTTGATTAAATCAAAGAAAATAAATTTTCAGGAAGGAGAAATCTAACTAAAATGAGAAGAATATAACATAAAAACTGCATTCTTTCAACACATTCATTTCTACGCAGTCCAATTAATAAACATTTATCAAATTAAAATGAGGAAAAATAGACGAACCAGTAAGGTAGAAAAAGATGCCGTGACCAGGATTCCAACCTGGGTTATTGCGGCCACTACGTAATGTACTAACCACTATACGATCACGGCGAGATTGATTTCAGATGAAGAAAAAAATAACAAAAAAAATGCAAGCTTTCTAATGAGTTCTAGGCAGTTTGCATATATCTAAATTTTAGTTTTAGAAAATGTACGATTCTATACTGAGTATTGTGGCTTACCTGACAACACAAAGCAGCCAAACAAGTAAAGTTAAAATAAAAAGTGACATGACTTTTATTCGAACCTTGGTTATTGCAGCCACAACGCAATGTACTAACCAGTATACGATCACGGCGAGATTGATTTGAGATAAAGAAAAAATGACAAATAAATGGAAGCTTCATATGGAGTTCTAAGCTTTTTGCTTATGCTCTTAAACAAGGTACGAGTGCATACACAGTATTAGGGCTTATAGAACAACATGAAGACAAACAAGTAAAGTTGAAAAAAAAAATGCCGTGACCAGAATTCGAACCTGAGTTATTGCGGCCAGAAAGGAGTGTACTAACCACTATACGATCACGGCGAGATTGATTTCAGATAGAGACAAAATAGCGAAAAAAACATGCAAGCCTTTCAATGAGTTCTAGGCAGTTTGCATATATCTAAATTTTAGTTCTAGAAAATGTACGAATCAATACTTAGTATTGTGGCTTACATGACAAAACAAAGCAGCCAAACAAGTAAAGTTAAAATAAATAATGACATGACTATTATTTGAACCTGGGTTATTGCGGCCACAACGCAATGTTCTAACCCTCCCAAGTGACAAAGATTCTCTCAATCAATGTTGATCTGTTTCCGCAAAAAAAACTAATTGTATCTAAACCTTCTGTTCCAGTAAATTCAGAATGTTTCCGATCAAGCAAGTCAACAACGCACGGGATTTCGGGTTGCTTCTTATAGCCATTTTACCTAGTAACCTCATTTGAAACGAATATAAGGTAAACGGAATAGCCCAATAAAAGTTATTCGCCGCCTAACTCTCTTATTATTGCTTGCTGGAGCAAATTTTGCCCAAAGGAATTGGAGAGATAAAAGGTAGCTTTCCAAGGAGCTCTTAGCCGTTTGCTTATTTTGTAATTTCTTCTAAATAAGAACTGACTGCAAACGCATAATTGTGAAACATTCTCATTAACTACCAAGAAAACGGTTATCTTGCATTCTTGAAAAAGAGCACGTTATGGTTTTTAATACATTGATTTTCACATATCAGAAAAGGCTCACACAAATAACCAGGCCTTTTCTACTAAAGATGTTCTATTTTGCATTTGTTTGTTAATGGTGGCCCTAAGCAGGGCCCACAAAAATTTCAAAGCCGACTATGTTTCAAGTCGTCTAGCGGGGTTTTGGGAAAAGTTTTCAATCAGCAATAACCGCGCCTCGGATGGACCTCATCAGCTACGGTAATGTCACTGCGCAAAGCTAGCCGTGATAAAGACGACTACGAGTTCCCTTTGGAATACAAATCTTGTCAATGTGGGACAAAAGAGAACCGAATTATTGAAATCTATGATTGACAAATGAATTAGAATATCTTTGGCAGAAAAAAGAACTCTCAGGAGCAAACGTTGACTAAATGTGGTTCAATGTTTGGAAATAAGAAAAATGTGACAAAACTTTTCTTTATTTTCAAATTATTTGAAAACAAAGCAAAAATAACATGCCCCTACTCTGCGCGCGTTTGATTAAATCAAAGAAAATAAATTTTCAGGAAGGAGAAATCTAACTAAAATGAGAAGAATATAACATAAAAACTGCATTCTTTCAACTCATTCATTTCTACGCAGTCCAATTAATAAACATTTATCAAATTAAAATGAGGTAAAATAGACGAACCAGTAAGGTAGAAAAAGATGCCGTGACCAGGATTCGAACCTGGGTTATTGCGGCCACTACGTAATGTACTAACCACTATACGATCACAGCGAGATTGATTTCAGATAAAGAAAAAAATAACAAAAAAAATGCAAGCTTTCTAATGAGTTCTAGGCAGTTTGCATATATCTAAATATTAGTTTTAGAAAATGTACGATTCTATACTGAGTATTGTTGCTTACCTGACAACACAAAGCAGCCAAACAAGTAAAGTTTAAATAAAAAATGACATGACTTTTATTCGAACCTTGGTTATTGCAGCCACAACGCAATGCACTAACCAGTATACGATCACGGCGAGATTGATTTGAGAAAAAGAAAAAATGACAAATAAATGGAAGCTTCATATGGAGTTCTAAGCTTTTTGCTTATGCTCTTAAACAAGGTACGAGTGCATTCTCAGTATTAGGGCTTATAGAACAACATGAAGACAAACAAGTAAAGTTGAAAAAAAAAAATGCCGTGACCAGAATTCGAACCTGAGTTATTGCGGCCAGAAAGGAGTGTACTAACCACTATACGATCACGGCGAGATTGATTTCAGATAGAGACAAAATAGCGAAAAAAAATGCAAGCTTTTTAATGAGTTTCAGGCAGTTTGCATATATCTAAATTTTAGTTCTAGAAAATGTACGATTCAATACTTAGTATTGTGGCTTACATGACAACACAAAGCAGCCAAACAAGTAAAGTTAAAATAAATAATGACATGACTATTATTTGAACCTGGGTTATTGCGGCCACAACGCAATGTTCTAACCCTCCCAAGTGACAAAGATTCTCTCAATCAATGTTGATCTGTTTCCGCCAAAAAAACTAATTGTATCTAAACCTTCTGTTCCAGTAAATTCAGAATGTTTCCGATCAAGCAAGTCAACAACGCACGGGTGTTTCGGGTTGCTTCTTATAGCCATTTTACCTAGTAACCTCATTTGAAACGAATATAAGGTAAACGGAATAGCCCAATAAAAGTTATTCGCCGCCTAACTCTCTTATTATTGCTTGCTGGAGCAAATTTTGCCGAAAGGAATTGGAGAGATAAAAGGTAGCTTTCCAAGGAGCTCTTAGCCGTTTGCTTATTTTGTAATTTCTTCTAAATAAGAACTGACTGCAAACGCATAATTGTGAAACATTCACATTAACTACCAAGAAAACGGTTATCTTGCATTCTTGAAAAAGAGCACGTTATGGTTTTTAATACATTGATTTTCACATTTCAGAAAAGGCTCACACAAATAACCAGGCCTTTTCTACTAAAGATGTTCTATTTTGCATTTGTTTGTTAATGGTGGCCCTAAATAGGGCCCACAAAAATTGCAAAGCCGACTATGCTTCAAGTCGTCTCGCGGGGTATTGGGAAAAGTTTTCAATCAGCAATAACCGCGCCTCGGATGGACCTCATCAGCTACGGTAATGCCACTGCGCAAAGCTAGCCGTGATAAAGACGACTACGAGTTCCCTTTGGAATACAAATCTTGTCAATGTGGGACAAAAGAGAACCGAATTATTGAAATCTATGATTGACAAATGAATTAGAATATCTTTGGCAGAAAAAAGAACTCTCAGGAGCAAACGTTGACTAAATGTGGTTCAATGTTTGGAAACAAGAAAAATGTGACAAAACTTTTCTTTATTTTCAAAATATTTGAAAACAAAGCAAAAATAACATGCCCCTACTCTGCGCGCGTTTGATTAAATCAAAGAAAATAAATTTTCAGGAAGGAGAAATCTAACTAAAATGAGAAGAATATAACATAAAAACTGCATTCTTTCAACTCATTCATTTCTACGCAGTCCAATTAATAAACATTTATCAAATTAAAATGAGGTAAAATAGACGAACCAGTAAGGTAGAAAAAGATGCCGTGACCAGGATTCGAACCTGGGTTATTGCGGCCACTACGTAATGTACTAACCACTATACGATCACGGCGAGATTGATTTCAGATAAAGAAAAAAATAACAAAAAAAATGCAAGCTTTCTAATGAGTTCTAGGCAGTTTGCATATATCTAAATATTAGTTTTAGAAAATGTACGATTCTATACTGAGTATTGTTGCTTACCTGACAACACAAAGCAGCCAAACAAGTAAAGTTTAAATAAAAAATGACATGACTTTTATTCGAACCTTGGTTATTGCAGCCACAACGCAATGCACTAACCAGTATACGATCACGGCGAGATTGATTTGAGAAAAAGAAAAAATGACAAATAAATGGAAGCTTCATATGGAGTTCTAAGCTTTTTGCTTATGCTCTTAAACAAGGTACGAGTGCATTCTCAGTATTAGGGCTTATAGAACAACATGAAGACAAACAAGTAAAGTTGAAAAAAAAAATGCCGTGACCAGAATTCGAACCTGAGTTATTGCGGCCAGAAAGGAGTGTACTAACCACTATACGATCACGGCGAGATTGATTTCATATACAGACAAAATAGCAAAAAAATGCAAGCTTTTTAATGAGTTCTAGGCAGTTTGCATATATCTAAATTTTAGTTCTAGAAAATGTACGATTCAATACTTAGTATTGTGGCTTACATGACAACACAAAGCAGCCAAACAAGTAAAGTTAAAATAAATAATGACATGACTATTATTTGAACCTGGGTTATTGCGGCCACAACGCAATGTTCTAACCCTCCCAAGTGACAAAGATTCTCTCAATCAATGTTGATCTGTTTCCGCCAAAAAAACTAATTGTATCTAAACCTTCTGTTCCAGTAAATTCAGAATGTTTCCGATCAAGCAAGTCAACAACGCACGGGTGTTTCGGGTTGCTTCTTATAGCCATTTTACCTAGTAACCTCATTTGAAACGAATATAAGGTAAACGGAATAGCCCAATAAAAGTTATTCGCCGCCTAACTCTCTTATTATTGCTTGCTGGAGCAAATTTTGCCGAAAGGAATTGGAGAGATAAAAGGTAGCTTTCCAAGGAGCTCTTAGCCGTTTGCTTATTTTGTAATTTCTTCTAAATAAGAACTGACTGCAAACGCATAATTGTGAAACATTCACATTAACTACCAAGAAAACGGTTATCTTGCATTCTTGAAAAAGAGCACGTTATGGTTTTTAATACATTGATTTTCACATTTCAGAAAAGGCTCACACAAATAACCAGGCCTTTTCTACTAAAGATGTTCTATTTTGCATTTGTTTGTTAATGGTGGCCCTAAATAGGGCCCACAAAAATTGCAAAGCCGACTATGCTTCAAGTCGTCTCGCGGGGTATTGGGAAAAGTTTTCAATCAGCAATAACCGCGCCTCGGATGGACCTCATCAGCTACGGTAATGCCACTGCGCAAAGCTAGCCGTGATAAAGACGACTACGAGTTCCCTTTGGAATACAAATCTTGTCAATGTGGGACAAAAGAGAACCGAATTATTGAAATCTATGATTGACAAATGAATTAGAATATCTTTGGCAGAAAAAAGAACTCTCAGGAGCAAACGTTGACTAAATGTGGTTCAATGTTTGGAAACAAGAAAAATGTGACAAAACTTTTCTTTATTTTCAAAATATTTGAAAACAAAGCAAAAATAACATGCCCCTACTCTGCGCGCGTTTGATTAAATCAAAGAAAATAAATTTTCAGGAAGGAGAAATCTAACTAAAATGAGAAGAATATAACATAAAAACTGCATTCTTTCAACTCATTCATTTCTACGCAGTCCAATTAATAAACATTTATCAAATTAAAATGAGGTAAAATAGACGAACCAGTAAGGTAGAAAAAGATGCCGTGACCAGGATTCGAACCTGGGTTATTGCGGCCACTACGTAATGTACTAACCACTATACGATCACGGCGAGATTGATTTCAGATAAAGAAAAAAATAACAAAAAAAATGCAAGCTTTCTAATGAGTTCTAGGCAGTTTGCATATATCTAAATATTAGTTTTAGAAAATGTACGATTCTATACTGAGTATTGTTGCTTACCTGACAACACAAAGCAGCCAAACAAGTAAAGTTTAAATAAAAAATGAAATGACTTTTATTCGAACCTTGGTTATTGCAGCCACAACGCAATGCACTAACCAGTATACGATCACGGCGAGATTGATTTGAGAAAAAGAAAAAATGACAAATAAATGGAAGCTTCATATGGAGTTCTAAGCTTTTTGCTTATGCTCTTAAACAAGGTACGAGTGCATTCTCAGTATTAGGGCTTATAGAACAACATGAAGACAAACAAGTAAAGTTGAAAAAAAAAATGCCGTGACCAGAATTCGAACCTGAGTTATTGCGGCCAGAAAGGAGTGTACTAACCACTATACGATCACGGCGAGATTGATTTCATATACAGACAAAATAGCAAAAAAATGCAAGCTTTTTAATGAGTTCTAGGCAGTTTGCATATATCTAAATTTTAGTTCTAGAAAATGTACGATTCAATACTTAGTATTGTGGCTTACATGACAACACAAAGCAGCCAAACAAGTAAAGTTAAAATAAATAATGACATGACTATTATTTGAACCTGGGTTATTGCGGCCACAACGCAATGTTCTAACCCTCCCAAGTGACAAAGGTTCTCTCAATCAATGTTGATCTGTTTCCGCAAAAAAAACTAATTGTATCTAAACCTTCTGTTCCAGTAAATTCAGAATGTTTCCGATCAAGCAAGTCAACAACGCACCGGATTTCGGGTTGCTTCTTATAGTCATTTTACCTAGTAACCTCATTTGAAACGAATATAAGGTAAACGGAATAGCCCAATAAAAGTTATTCGCCGCCTAACTCTCTTATTATTGCTTGCTGGAGCAAATTTTGCCGAAAGGAATTGGAGAGATAAAAGGTAGCTTTCCAAGGAGCTCTTAGCCGTTTGCTTATTTTGTAATTTCTTCTAAATAAGAACTGACTGCAAACGCATAATTGTGAAACATTCTCATTAACTACCAAGAAAACGGTTATCTTGCATTCTTGAAAAAGAGCACGTTATGGTTTTTAATTCATTGATTTTCACATATCAGAAAAGGCTCACACAAATAACCAGGCCTTTTCTACTAAAGATGTTCTATTTTGCATTTGTTTGTTAATGGTGGCCCTAAGCAGGGCCCACAAAAATTGCAAAGCCGACTATGTTTCAAGTCGTCTCGCGGGGTATTGGGAAAAGTTTTCAATCAGCAATAACCGCGCCTCGGATGGACCTCATAGGCTACGGTAATGACACTGCGCAAAGCTAGCAGTGATAAAGACGACTACGAGTTCCCTTTAGAATACAAATCTTGTCAATGTGGGACAAAAGAGAAACGAATTATTGAAATCTATGATTGACAAATGAATTAGAATATCTTTGGCAGAAAAAAGAACTCTCAGGAGCAAACGTTGACTAAATGAGATTCAATGTTTGGAAACAAGAAAAATGTGACAAAACGTTTCTTTATTTTCAAATTCTTTGAAAAAAAAGCAAAAATAACATGCCCCTACTCTGCGCGCGTTTGATTAAATCAAAGAAAATAAATTTTCAGGAAGGAGAAATCTAACTAAAATGAGAAGAATATAACATAAAAACTGCATTCTTTCAACTCATTCATTTCTACGCAGTCCAATTAATAAACATTTATCAAATTAAAATGAGGTAAAATAGACGAACCAGTAAGGTAGAAAAAGATGCCGTGACCAGGATTCGAACCTGGGTTATTGCGGCCACTACGTAATGTACTAACCACTATACGATCACAGCGAGATTGATTTCAGATAAAGAAAAAAATAACAAAAAAAATGCAAGCTTTCTAATGAGTTCTAGGCAGTTTGCATATATCTAAATATTAGTTTTAGAAAATGTACGATTCTATACTGAGTATTGTGGCTTACCTGACAACACAAAGCAGCCAAACAAGTAAAGTTAAAATAAAAAATGACATGACTTTTATTCGAACCTTGTTTATTGCAGCCACAACGCAATGTACTAACCAGTATACGATCACGGCGAGATTGATTTAAGATAAAGAAAAAATGAGAAATAAATGGAAGCTTCATATGGAGTTCTAAGCTTTTTGCTTATGCTCTTAAACAAGGTACGAGTGCATACTCAGTATTAGGGCTTATAGAACAACATGAAGACAAACAAGTAAAGAAGTAAAGTTGAAAAAAAAAATGCCGTGACCAGAATTCGAACCTGAGTTATTGCGGCCAGAAAGGAGTGTACTAACCACTATACGATCACGGCGAGATTGATTTCATATACAGACAAAATAGCAAAAAAATGCAAGCTTTTTAATTAGTTCTAGTCAGTTTGCATATATCTAAATTTTAGTTCTAGAAAATGTACGATTCAATACTTAGTATTGTGGCTTACATGACAACACAAAGCAGCCAAACGAGTAAAGTTAAAATAAATAATGACATGACTATTATTTGAACCTGGGTTATTGCGGCCACAACGCAATGTTCTAACCCTCCCAAGTGACAAAGATTCTCTCAATCGATGTTGATCTGTTTCCGCAAAAAAAACTAATTGTATCTAAACCTTCTGTTCCAGTAAATTCAGAATGTTTCCGATCAAGCAAGTCAACAACGCACCGGATTTCGGGTTGCTTCTTATAGTCATTTTACCTAGTGACCTCATTTGAAACGAATATAAGGTAAACGGAATAGCCCAATAAAAGTTATTCGCCGCCTAACTCTCTTATTATTGCTTGCTGGAGCAAATTTTGCCGAAAGGAATTGGAGAGAAAAAAGATAGCTTTCCAAGGAGCTCTTAGCCGTTTGCTTATTTTGTAATTTCTTCTAAATAAGAACTGACTGCAAACGCATAATTGTGAAACATTCTCATTAACTACCAAGAAAACGGTTATCTTGCATTCTTGAAAAAGAGCACGTTATGGTTTTTAATGCATTGATTTTCACATATCAGAAAAGGCTCACACAAATAACCAGGCCTTTTCTACTAAAGATGTTCTATTTTGCATTTGTTTGTTAATGGTGGCCCTAAGCAGGGCCCACAAAAATTGCAAAGCCGACTATGTTTCAAGTCGTCTCGCGGGGTATTGGGAAAAGTTTTCAATCAGCAATAACCGCGCCTCGGATGGACCTCATCGGCTACGGTAATGTCACTGCGCAAAGCTAGCTGTGATAAAGACGACTACGAGTTCCCTTTAGAATACAAATCTTGTCAATGTGGGACAAAAGAGAAACGAATTATTGAAATCTATGATTGACAAATGAATTAGAATATCTTTGGCAGAAAAAAGAACTCTCAGGAGCAAAAGGTGACTAAATGTGGTTCAATGTTTGGAAACAAGAAAAATGTGACAAAACTTTTCTTTATTTTCAAATTATTTGAAAACAAAGCAAAAATAACATGCCCCTACTCTGCGCGCGTTTGATTAAATCAAAGAAAATAAATTTTCAGGAAGGAGAAATCTAACTAAAATTAGAAGTATATAACATAAAAACTGCATTCTTTCAACTCATTTATTTCTACGCAGTCCAATTAATAAACATTTATCAAATTAAAATGAGGTAAAATAGACGAACCAGTAAGGTAGAAAAAGATGCCGTGACCAGGATTCGAACCTGGGTTATTGCGGCCACTACGTAATGTACTAACCACTATACGATCACAGCGAGATTGCTTTCAGATAAAGAAAAAAATAACAAAGAAAATGCAAGCTTTCTAATGAGTTCTAGGCAGTTTGCATATATCTAAATATTAGTTTTAGAAAATGTACGATTCTATACTGAGTATTGTCGCTTACCTGACAACACAAAGCAGCCAAACAAGTAAAGTTTAAATAAAAAATGACATGACTTTTATTCGAACCTTGGTTATTGCAGCCACAACGCAATGTACTAACCAGTATACGATCACGGCGAGATTGATTTGAGATAAAGAAAAAATGACAAATAAATAGAAGCTTCATATGGAGTTCTAAGCTTTTTGCTTATGCTCTTAAACAAGGTACAAGTGCATACTCAGTATTAGGGCTTATAGAACAACATGAAGACAAACAAGTAAAGTTGAAAAAAAAAATGCCGTGACCAGAATTCGAACCTGAGTTATTGCGGCCAGAAAGGAGTGTACTAACCACTATACGATCACGGCAAGATTGATTTCATATACAGACAAAATAGCGAAAAAAACATGCAAGCCTTTCAATAAGTTCTAGGCAGTTTGCATATATCTAAATTTTAGTTCTAGAAAATGTACGATTCAATACTTAGTATTGTGGCTTACATGACAACACAAAGCAGCCAAACAAGTAAAGTTAAAATAAATAATGACATGACTATTATTTGAACCTGGGTTATTGCGGCCAAAACGCAATGTTCTAACCCTCCCAAGTGACAAAGATTCTCTCAATCAATGTTGATCTGTTTCCGCAAAAAAAACTAATTGTATCTAAACCTTCTGTTCCAGTAAATTCAGAATGTTTCCGATCAAGCAAGTCAACAACGCACGGGATTTCGGGTTGCTTCTTATAGCCATTTTACCTAGTAACCTCATTTGAAACGAATATAAGGTAAACGGAATAGCCCAATAAAAGTTATTCGCCGCCTAACTCTCTTATTATTGCTTGCTGGAGCAAATTTTGCCCAAAGGAATTGGAGAGATAAAAGGTAGCTTTCCAAGGAGCTCTTAGCCGTTTGCTTATTTTGTAATTTCTTCTAAATAAGAACTGACTGCAAACGCATAATTGTGAAACATTCTCATTAACTACCAAGAAAACGGTTATCTTGCATTCTTGAAAAAGAGCACGTTATGGTTTTTAATTCATTGATTTTCACATATCAGAAAAGGCTCACACAAATAACCAGGCCTTTTCTACTAAAGATGTTCTATTTTGCATTTGTTTGTTAATGGTGGCCCTAAGCAGGGCCCACAAAAATTGCAAAGCCGACTATGTTTCAAGTCGTCTCGCGGGGTATTGGGAAAAGTTTTCAATCAGCAATAACCGCGCCTCGGATGGACCTCATCGGCTACGGTAATGTAACTGCGCAAAGCTAGCCGTGATAAAGACGACTACGAGTTCCCTTTAGAATACAAATCTTGTCAATGTGGGACAAAAGAGAAACGAATTATTGAAATCTATGATTGACAAATGAATTAGAATATCTTTGGCAGAAAAAAGAACTCTCAGGAGCAAACGTTGACTAAATGAGATTCAATGTTTGGAAACAAGAAAAATGTGACAAAACGTTTCTTTATTTTCCAATTATTTGAAAAAAAAAGCAAAAATAACATGCCCCTACTCTGCGCGCGTTTGATTAAATCAAAGAAAATAAATTTTCAGGAAGGAGAAATCTAACTAAAATGAGAAGAATATAACATAAAAACTGCATTCTTTCAACTCATTCATTTCTACGCAGTCCAATTAATAAACATTTATCAAATTAAAATGAGGTAAAATAGACGAACCAGTAAGGTAGAAAAAGATGCCGTGACCAGTATTCGAACCTGGGTTATTGCGGCCACTACGTAATGTACTAACCACTATACGATCACAGCGAGATTGATTTCAGATAAAGAAAAAAATAACAAAAAAAATGCAAGCTTTCTAATGAGTTCTAGGCAGTTTGCATATATCTAAATTTTAGTTTAAGAAAATGTACGATTCTATACTGAGTATTGTCGCTTACCTGACAACACAAAGCAGCCAAACAAGTAAAGTTAAAATAAAAAATGACATGACTTTTATTCGAACCTTGGTTATTGCAGCCACAACGCAATGTACTAACCAGTATACGATCACGGCGAGATTGATTTAAGATAAAGAAAAAATGAGAAATAAATGGAAGCTTCATATGGAGTTCTAAGCTTTTTGCTTATGCTCTTAAACAAGGTACGAGTGCATACTCAGTATTAGGGCTTATAGAACAACATGAAGACAAACAAGTAAAGAAGTAAAGTTGAAAAAAAAAATGCCGTGACCAGAATTCGAACCTGAGTTATTGCGGCCAGAAAGGAGTGTACTAACCACTATACGATCACGGCGAGATTGATTTCATATACATACAAAATAGCAAAAAAATGCAAGCTTTTTAATGAGTTCTAGTCAGTTTGCATATATCTAAATTTTAGTTCTAGAAAATGTACGATTCAATACTTAGTATTGTGGCTTACATGACAACACAAAGCAGCCAAACAAGTAAAGTTAAAATAAATAATGACATGACTATTATTTGAACCTGGGTTATTGCGGCCACAACGCAATGTTCTAACCCTCCCAAGCGACAAAGATTCTCTCAATCAATGTTGATCTGTTTCCGCAAAAAAAAACTAATTGTATCTAAACCTTCTGTTCCAGTAAATTCAGAATGTTTCCGATCAAGCAAGTCAACAACGCACCGGATTTCGGGTTGCTTGTTATAGTCATTTTACCTAGTGACCTCATTTAAAACGAATATAAGGTAAACGGAATAGCCCAATAAAAGTTATTCGCCGCCTAACTCTCTTATTATTGCTTGCTGGAGCAAATTTTGCCGAAAGGAATTGGAGAGATAAAAGGTAGCTTTCCAAGGAGCTCTTAGCCGTTTGCTTATTTTGTAATTTCTTCTAAATAAGAACTGACTGCAAACGCATAATTGTGAAACATTCACATTAACTACCAAGAAAACGGTTATCTTGCATTCTTGAAAAAGAGCACGTTATGGTTTTTAATTCATTGACTTTCACATATCAGAAAAGGCTCACACAAATAACCAGGCCTTTTCTACTAAAGATGTTCTATTTTGCATTTGTTTGTTAATGGTGGCCCTAAGCAGGGCCCACAAAAATTGCAAAGCCGACTATGTTTCAAGTCGTCTCGCGGGGTATTGGGAAAAGTTTTCAATCAGCAATAACCGCGCCTCGGATGGACCTCATCGGTTACGGTAATGTCACTGCGCAAAGCTAGCCGTGATAAAGACGACTACGAGTTCCCTTTAGAATACAAATCTTGTCAATGTGGGACAAAAGAGAAACGAATTATTGAAATCTATGATTGACAAATAAATTAGAATATCTTTGGCAGAAAAAAGAACTCTCAGGAGCAAACGTTGACTAAATGAGATTCAATGTTTGGAAACAAGAAAAATGTGACAAAACTTTTATTTATTTTCAAATTATTTGAAAAAAAAAAGCAAAAATAACATGCCCCTACTCTGCGCGCGTTTGATTAAATCAAAGAAAATAAATTTTCAGGAAAGAGAAATCTAACTAAAATTAGAAGTATATAACATAAAAACTGCATTCTTTCAACTCATTTATTTCTACGCAGTCCAATTAATAAACATTTATCAAATTAAAATGAGGTAAAATAGACGAACCAGTAAGGTAGAAAAAGATGCCGTGACCAGGATTCGAACCTGGGTTATTGCGGCCACTACGTAATGTACTAACCATTATACGATCACAGCGAGATTGATTTCAGATAAAGAAAAAAATTACAAAAAAAATGCAAGCTTTCTAATGAGTTCTAGGCAGTTTGCATATATCTAAATATTAGTTTTAGAAAATGTACGATTCTATACTGAGTATTGTCGCTTACCTGACAACACAAAGCAGCCAAACAAGTAAAGTTTAAATAAAAAATGACATGACTTTTATTCGAACCTTGGTTATTGCAGCCACAACGCAATATACTAACCAGTATACGATCACGGCGAGATTGATTTGAGATAAAGAAAAAATGACAAATAAATGGAAGCTTCATATGGAGTTCTAAGCTTTTTGCTTATGCTCTTAAACAAGGTACGAGTGCATACTCAGTATTAGGGCTTATAGAACAACATGGAGACAAACAAGTAAAGTTGAAAAAAAAATGCCGTGACCAGAATTCGAACCTGAGTTATTGCGGCCAGAAAGGAGTGTACTAACCACTATACGATCACGGCGAGATTGATTTCAGATAGAGACAAAATAGCGAAAAAAACATGCAAGCCTTTCAATGAGTTCTAGGCAGTTTGCATATATCTAAATTTTAGTTCTAGAAAATGTACGATTCAATACTTAGTATTGTGGCTTACATGACAACACAAAGCAGCCAAACAAGTAAAGTTAAAATAAATAATGACATGACTATTATTTGAACCTGGGTTATTGCGGCCACAACGCAATGTTCTAACCCTCCCAAGTGACAAAGATTCTCTCAATCAATGTTGATCTGTTTCCGCCAAAAAAACTAATTGTATCTAAACCTTCTGTTCCAGTAAATTCAGAATGTTTCCGATCAAGCAAGTCAACAACGCACGGGTGTTTCGGGTTGCTTCTTATAGCCATTTTACCTAGTAACCTCATTTGAAACGAATATAAGGTAAACGGAATAGCCCAATAAAAGTTATTCGCCGCCTAACTCTCTTATTATTGCTTGCTGGAGCAAATTTTGCCGAAAGGAATTGGAGAGATAAAAGGTAGCTTTCCAAGGAGCTCTTAGCCGTTTGCTTATTTTGTAATTTCTTCTAAATAAGAACTGACTGCAAACGCATAATTGTGAAACATTCACATTAACTACCAAGAAAACGGTTATCTTGCATTCTTGAAAAAGAGCACATTATGGTTTTTAATACATTGATTTTCACATTTCAGAAAAGGCTCACACAAATAACCAGGCCTTTTCTACTAAAGATGTTCTATTTTGCATTTGTTTGTTAATGGTGGCCCTAAATAGGGCCCACAAAAATTGCAAAGCCGACTATGCTTCAAGTCGTCTCGCGGGGTATTGGGAAAAGTTTTCAATCAGCAATAACCGCGCCTCGGATGGACCTCATCAGCTACGGTAATGCCACTGCGCAAAGCTAGCCGTGATAAAAACGACTACGAGTTCTCTTTGGAATACAAATCTTGTCAATGTGGGACAAAAGAGAACCGAATTATTGAAATCTATGATTGACAAATGAATTAGAATATCTTTGGCAGAAAAAAGAACTCTCAGGAGCAAACGTTGACTAAATGTGGTTCAATGTTTGGAAACAAGAAAAATGTGACAAAACTTTTGTTTATTTTCAAAATATTTGAAAACAAAGCAAAAATAACATGCCCCTACTCTGCGCGCGTTTGATTAAATCAAAGAAAATAAATTTTCAGGAAGGAGAAATCTAACTAAAATGAGAAGAATATAACATAAAAACTGCATTCTTTCAACTCATTCATTTCTACGCAGTCCAATTAATAAACATTTATCAAATTAAAATGAGGTAAAATAGACGAACCAGTAAGGTAGAAAAAGATGCCGTGACCAGTATTCGAACCTGGGTTATTGCGGCCACTACGTAATGTACTAACCACTATACGATCACAGCGAGATTGATTTCAGATAAAGAAAAAAATAACAAAAAAAATGCAAGCTTTCTAATGAGTTCTAGGCAGTTTGCATATATCTAAATTTTAGTTTTAGAAAATGTACGATTCTATACTGAGTATTGTCGCTTACCTGACAACACAAAGCAGCCAAACAAGTAAAGTTAAAATAAAAAATGACATGACTTTTATTCGAACCTTGGTTATTGCAGCCACAACGCAATGTACTAACCAGTATACGATCACGGCGAGATTGATTTAAGATAAAGAAAAAATGAGAAATAAATGGAAGCTTCATATGGAGTTCTAAGCTTTTTGCTTATGCTCTTAAACAAGGTACGAGTGCATACTCAGTATTAGGGCTTATAGAACAACATGAAGACAAACAAGTAAAGAAGTAAAGTTGAAAAAAAAAAATGCCGTGACCAGAATTCGAACCTGAGTTATTGCGGCCAGAAAGGAGTGTACTAACCACTATACGATCACGGCGAGATTGATTTCAGATAGAGACAAAATAGCGAAAAAAACATGCAAGCCTTTCAATGAGTTCTAGGCAGTTTGCATATATCTAAATTTTAGTTCTAGAAAATGTACGATTCAATACTTAGTATTGTGGCTTACATGACAACACAAAGCAGCCAAACAAGTAAAGTTAAAATAAATAATGACATGACTATTATTTGAACCTGGGTTATTGCGGCCACAACGCAATGTTCTAACCCTCCCAAGTGACAAAGATTCTCTCAATCAATGTTGATCTGTTTCCGCAAAAAAAACTAATTGTATCTAAACCTTCTGTTCCAGTAAATTCAGAATGTTTCCGATCAAGCAAGTCAACAACGCACGGGATTTCGGGTTGCTTCTTATAGCCATTTTACCTAGTAACCTCATTTGAAACGAATATAAGGTAAACGGAATAGCCCAATAAAAGTTATTCGCCGCCTAACTCTCTTATTATTGCTTGCTGGAGCAAATTTTGCCCAAAGGAATTGGAGAGATAAAAGGTAGCTTTCCAAGGAGCTCTTAGCCGTTTGCTTATTTTGTAATTTCTTCTAAATAAGAACTGACTGCAAACGCATAATTGTGAAACATTCTCATTAACTACCAAGAAAACGGTTATCTTGCATTCTTGAAAAAGAGCACGTTATGGTTTTTAATACATTGATTTTCACATATCAGAAAAGGCTCACACAAATATCCAGGCCTTTTCTACTAAAGATGTTCTATTTTGCATTTGTTTGTTAATGGTGGCCCTAAGTAGGGCCCACAATAATTGCAAAGCCGACTATGTTTCAAGTCGTCTCGCGGGGTATTGAAAAAAGTTTTCAATCAGCAATAACCGCGCCTCGGATGGACCTCATCAGCTACGGTGATGTCACTGCGCAAAGCTAGCCGTGATAAAGACGACTACGAGTTCCCTTTAGAATACAAATCTTGTCAATGTGGGACAAAAGAGAAACGAATTATTGAAATCTATGATTGACAAATGAATTAGAATATCTTTGGCAGAAAAAAGAACTCTCAGGAGCAAACGTTGACTAAATGTGGTTCAATGTTTGGAAACAAGAAAAATGTGACAAAACTTTTCTTTATTTTCAAATTATTTGACAACAAAGCAAAAATAACATGCCCCTACTCTGCGCGCGTTTGATTAAATCAAAGAAAATAAATTTTCAGGAAGGAGAAATCTAACTAAAATGAGAAGAATATAACATAAAAACTGCATTCTTTCAACACATTCATTTCTACGCAGTCCAATTAATAAACATTTATCAAATTAAAATGAGGAAAAATAGACGAACCAGTAAGGTAGAAAAAGATGCCGTGACCAGGATTCCAACCTGGGTTATTGCGGCCACTACGTAATGTACTAACCACTATACGATCACGGCGAGATTGATTTCAGATGAAGAAAAAAATAACAAAAAAAATGCAAGCTTTCTAATGAGTTCTAGGCAGTTTGCATATATCTAAATTTTAGTTTTAGAAAATGTACGATTCTATACTGAGTATTGTGGCTTACCTGACAACACAAAGCAGCCAAACAAGTAAAGTTAAAATAAAAAATGACATGACTTTTATTCGAACCTTGGTTATTGCAGCCACAACGCAATGTACTAACCAATATACGATCACGGCGAGATTGATTTGAGATAAAGAAAAAATGACAAATAAATGGAAGCTTCATATGGAGTTCTAAGCTTTTTGCTTATGCTCTTAAACAAGGTACGAGTGCATACACAGTATTAGGGCTTATAGAACAACATGAAGACAAACAAGTAAAGTTGAAAAAAAAAATGCCGTGACCAGAATTCGAACCTGAGTTATTGCGGCCAGAAAGGAGTGTACTAACCACTATACGATCACGGCGAGATTGATTTCAGATAGAGACAAAATAGCGAAAAAAACATGCAAGCCTTTCAATGAGTTCTAGGCAGTTTGCATATATCTAAATTTTAGTTCTAGAAAATGTCCGATTCAATACTTAGTATTGTGGCTTACATGACAACACAAAGCAGCCAAACAAGTAAAGTTAAAATAAATAATGACATGACTATTATTTGAACCTGGGTTATTGCGGCCACAACACAATGTTCTAACCCTCCCAAGTGACAAAGATTCTCTCAATCAATGTTGATCTGTTTCCGCAAAAAAAACTAATTGTATCTAAACCTTCTGTTCCAGTAAATTCAGAATGTTTCCGATCAAGCAAGTCAACAACGCACGGGATTTCGGGTTGCTTCTTATAGCCATTTTACCTAGTAACCTCATTTGAAACGAATATAAGGTAAACGGAATAGCCCAATAAAAGTTATTCGCCGCCTAACTCTCTTATTATTGCTTGCTGGAGCAAATTTTGCCCAAAGGGATTGGAGAGATAAAAGGTAGCTTTTCAAGGAGCTCTTAGCCGTTTGCTTATTTTGTAATTTCTTCTAAATAAGAACTGACTGCAAACGCATAATTGTGAAACATTCTCATTAACTACCAAGAAAACGGTTATCTTGCATTCTTGAAAAAGAGCACGTTATGGTTTTTAATACATTGATTTTCACATATCAGAAAAGGCTCACACAAATAACCAGGCCTTTTCTACTAAAGATGTTCTATTTTGCATTTGTTTGTTAATGGTGGCCCTAAGCAGGGCCCACAAAAATTTCAAAGCCGACTATGTTTCAAGTCGTCTAGCGGGGTATTGGGAAAAGTTTTCAATCAGCAATAACCGCGCCTCGGATGGACCTCATCAGCTACGGTAATGTCACTGCGCAAAGCTAGCCGTGACAAAGACGACTACGAGTTCCCTTTAGAATACAAATCTTGTCAATGTGGGACAAAAGAGAACCGAATTATTGAAATCTATGATTGACAAATGAATTAGAATATCTTTGGCAGAAAAAAGAACTCTCAGGAGCAAACGTTGACTAAATGTGGTTCAATGTTTGGAAATAAGAAAAATGTGACAAAACTTTTCTTTATTTTCAAATTATTTGAAAACAAAGCAAAAATAACATGCCCCTACTCTGCGCGCGTTTGATTAAATCAAAGAAAATAAATTTTCAGGAAGGAGAAATCTAACTAAAATGAGAAGAATATAACATAAAAACTGCATTCTTTCAACTCATTCATTTCTACGCAGTCCAATTAATAAACATTTATCAAATTAAAATGAGGTAAAATAGACGAACCAGTAAGGTAGAAAAAGATGCCGTGACCAGGATTCGAACCTGGGTTATTGCGGCCACTACGTAATGTACTAACCACTATACGATCACAGCGAGATTGATTTCAGATAAAGAAAAAAATAACAAAAAAAATGCAAGCTTTCTAATGAGTTCTAGGCAGTTTGCATATATCTAAATATTAGTTTTAGAAAATGTACGATTCTATACTGAGTATTGTTGCTTACCTGACAACACAAAGCAGCCAAACAAGTAAAGTTTAAATAAAAAATGACATGACTTTTATTCGAACCTTGGTTATTGCAGCCACAACGCAATGCACTAACCAGTATACGATCACGGCGAGATTGATTTGAGAAAAAGAAAAAATGACAAATAAATGGAAGCTTCATATGGAGTTCTAAGCTTTTTGCTTATGCTCTTAAACAAGGTACGAGTGCATTCTCAGTATTAGGGCTTATAGAACAACATGAAGACAAACAAGTAAAGTTGAAAAAAAAAATGCCGTGACCAGAATTCGAACCTGAGTTATTGCGGCCAGAAAGGAGTGTACTAACCACTATACGATCACGGCGAGATTGATTTCAGATAGAGACAAAATAGCGAAAAAAAATGCAAGCTTTTTAATGAGTTTCAGGCAGTTTGCATATATCTAAATTTTAGTTCTAGAAAATGTACGATTCAATACTTAGTATTGTGGCTTACATGACAACACAAAGCAGCCAAACAAGTAAAGTTAAAATAAATAATGACATGACTATTATTTGAACCTGGGTTATTGCGGCCACAACGCAATGTTCTAACCCTCCCAAGTGACAAAGATTCTCTCAATCAATGTTGATCTGTTTCCGCCAAAAAAACTAATTGTATCTAAACCTTCTGTTCCAGTAAATTCAGAATGTTTCCGATCAAGCAAGTCAACAACGCACGGGTGTTTCGGGTTGCTTCTTATAGCCATTTTACCTAGTAACCTCATTTGAAACGAATATAAGGTAAACGGAATAGCCCAATAAAAGTTATTCGCCGCCTAACTCTCTTATTATTGCTTGCTGGAGCAAATTTTGCCAAAAGGAAATGGAGAGATAAAAGGTAGCTTTCCAAGGAGCTCTTAGCCGTTTGCTTATTTTGTAATTTCTTCTAAATAAGAACTGACTGCAAACGCATAATTGTGAAACATTCACATTAACTACCAAGAAAACGGTTATCTTGCATTCTTGAAAAAGAGCACGTTATGGTTTTTAATACATTGATTTTCACATTTCAGAAAAGGCTCACACAAATAACCAGGCCTTTTCTACTAAAGATGTTCTATTTTGCATTTGTTTGTTAATGGTGGCCCTAAATAGGGCCCACAAAAATTGCAAAGCCGACTATGCTTCAAGTCGTCTCGCGGGGTATTGGGAAAAGTTTTCAATCAGCAATAACCGCGCCTCGGATGGACCTCATCAGCTACGGTAATGCCACTGCGCAAAGCTAGCCGTGATAAAGACGACTACGAGTTCTCTTTGGAATACAAATCTTGTCAATGTGGGACAAAAGAGAACCGAATTATTGAAATCTATGATTGACAAATGAATTAGAATATCTTTGGCAGAAAAAAGAACTCTCAGGAGCAAACGTTGACTAAATGTGGTTCAATGTTTGGAAACAAGAAAAATGTGACAAAACTTTTCTTTATTTTCAAAATATTTGAAAACAAAGCAAAAATAACATGCCCCTACTCTGCGCGCGTTTGATTAAATCAAAGAAAATAAATTTTCAGGAAGGAGAAATCTAACTAAAATGAGAAGAATATAACATAAAAACTGCATTCTTTCAACTCATTCATTTCTACGCAGTCCAATTAATAAACATTTATCAAATTAAAATGAGGTAAAATAGACGAACCAGTAAGGTAGAAAAAAATGCCGTGACCAGGATTTGAACCTGGGTTATTGCGGCCACTACGTAATGTACTAACCACTATACGATCACAGCGAGATTGATTTCAGATAAAGAAAAAAATAACAAAAAAAATGCAAGCTTTCTAATGAGTTCTAGGCAGTTTGCATATATCTAAATATTAGTTTTAGAAAATGTACGATTCTATACTGAGTATTGTTGCTTACCTGACAACACAAAGCAGCCAAACAAGTAAAGTTTAAATAAAAAATGACATGACTTTTATTCGAACCTTTGTTATTGCAGCCACAACGCAATGCACTAACCAGTATACGATCACGGCGAGATTGATTTGAGAAAAAGAAAAAATGACAAATAAATGGAAGCTTTATATGGAGTTCTAAGCTTTTTGCTTATGCTCTTAAACAAGGTACGAGTGCATTCTCAGTATTAGGGCTTATAGAACAACATGAAGACAAACAAGTAAAGTTGAAAAAAAAAATGCCGTGACCAGAATTCGAACCTGAGTTATTGCGGCCAGAAAGGAGTGTACTAACCACTATACGATCACGGCGAGATTGATTTCAGATAGAGACAAAATAGCGAAAAAAACATGCAAGCCTTTCAATGAGTTCTAGGCAGTTTGCATATATCTAAATTTTAGTTCTAGAAAATGTACGATTCAATACTTAGTATTGTGGCTTACACGACAACACAAAGCAGCCAAACAAGTAAAGTTAAAATAAATAATGACATGACTATTATTTGAACCTGGGTTATTGCGGCCACAACGCAATGTTCTAACCCTCCCAAGTGACAAAGATTCTCTCAATCAATGTTGATCTGTTTCCGCCAAAAAAACTAATTGTATCTAAACCTTCTGTTCCAGTAAATTCAGAATGTTTCCGATCAAGCAAGTCAACAACGCACGGGTGTTTCGGGTTGCTTCTTATAGCCATTTTACCTAGTAACCTCATTTGAAACGGATATAAGGTAAACGGAATAGCCCAATAAAAGTTATTCGCCGCCTAACTCTCTTATTATTGCTTGCTGGAGCAAATTTTGCCGAAAGGAATTGGAGAGATAAAAGGTAGCTTTCCAAGGAGCTCTTAGCCGTTTGCTTATTTTGTAATTTCTTCTAAATAAGAACTGACTGCAAACGCATAATTGTGAAACATTCACATTAACTACCAAGAAAACGGTTATCTTGCATTCTTGAAAAAGAGCACGTTATGGTTTTTAATACATTGATTTTCACATTTCAGAAAAGGCTCACACAAATAACCAGGCCTTTTCTACTAAAGATGTTCTATTTTGCATTTGTTTGTTAATGGTGGCCCTAAATAGGGCCCACAAAAATTGCAAAGCCGACTATGCTTCAAGTCGTCTCGCGGGGTATTGGGAAAAGTTTTCAATCAGCAATAACCGCGCCTCGGATGGACCTCATCAGTTACGGTAATGCCACTGCGCAAAGCTAGCCGTGATAAAGACGACTACGAGTTCCCTTTGGAATACAAATCTTGTCAATGTGGGACAACAGAGAACCGAATTATTGAAATCTATGATTGACAAATGAATTAGAATATCTTTGGCAGAAAAAAGAACTCTCAGGAGCAAACGTTGACTAAATGTGGTTCAATGTTTGGAAACAAGAAAAATGTGACAAAACTTTTCTTTATTTTCAAATTATTTGAAAACAAAGCAAAAATAACATGCCCCTACTCTGCGCGCGTTTGATTAAATCAAAGAAAATAAATTTTCAGGAAGGAGAAATCTAACTAAAATGAGAAGAATATAACATAAAAACTGCATTCTTTCAACTCATTCATTTCTACGCAGTCCAATTAATAAACATTTATCAAATTAAAACGAGGTAAAATAGACGAACCAGTAAGGTAGAAAAAGATGCCGTGACCAGGATTCGAACCTGGGTTATTGCGGCAACTACGTAATGTACTAACCATTATACGATCACAGCGAGATTGATTTCAGATAAAGAAAAAAATTACAAAAAAAATGCAAGCTTTCTAATGAGTTCTAGGCAGTTTGCATATATCTAAATATTAGTTTTAGAAAATGTACGATTCTATACTGAGTATTGTCGCTTACCTGACAACACAAAGCAGCCAAACAAGTAAAGTTTAAATAAAAAATGACATGACTTTTATTCGAACCTTGGTTATTGCAGCCACAACGCAATATACTAACCAGTATACGATCACGGCGAGATTGATTTGAGATAAAGAAAAAATGACAAATAAATGGAAGCTTCATATGGAGTTCTAAGCTTTTTGCTTATGCTCTTAAACAAGGTACGAGTGCATACTCAGTATTAGGGCTTATAGAACAACATGGAGACAAACAAGTAAAGTTGAAAAAAAAATGCCGTGACCAGAATTCGAACCTGAGTTATTGCGGCCAGAAAGGAGTGTACTAACCACTATACGATCACGGCGAGATTGATTTCAGATAGAGACAAAATAGCGAAAAAAACATGCAAGCCTTTCAATGAGTTCTAGGCAGTTTGCATATATCTAAATTTTAGTTCTAGAAAATGTACGATTCAATACTTAGTATTGTGGCTTACATGACAACACGAAGCAGCCAAACAAGTAAAGTTGAAATAAATAATGACATGACTATTATTTGAACCTGGGTTATTGCGGCCACAACGCAATGTTCTAACCCTCACAAGTGACAAAGATTCTCTCAATCAATGTTGATCTGTTTCCGCAAAAAAAAGTAATTGTATCTAAACCTTCTGTTCCAGTAAATTCAGAATGTTTCCGATCAAGCAAGTCAACAACGCACGGGATTTCGGGTTGCTTCTTATAGTCATTTTACCTAGTGACCTCATTTGAAACGAATATAAGGTAAACGGAATAGCCCAATAAAAGTTATTCGCCGCCTAACTCTCTTATTATTGCTTGCTGGAGCAAATTTTGTCGAAAGGAATTAGAGAGATAAAAGGTAGCTTTCCAAGGAGCTCTTAGCCGTTTGCTTATTTTGTAATTTCTTCTAAATAAGAACTGACTGCAAACGCATAATTGTGAAACATTCTCATTAACTGCCAAGAAAACGGTTATCTTGCATTCTTGAAAAAGAGCACGTTATGGTTTTTAATACATTGATTTTCACATATCAGAAAAGGCTCACACAAATAACCAGGCCTTTTCTACTAAAGATGTTCTATTTTGCATTTGTTTGTTAATGGTGGCCCTAAGCAGGGCCCACAAAAATTGCAAAGCCGACTATGTTTCAAGTCGTCTCGCGGGGTATTGGGAAAAGTTTTCAATAAGCAATAACCGCGCCTCGGATGGACCTCATCAGCTACGGTAATGTCACTGCGCAAAGCTAGCCGTGATAAAGACGACTACGAGTTCCCTTTAGAATACAAATCTTGTCAATGTGGGACAAAAGAGAACCGAATTATTGAAATCTATGATTGACAAATGAATTAGAATATCTTTGGCAGAAAAAAGAACTCTCAGGAGCAAACGTTGACTAAATGTGGTTCAATGTTTGGAAACAAGAAAAATGTGACAAAACTTTTCTTTATTTTCAAATTATTTGAAAACAAAGCAAAAATAACATGCCCCTACTCTGCGCGCGTTTGATTAAATCAAAGAAAATAAATTTTCAGGAAGGAGAAATCTAACTAAAATGAGAAGAATATAACATAAAAACTGCATTCTTTCAACTCATTCATTTCTACGCAGTCCAATTAATAAACATTTATCAAATTAAAATGAGGTAAAATAGACGAACCAGTAAGGTAGAAAAAGATGCCGTGACCAGGATTCGAACCTGGGTTATTGCGGCCACTACGTAATGTACTAACCACTATACGATCACGGCGAGATTGATTTCAGATGAAGAAAAAAATAACCAAATAAATGCAAGCTTTCTAATGAGTTCTAGGCAGTTTGCATATATCTAAATTTTAGTTTTAGAAAATGTACGATTCTATACTGAGTATTGTGGCTTACCTGACAACACAAAGCAGCCAAACAAGTAAAGTTAAAATAAAAAATGACATGACTTTTATTCGAACCTTGGTTATTGCAGCCACAACGCAATGTACTAACCACTATACGATCACGGCGAGATTGATTTCAGATAGAGACAAAATAGCGAAAAAAACATGCAAGCCTTTCAATGAGTTCTAGGCAGTTTGCATATATCTAAATTTTAGTTCTAGAAAATGTACGATTCAATACTTAGTATTGTGGCTTACATGACAACACAAAGCAGCCAAACAAGTAAAGTTAAAATAAATAATGACATGACTATTATTTGAACCTGGGTTATTGCGGCCACAACGCAATGTTCTAACCCTCCCAAGTGACAAAGATTCTCTCAATCAATGTTGATCTGTTTCCGCAAAAAAAACTAATTGTATCTAAACCTTCTGTTCCAGTAAATACAGAATGTTTCCGATCAAGCAAGTTAACAACGCACGGGATTTCGGGTTGCTTCTTATAGCCATTTTACCTAGTAACCTCATTTGAAACGAATATAAGGTAAACGGAATAGCCCAATAAAAGTTATTTGCCGCCTAACTCTCTTATTATTGCTTGCTGGAGCAAATTTTGCCCAAAGGAATTGGAGAGATAAAAGGTAGCTTTCCAAGGAGCTCTTAGCCGTTTGCTTATTTTGTAATTTCTTCTAAATAAGAACTGACTGCAAACGCATAATTGTGAAACATTCTCATTAACTACCAAGAAAACGGTTATCTTGCATTCTTGAAAAAGAGCACGTTATGGTTTTTAATACATTGATTTTCACATATCAGAAAAGGCTCACACAAATAACCAGGCCTTTTCTACTAAAGATGTTCTATTTTGCATTTGTTTGTTAATGGTGGCCCTAAGCAGGGCCCACAAAAATTTCAAAGCCGACTATGTTTCAAGTCGTCTAGCGGGGTATTGGGAAAAGTTTTCAATCAGCAATAACCGCGCCTCGGATGGACCTCATCAGCTACGGTAATGTCACTGCGCAAAGCTAGCCGTGATAAAGACGACTACGAGTTCCCTTTAGAATACAAATCTTGTCAATGTGGGACAAAAGAGAACCGAATTATTGAAATCTATGATTGACAAATGAATTAGAATATCTTTGGCAGAAAAAAGAACTCTCAGGAGCAAACGTTGACTAAATGTGGTTCAATGTTTGGAAATAAGAAAAATGTGACAAAACGTTTCTTTATTTTCAAATTATTAGAAAACAAAGCAAAAATAACATGCCCCTACTCTGCGCGCGTTTGATTAAATCAAAGAAAATAAATTTTCAGGAAGGAGAAATCTAACTAAAATGAGAAGAATATAACATAAAAACTGCATTCTTTCAACTCATTCATTTCTACGCAGTCCAATTAATAAACATTTATCAAATTAAAATGAGGTAAAATAGACGAACCAGTAAGGTAGAAAAAGATGCCGTGACCAGGATTCGAACCTGGGTTATTGCGGCCACTACGTAATGTACTAACCACTATACGATCACAGCGAGATTGATTTCAGATAAAGAAAAAAATAACAAAAAAAATGCAAGCTTTCTAATGAGTTCTAGGCAGTTTGCATATATCTAAATATTAGTTTTAGAAAATGTACGATTCTATACTGAGTATTGTTGCTTACCTGACAACACAAAGCAGCCAAACAAGTAAAGTTTAAATAAAAAATGACATGACTTTTATTCGAACCTTGGTTATTGCAGCCACAACGCAATGCACTAACCAGTATACGATCACGGCGAGATTGATTTGAGAAAAAGAAAAAATGACAAATAAATGGAAGCTTCATATGGAGTTCTAAGCTTTTTGCTTATGCTCTTAAACAAGGTACGAGTGCATTCTCAGTATTAGGGCTTATAGAACAACATGAAGACAAACAAGTAAAGTTGAAAAAAAAAATGCCGTGACCAGAATTCGAACCTGAGTTATTGCGGCCAGAAAGGAGTGTACTAACCACTATACGATCACGGCGAGATTGATTTCAGATAGAGACAAAATAGCGAAAAAAAATGCAAGCTTTTTAATAAGTTTCAGGCAGTTTGCATATATCTAAATTTTAGTTCTAGAAAATGTACGATTCAATACTTAGTATTGTGGCTTACATGACAACACAAAGCAGCCAAACAAGTAAAGTTAAAATAAATAATGACATGACTATTATTTGAACCTGGGTTATTGCGGCCACAACGCAATGTTCTAACCCTCCCAAGTGACAAAGATTCTCTCAATCAATGTTGATCTGTTTCCGCCAAAAAAACTAATTGTATCTAAACCTTCTGTTCCAGTAAATTCAGAATGTTTCCGATCAAGCAAGTCAACAACGCACGGGTGTTTCGGGTTGCTTCTTATAGCCATTTTACCTAGTAACCTCATTTGAAACGAATATAAGGTAAACGGAATAGCCCAATAAAAGTTATTCGCCGCCTAACTCTCTTATTATTGCTTGCTGGAGCAAATTTTGCCGAAAGGAATTGGAGAGATAAAAGGTAGCTTTCCAAGGAGCTCTTAGCCGTTTGCTTATTTTGTAATTTCTTCTAAATAAGAACTGACTGCAAACGCATAATTGTGAAACATTCACATTAACTACCAAGAAAACGGTTATCTTGCATTCTTGAAAAAGAGCACGTTATGGTTTTTAATACATTGATTTTCACATTTCAGAAAAGGCTCACACAAATAACCAGGCCTTTTCTACTAAAGATGTTCTATTTTGCATTTGTTTGTTAATGGTGGCCCTAAATAGGGCCCACAAAAATTGCAAAGCCGACTATGCTTCAAGTCGTCTCGCGGGGTATTGGGAAAAGTTTTCAATCAGCAATAACCGCGCCTCGGATGGACCTCATCAGTTACGGTAATGCCACTGCGCAAAGCTAGCCGTGATAAAGACGACTACGAGTTCCCTTTGGAATACAAATCTTGTCAATGTGGGACAACAGAGAACCGAATTATTGAAATCTATGATTGACAAATGAATTAGAATATCTTTGGCAGAAAAAAGAACTCTCAGGAGCAAACGTTGACTAAATGTGGTTCAATGTTTGGAAACAAGAAAAATGTGACAAAACTTTTCTTTATTTTCAAATTATTTGAAAACAAAGCAAAAATAACATGCCCCTACTCTGCGCGCGTTTGATTAAATCAAAGAAAATAAATTTTCAGGAAGGAGAAATCTAACTAAAATGAGAAGAATATAACATAAAAACTGCATTCTTTCAACTCATTCATTTCTACGCAGTCCAATTAATAACCATTTATCAAATTAAAACGAGGTAAAATAGACGAACCAGTAAGGTAGAAAAAGATGCCGTGACCAGGATTCGAACCTGGGTTATTGCGGCCACTACGTAATGTACTAACCATTATACGATCACAGCGAGATTGATTTCAGATAAAGAAAAAAATTACAAAAAAATGCAAGCTTTCTAATGAGTTCTAGGCAGTTTGCATATATCTAAATATTAGTTTTAGAAAATGTACGATTCTATACTGAGTATTGTCGCTTACCTGACAACACAAAGCAGCCAAACAAGTAAAGTTTAAATAAAAAATGACATGACTTTTATTCGAACCTTGGTTATTGCAGCCACAACGCAATATACTAACCAGTATACGATCACGGCGAGATTGATTTGAGATAAAGAAAAAATGACAAATAAATGGAAGCTTCATATGGAGTTCTAAGCTTTTTGCTTATGCTCTTAAACAAGGTACGAGTGCATACTCAGTATTAGGGCTTATTGAACAACATGGAGACAAACAAGTAAAGTTGAAAAAAAAAATGCCGTGACCAGAATTCGAACCTGAGTTATTGCGGCCAGAAAGGAGTGTACTAACCACTATACGATCACGGCGAGATTGATTTCAGATAGAGAAAAAATAGCGAAAAAAACATGCAAGCCTTTCAATGAGTTCTAGGCAGTTTGCATATATCTAAATTTTAGTTCTAGAAAATGTACGATTCAATACTTAGTATTGTGGCTTACATGACAACACAAAGCAGCCAAACAAGTAAAGTTAAAATAAATAATGACATGACTATTATTTGAACCTGGGTTATTGCGGCCACAACGCAATGTTCTAACCCTCCCAAGTGACAAAGATTCTCTCAATCAATGTTGATCTGTTTCCGCAAAAAAAACTAATTGTATCTAAACCTTCTGTTCCAGTAAATTCAGAATGTTTCCGATCAAGCAAGTCAACAACGCACCGGATTTCGGGTTGCTTCTTATAGCCATTTTACCTAGTAACCTCATTTGAAACGAATATAAGGTAAACGGAATAGCCCAATAAAAGTTATTCGCCGCCTAACTCTCTTATTATTGCTTGCTGGAGCAAATTTTGCCCAAAGGAATTGGAGAGATAAAAGGTAGCTTTCCAAGGAGCTCTTAGCCGTTTGCTTATTTTGTAATTTCTTCTAAATAAGAACTGACTGCAAACGCATAATTGTGAAACATTCTCATTAACTGCCAAGAAAACGGTTATCTTGCATTCTTGAAAAAGAGCACGTTATGGTTTTTAATACATTGATTTTCACATATCAGAAAAGGCTCACACAAATAACCAGGCCTTTTCTACTAAAGATGTTCTATTTTGCATTTGTTTGTTAATGGTGGCCCTAAGCAGGGCCCACAAAAATTGCAAAGCCGACTATGTTTCAAGTCGTCTCGCGGGGTTTTGGGAAAAGTTTTCAATAAGCAATAACCGCGCCTCGGATGGACCTCATCAGCTACGGTAATGTCACTGCGCAAAGCTAGCCGTGATAAAGACGACTACGAGTTCCCTTTAGAATACAAATCTTGTCAATGTGGGACAAAAGAGAACCGAATTATTGAAATCTATGATTGACAAATGAATTAGAATATCTTTGGCAGAAAAAAGAACTCTCAGGAGCAAACGTTGACTAAATGTGGTTCAATGTTTGGAAACAAGAAAAATGTGACAAAACTTTTCTTTATTTTCAAATTATTTGAAAACAAAGCAAAAATAACATGCCCCTACTCTGCGCGCGTTTGATTAAATCAAAGAAAATAAATTTTCAGGAAGGAGAAATCTAACTAAAATGAGAAGAATATAACATAAAAACTGCATTCTTTCAACTCATTCATTTCTACGCAGTCCAATTAATAAACATTTATCAAATTAAAATGAGGTAAAATAGACGAACCAGTAAGGTAGAAAAAGATGCCGTGACCAGGATTCCAACCTGGGTTATTGCGGCCACTACGTAATGTACTAACCACTATACGATCACGGCGAGATTGTTTTCAGATGAAGAAAAAAATAACCAAATAAATGCAAGCTTTCTAATGAGTTCTAGGCAGTTTGCATATATCTAAATTTTAGTTTTAGAAAATGTACGATTCTATACTGAGTATTGTGGCTTACCTGACAACACAAAGCAGCCAAACAAGTAAAGTTAAAATAAAAAATGACATGACTTTTATTCGAACCTTGGTTATTGCAGCCACAACGCAATGTACTAACCACTATACGATCACGGCGAGATTGATTTCAGATAGAGACAAAATAGCGAAAAAAACATGCAAGCCTTTCAATGAGTTCTAGGCAGTTTGCATATATCTAAATTTTAGTTCTAGAAAATGTACGATTCAATACTTAGTATTGTGGCTTACATGACAACACAAAGCAGCCAAACAAGTAAAGTTAAAATAAATAATGACATGACTATTATTTGAACCTGGGTTATTGCGGCCACAACGCAATGTTCTAACCCTCCCAAGTGACAAAGATTCTCTCAATCAATGTTGATCTGTTTCCGCCAAAAAAACTAATTGTATCTAAACCTTCTGTTCCAGTAAATTCAGAATGTTTCCGATCAAGCAAGTCAACAACGCACGGGTGTTTCGGGTTGCTTCTTATAGCCATTTTACCTAGTAACCTCATTTGAAACGAATATAAGGTAAACGGAATAGCCCAATAAAAGTTATTCGCCGCCTAACTCTCTTATTATTGCTTGCTGGAGCAAATTTTGCCCAAAGGAATTGGAGAGATAAAAGGTAGCTTTCCAAGGAGCTCTTAGCCGTTTGCTTATTTTGTAATTTCTTCTAAATAAGAACTGACTGCAAACGCATAATTGTGAAACATTCACATTAACTACCAAGAAAACGGTTATCTTGCATTCTTGAAAAAGAGCACGTTATGGTTTTTAATACATTGATTTTCACATTTCAGAAAAGGCTCACACAAATAACCAGGCCTTTTCTACTAAAGATGTTCTATTTTGCATTTGTTTGTTAATGGTGGCCCTAAATAGGGCCCACAAAAATTGCAAAGCCGACTATGCTTCAAGTCGTCTCGCGGGGTATTGGGAAAAGTTTTCAATCAGCAATAACCGCGCCTCGGATGGACCTCATCAGCTACGGTAATGCCACTGTGCAAAGCTAGCCGTGATAAAGACGACTACGAGTTCCCTTTGGAATACAAATCTTGTCAATGTGGGACAAAAGAGAACCGAATTATTGAAATCTATGATTGACAAATGAATTAGAATATCTTTGGCAGAAAAAAGAACTCTCAGGAGCAAACGTTGACTAAATGTGGTTCAATGTTTGGAAACAAGAAAAATGTGACAAAACTTTTGTTTATTTTCAAAATATTTGAAAACAAAGCAAAAATAACATGCCCCTACTCTGCGCGCGTTTGATTAAATCAAAGAAAATAAATTTTCAGGAAGGAGAAATCTAACTAAAATGAGAAGAATATAACATAAAAACTGCATTCTTTCAACTCATTCATTTCTACGCAGTCCAATTAATAAACATTTATCAAATTAAAATGAGGTAAAATAGACGAACCAGTAAGGTAGAAAAAGATGCCGTGACCAGTATTCGAACCTGGGTTATTGCGGCCACTACGTAATGTACTAACCACTATACGATCACAGCGAGATTGATTTCAGATAAAGAAAAAAATAACAAAAAAATGCAAGCTTTCTAATGAGTTCTAGGCAGTTTGCATATATCTAAATTTTAGTTTTAGAAAATGTACGATTCTATACTGAGTATTGTCGCTTACCTGACAACACAAAGCAGCCAAACAAGTAAAGTTAAAATAAAAAATGACATGACTTTTATTCGAACCTTGGTTATTGCAGCCACAACGCAATGTACTAACCAGTATACGATCACGGCGAGATTGATTTAAGATAAAGAAAAAATGAGAAATAAATGGAAGCTTCATATGGAGTTCTAAGCTTTTTGCTTATGCTCTTAAACAAGGTACGAGTGCATACTCAGTATTAGGGCTTATAGAACAACATGGAGACAAACAAGTAAAGAAGTAAAGTTGAAAAAAAAAATGCCGTGACCAGAATTCGAACCTGAGTTATTGCGGCCAGAAAGGAGTGTACTAACCACTATACGATCACGGCGAGATTGATTTCATATACATACAAAATAGCAAAAAAATGCAAGCTTTTTAATGAGTTCTAGTCAGTTTGCATATATCTAAATTTTAGTTCTAGAAAATGTACGATTCAATACTTAGTATTGTGGCTTACATGACAACACAAAGCAGCCAAACAAGTAAAGTTAAAATAAATAATTACATGACTATTATTTGAACCTGGGTTATTGCGGCCACAACGCAATGTTCTAACCCTCCCAAGTGACAAAGATTCTCTCAATCAATGTTGATCTGTTTCCGCAAAAAAAACTAATTGTATCTAAACATTCTGTTCCAGTAAATTCAGAATGTTTCCGATCAAGCAAGTCAACAACGCACGGGATTTCGGGTTGCTTCTTATAGCCATTTTACCTAGTAACCTCATTTGAAACGAATATAAGGTAAACGGAATAGCCCAATAAAAGTTATTCGCCGCCTAACTCTCTTATTATTGCTTGCTGGAGCAAATTTTGCCCAAAGGAATTGGAGAGATAAAAGGTAGCTTTCCAAGGAGCTCTTAGCCGTTTGCTTATTTTGTAATTTCTTCTAAATAAGAACTGACTGCAAACGCATAATTGTGAAACATTCACATTAACTACCAAGAAAACGGTTATCTTGCATTCTTGAAAAAGAGCACGTTATGGTTTTTAATTCATTGATTTTCACATATCAGAAAAGGCTCACACAAATAACCAGGCCTTTTCTACTAAAGATGTTCTATTTTGCATTTGTTTGTTAATGGTGGCCCTAAGTAGGGCCCACAATAATTGCAAAGCCGACTATGTTTCAAGTCGTCTCGCGGGGTATTGGGAAAAGTTTTCAATCAGCAATAACCGCGCCTCGGATGGACCTCATCGGTTACGGTAATGTCACTGCGCAAAGCTAGCCGTGATAAAGACGACTACGAGTTCCCTTTAGAATACAAATCTTGTCAATGTGGGACAAAAGAGAAACGAATTATTGAAATCTATGATTGACAAATGAATTAGAATATCTTTGGCAGAAAAAAGAACTCTCAGGAGCAAACGTTGACTAAATGAGATTCAATGTTTGGAAACAAGAAAAATGTGACAAAACGTTTCTTTATTTTCAAATTATTTGAAAAAAAAAGCAAAAATAACATGCCCCTACTCTGCGCGCGTTTGATTAAATCAAAGAAAATAAATTTTCAGGAAGGAGAAATCTAACTAAAATGAGAAGAATATAACATAAAAACTGCATTCTTTCAACTCATTCATTTCTACGCAGTCCAATTAATAAACATTTATCAAATTAAAATGAGGTAAAATAGACGAACCAGTAAGGTAGAAAAAGATGCCGTGACCAGTATTCGAACCTGGGTTATTGCGGCCACTACGTAATGTACTAACCACTATACGATCACAGCGAGATTGATTTCAGATAAAGAAAAAAATAACAAAAAAAATGCAAGCTTTCTAATGAGTTCTAGGCAGTTTGCATATATCTAAATTTTAGTTTTAGAAAATGTACGATTCTATACTGAGTATTGTGGCTTACCTGACAACACAAAGCAGCCAAACAAGTAAAGTTAAAATAAAAAATGACATGACTTTTATTCGAACCTTGGTTATTGCAGCCACAACGCAATGTACTAACCAGTATACGATCACGGCGAGATTGATTTGAGATAAAGAAAAAATGACAAATAAATGGAAGCTTCATATGGAGTTCTAAGCTTTTTGCTTATGCTCTTAAACAAGGTACGAGTGCATACACAGTATTAGGGCTTATAGAACAACATGAAGACAAACAAGTAAAGTTGAAAAAAAAAATGCCGTGACCAGAATTCGAACCTGAGTTATTGCGGCCAGAAAGGAGTGTACTAACCACTATACGATCACGGCGAGATTGATTTCAGATAGAGACAAAATAGCGAAAAAAACATGCAAGCCTTTCAATGAGTTCTAGGCAGTTTGCATATATCTAAATTTTAGTTCTAGAAAATGTCCGATTCAATACTTAGTATTGTGGCTTACATGACAACACAAAGCAGCCAAACAAGTAAAGTTAAAATAAATAATGACATGACTATTATTTGAACCTGGGTTATTGCGGCCACAACGCAATGTTCTAACCCTCCCAAGTGACAAAGATTCTCTCAATCAATGTTGATCTGTTTCCGCAAAAAAAACTAATTGTATCTAAACCTTCTGTTCCAGTAAATTCAGAATGTTTCCGATCAAGCAAGTCAACAACGCACGGGATTTCGGGTTGCTTCTTATAGCCATTTTACCTAGTAACCTCATTTGAAACGAATATAAGGTAAACGGAATAGCCCAATAAAAGTTATTCGCCGCCTAACTCTCTTATTATTGCTTGCTGGAGCAAATTTTGCCCAAAGGGATTGGAGAGATAAAAGGTAGCTTTCCAAGGAGCTCTTAGCCGTTTGCTTATTTTGTAATTTCTTCTAAATAAGAACTGACTGCAAACGCATAATTGTGAAACATTCTCATTAACTACCAAGAAAACGGTTATCTTGCATTCTTGAAAAAGAGCACGTTATGGTTTTTAATACATTGATTTTCACATATCAGAAAAGGCTCACACAAATAACCAGGCCTTTTCTACTAAAGATGTTCTATTTTGCATTTGTTTGTTAATGGTGGCCCTAAGCAGGGCCCACAAAAATTTCAAAGCCGACTATGTTTCAAGTCGTCTAGCGGGGTATTGGGAAAAGTTTTCAATCAGCAATAACCGCGCCTCGGATGGACCTCATCAGCTACGGTAATGTCACTGCGCAAAGCTAGCCGTGATAAAGACGACTACGAGTTCCCTTTAGAATACAAATCTTGTCAATGTGGGACAAAAGAGAACCGAATTATTGAAATCTATGATTGACAAATGAATTAGAATATCTTTGGCAGAAAAAAGAACTCTCAGGAGCAAACGTTGACTAAATGTGGTTCAATGTTCGGAAATAAGAAAAATGTGACAAAACTTTTCTTTATTTTCAAATTATTTGAAAACAAAGCAAAAATAACATGCCCCTACTCTGCGCGCGTTTGATTAAATCAAAGAAAATAAATTTTCAGGAAGGAGAAATCTAACTAAAATGAGAAGAATATAACATAAAAACTGCATTCTTTCAACTCATTCATTTCTACGCAGTCCAATTAATAAACATTTATCAAATTAAAATGAGGTAAAATAGACGAACCAGTAAGGTAGAAAAAGATGCCGTGACCAGGATTCGAACCTGGGTTATTGCGGCCACTACGTAATGTATTAACCACTATACGATCACAGCGAGATTGATTTCAGATAAAGAAAAAAATAACAAAAAAAATGCAAGCTTTCTAATGAGTTCTAGGCAGTTTGCATATATCTAAATATTAGTTTTAGAAAATGTACGATTCTATACTGAGTATTGTTGCTTACCTGACAACACAAAGCAGCCAAACAAGTAAAGTTTAAATAAAAAATGACATGACTTTTATTCGAACCTTGGTTATTGCAGCCACAACGCAATGCACTAACCAGTATACGATCACGGCGAGATTGATTTGAGAAAAAGAAAAAATGACAAATAAATGGAAGCTTCATATGGAGTTCTAAGCTTTTTGCTTATGCTCTTAAACAAGGTACGAGTGCATTCTCAGTATTAGGGCTTATAGAACAACATGAAGACAAACAAGTAAAGTTGAAAAAAAAAATGCCGTGACCAGAATTCGAACCTGAGTTATTGCGGCCAGAAAGGAGTGTACTAACCACTATACGATCACGGCGAGATGGATTTCATATACATACAAAATAGCAAAAAAATGCAAGCTTTTTAATGAGTTCTAGGCAGTTTGCATATATCTAAATTTTAGTTCTAGAAAATGTACGATTCAATACTTAGTATTGTGGCTTACATGACAACACAAAGCAGCCAAACAAGTAAAGTTAAAATAAATAATTACATGACTATTATTTGAACCTGGGTTATTGCGGCCACAACGCAATGTTCTAACCCTCCCAAGTGACAAAGATTCTCTCAATCAATGTTGATCTGTTTCCGCAAAAAAAACTAATTGTATCTAAACCTTCTGTTCCAGTAAATTCAGAATGTTTCCGATCAAGCAAGTCAACAACGCACGGGATTTCGGGTTGCTTCTTATAGCCATTTTACCTAGTAACCTCATTTGAAACGAATATAAGGTAAACGGAATAGCCCAATTAAAGTTATTCGCCGCCTAACTCTCTTATTATTGCTTGCTGGAGCAAATTTTGCCCAAAGGAATTGGAGAGATAAAAGGTAGCTTTCCAAGGAGCTCTTAGCCGTTTGCTTATTTTGTAATTTCTTCTAAATAAGAACTGACTGCAAACGCATAATTGTGAAACATTCACATTAACTACCAAGAAAACGGTTATCTTGCATTCTTGAAAAAGAGCACGTTATGGTTTTTAATTCATTGATTTTCACATATCAGAAAAGGCTCACACAAATAACCAGGCCTTTTCTACTAAAGATGTTCTATTTTGCATTTGTTTGTTAATGGTGGCCCTAAGTAGGGCCCACAATAATTGCAAAGCCGACTATGTTTCAAGTCGTCTCGCGGGGTATTGGGAAAAGTTTTCAATCAGCAATAACCGCGCCTCGGATGGACCTCATCGGTTACGGTAATGTCACTGCGCAAAGCTAGCCGTGATAAAGACGACTACGAGTTCCCTTTAGAATACAAATCTTGTCAATGTGGGACAAAAGAGAAACGAATTATTGAAATCTATGATTGACAAATGAATTAGAATATCTTTGGCAGAAAAAAGAACTCTCAGGAGCAAACGTTGACTAAATGAGATTCAATGTTTGGAAACAAGAAAAATGTGACAAAACGTTTCTTTATTTTCAAATTATTTGAAAAAAAAAGCAAAAATAACATGCCCCTACTCTGCGCGCGTTTGATTAAATCAAAGAAAATAAATTTTCAGGAAGGAGAAATCTAACTAAAATGAGAAGAATATAACATAAAAACTGCATTCTTTCAACTCATTCATTTCTACGCAGTCCAATTAATAAACATTTATCAAATTAAAATGAGGTAAAATAGACGAACCAGTAAGGTAGAAAAAGATGCCGTGACCAGTATTCGAACCTGGGTTATTGCGGCCACTACGTAATGTACTAACCACTATACGATCACAGCGAGATTGATTTCAGATAAAGAAAAAAATAACAAAAAAAAATGCAAGCTTTCTAATGAGTTCTAGGCAGTTTGCATATATCTAAATTTTAGTTTTAGAAAATGTACGATTCTATACTGAGTATTGTCGCTTACCTGACAACACAAAGCAGCCAAACAAGTAAAGTTAAAATAAAAAATGACATGACTTTTATTCGAACCTTGGTTATTGCAGCCACAACGCAATGTACTAACCAGTATACGATCACGGCGAGATTGATTTGAGATAAAGAAAAAATGACAAATAAATGGAAGCTTCATATGGAGTTCTAAGCTTTTTGCTTATGCTCTTAAACAAGGTACGAGTGCATACACAGTATTAGGGCTTATAGAACAACATGAAGACAAACAAGTAAAGTTGAAAAAAAAAATGCCGTGACCAGAATTCGAACCTGAGTTATTGCGGCCAGAAAGGAGTGTACTAACCACTATACGATCACGGCGAGATTGATTTCAGATAGAGACAAAATAGCGAAAAAAACATGCAAGCCTTTCAATGAGTTCTAGGCAGTTTGCATATATCTAAATTTTAGTTCTAGAAAATGTACGATTCAATACTTAGTATTGTGGCTTACATGACAACACAAAGCAGCCAAACAAGTAAAGTTAAAATAAATAATGACATGACTATTATTTGAACCTGGGTTATTGCGGCCACAACGCAATGTTCTAACCCTCCCAAGTGACAAAGATTCTCTCAATCAATGTTGATCTGTTTCCGCAAAAAAAAGTAATTGTATCTAAACCTTCTGTTCCAGTAAATTCAGAATGTTTCCGATCAAGCAAGTCAACAACGCACGGGATTTCGGGTTGCTTCTTATAGCCATTTTACCTAGTAACCTCATTTGAAACGAATATAAGGTAAACGGAATAGCCCAATAAAAGTTATTCGCCGCCTAACTCTCTTATTATTGCTTGCTGGAGCAAATTTTGCCCAAAGGAATTGGAGAGATAAAAGGTAGCTTTCCAAGGAGCTCTTAGCCGTTTGCTTATTTTGTAATTTCTTCTAAATAAGAACTGACTGCAAACGCATAATTGTGAAACATTCTCATTAACTACCAAGAAAACGGTTATCTTGCATTCTTGAAAAAGAGCACGTTATGGTTTTTAATACATTGATTTTCACATATCAGAAAAGGCTCACACAAATATCCAGGCCTTTTCTACTAAAGATGTTCTATTTTGCATTTGTTTGTTAATGGTGGCCCTAAGTAGGGCCCACAAAAATTGCAAAGCCGACTATGCTTCAAGTCGTCTCGCGGGGTATTGGGAAAAGTTTTCAATCAGCAATAACCGCGCCTCGGATGGACCTCATCAGCTACGGTAATGCCACTGCGCAAAGCTAGCCGTGATAAAGACGACTACGAGTTCCCTTTGGAATACAAATCTTGTCAATGTGGGACAACAGAGAACCGAATTATTGAAATCTATGATTGACAAATGAATTAGAATATCTTTGGCAGAAAAAAGAACTCTCAGGAGCAAACGTTGACTAAATGTGGTTCAATGTTTGGAAACAAGAAAAATGTGACAAAACTTTTCTTTATTTTCAAATTATTTGAAAACAAAGCAAAAATAACATGCCCCTACTCTGCGCGCGTTTGATTAAATCAAAGAAAATAAATTTTCAGGAAGGAGAAATCTAACTAAAATGAGAAGAATATAACATAAAAACTGCATTCTTTCAACTCATTCATTTCTACGCAGTCCAATTAATAAACATTTATCAAATTAAAACGAGGTAAAATAGACGAACCAGTAAGGTAGAAAAAGATGCCGTGACCAGGATTCGAACCTGGGTTATTGCGGCCACTACGTAATGTACTAACCATTATACGATCACAGCGAGATTGATTTCAGATAAAGAAAAAAATTACAAAAAAAATGCAAGCTTTCTAATGAGTTCTAGGCAGTTTGCATATATCTAAATATTAGTTTTAGAAAATGTACGATTCTATACTGAGTATTGTCGCTTACCTGACAACACAAAGCAGCCAAACAAGTAAAGTTTAAATAAAAAATGACATGACTTTTATTCGAACCTTGGTTATTGCAGCCACAACGCAATATACTAACCAGTATACGATCACGGCGAGATTGATTTGAGATAAAGAAAAAATGACAAATAAATGGAAGCTTCATATGGAGTTCTAAGCTTTTTGCTTATGCTCTTAAACAAGGTACGAGTGCATACTCAGTATTAGGGCTTATAGAACAACATGGAGACAAACAAGTAAAGTTGAAAAAAAAATGCCGTGACCAGAATTCGAACCTGAGTTATTGCGGCCAGAAAGGAGTGTACTAACCACTATACGATCACGGCGAGATTGATTTCAGATAGAGACAAAATAGCGAAAAAAACATGCAAGCCTTTCAATGAGTTCTAGGCAGTTTGCATATATCTAAATTTTAGTTCTAGAAAATGTACGATTCAATACTTAGTATTGTGGCTTACATGACAACACGAAGCAGCCAAACAAGTAAAGTTGAAATAAATAATGACATGACTATTATTTGAACCTGGGTTATTGCGGCCACAACGCAATGTTCTAACCCTCACAAGTGACAAAGATTCTCTCAATCAATGTTGATCTGTTTCCGCAAAAAAAAGTAATTGTATCTAAACCTTCTGTTCCAGTAAATTCAGAATGTTTCCGATCAAGCAAGTCAACAACGCACGGGATTTCGGGTTGCTTCTTATAGTCATTTTACCTAGTGACCTCATTTGAAACGAATATAAGGTAAACGGAATAGCCCAATAAAAGTTATTCGCCGCCTAACTCTCTTATTATTGCTTGCTGGAGCAAATTTTGCCGAAAGGAATTAGAGAGATAAAAGGTAGCTTTCCAAGGAGCTCTTAGCCGTTTGCTTATTTTGTAATTTCTTCTAAATAAGAACTGACTGCAAACGCATAATTGTGAAACATTCTCATTAACTGCCAAGAAAACGGTTATCTTGCATTCTTGAAAAAGAGCACGTTATGGTTTTTAATACATTGATTTTCACATATCAGAAAAGGCTCACACAAATAACCAGGCCTTTTCTACTAAAGATGTTCTATTTTGCATTTGTTTGTTAATGGTGGCCCTAAGCAGGGCCCACAAAAATTGCAAAGCCGACTATGTTTCAAGTCGTCTCGCGGGGTATTGGGAAAAGTTTTCAATAAGCAATAACAACGCCTCGGATGGACCTCATCAGCTACGGTAATGTCACTGCGCAAAGCTAGCCGTGATAAAGACGACTACGAGTTCCCTTTAGAATACAAATCTTGTCAATGTGGGACAAAAGAGAACCGAATTATTGAAATCTATGATTGACAAATGAATTAGAATATCTTTGGCAGAAAAAAGAACTCTCAGGAGCAAACGTTGACTAAATGTGGTTCAATGTTTGGAAACAAGAAAAATGTGACAAAACTTTTCTTTATTTTCAAATTATTTGAAAACAAAGCAAAAATAACATGCCCCTACTCTGCGCGCGTTTGATTAAATCAAAGAAAATAAATTTTCAGGAAGGAGAAATCTAACTAAAATGAGAAGAATATAACATAAAAACTGCATTCTTTCAACTCATTCATTTCTACGCAGTCCAATTAATAAACATTTATCAAATTAAAATGAGGTAAAATAGACGAACCAGTAAGGTAGAAAAAGATGCCGTGACCAGGATTCGAACCTGGGTTATTGCGGCCACTACGTAATGTACTAACCACTATACGATCACGGCGAGATTGATTTCAGATGAAGAAAAAAATACCCAAATAAATGCAAGCTTTCTAATGAGTTCTAGGCAGTTTGCATATATCTAAATTTTAGTTTTAGAAAATGTACGATTCTATACTGAGTATTGTGGCTTACCTGACAACACAAAGCAGCCAAACAAGTAAAGTTAAAATAAAAAATGACATGACTTTTATTCGAACCTTGGTTATTGCAGCCACAACGCAATGTACTAACCACTATACGATCACGGCGAGATTGATTTCAGATAGAGACAAAATAGCCAAAAAAACATGCAAGCCTTTCAATGAGTTCTAGGCAGTTTGCATATATCTAAATTTTAGTTCTAGAAAATGTACGATTCAATACTTAGTATTGTGGCTTACCTGACAACACAAAGCAGCCAAACAAGTAAAGTTAAAATAAATAATGACATGACTATTATTTGAACCTGGGTTATTGCGGCCACAACGCAATGTTCTAACCCTCCCAAGTGACAAAGATTCTCTCAATCAATGTTGATCTGTTTCCGCAAAAAAACTAATTGTATCTAAACCTTCTGTTCCAGTAAATTCAGAATGTTTCCGATCAAGCAAGTCAACAACGCACGGGATTTCGGGCTGCTTCTTATAGTCATTTTACCTAGGAACCTCATTTGAAACGAATATAAGGTAAACGGAATAGCCCAATAAAAGTTATTCGCCGCCTAACTCTCTTATTATTGCTTGCTGGAGCAAATTTTGCCGAAAGGAATTAGAGAGATAAAAGGTAGCTTTCCAAGGAGCTCTTAGCCGTTTGCTTATTTTGTAATTTCTTCTAAATAAGAACTGACTGCAAACGCATAATTGTGAAACATTCTCATTAACTGCCAAGAAAACGGTTATCTTGCATTCTTGAAAAAGAGCACGTTATGGTTTTTAATACATTGATTTTCACATATCAGAAAAGGCTCACACAAATAACCAGGCCTTTTCTACTAAAGATGTTCTATTTTGCATTTGTTTGTTAATGGTGGCCCTAAGCAGGGCCCACAAAAATTGCAAAGCCGACTATGTTTCAAGTCGTCTCGCGGGGTATTGGGAAAAGTTTTCAATAAGCAATAACAACGCCTCGGATGGACCTCATCAGCTACGGTAATGTCACTGCGCAAAGCTAGCCGTGATAAAGACGACTACGAGTTCCCTTTAGAATACAAATCTTGTCAATGTGGGACAAAAGAGAACCGAATTATTGAAATCTATGATTGACAAATGAATTAGAATATCTTTGGCAGAAAAAAGAACTCTCAGGAGCAAACGTTGACTAAATGAGATTCAATGTTTGGAAACAAGAAAAATGTGACAAAACGTTTCTTTATTTTCAAATTATTTGAAAAAAAAAGCAAAAATAACATGCCCCTACTCTGCGCGCGTTTGATTAAATCAAAGAAAATAAATTTTCAGGAAGGAGAAATCTAACTAAAATGAGAAGAATATAACATAAAAACTGCATTCTTTCAACTCATTCATTTCTACGCAGTCCAATTAATAAACATTTATCAAATTAAAATGAGGTAAAATAGACGAACCAGTAAGGTAGAAAAAGATGCCGTGACCAGTATTCGAACCTGGGTTATTGCGGCCACTACGTAATGTACTAACCACTATACGATCACAGCGAGATTGATTTCAGATAAAGAAAAAAATAACAAAAAAAATGCAAGCTTTCTAATGAGTTCTAGGCAGTTTGCATATATCTAAATTTTAGTTTTAGAAAATGTACGATTCTATACTGAGTATTGTCGCTTACCTGACAACACAAAGCAGCCAAACAAGTAAAGTTAAAATAAAAAATGACATGACTTTTATTCGAACCTTGGTTATTGCAGCCACAACGCAATGTACTAACCAGTATACGATCACGGCGAGATTGATTTGAGATAAAGAAAAAATGACAAATAAATGGAAGCTTCATATGGAGTTCTAAGCTTTTTGCTTATGCTCTTAAACAAGGTACTAGTGCATACACAGTATTAGGGCTTATAGAACAACATGAAGACAAACAAGTAAAGTTGAAAAAAAAAATGCCGTGACCAGAATTCGAACCTGAGTTATTGCGGCCAGAAAGGAGTGTACTAACCACTATACGATCACGGCGAGATTGATTTCAGATAGAGACAAAATAGCGAAAAAAACATGCAAGCCTTTCAATGAGTTCTAGGCAGTTTGCATATATCTAAATTTTAGTTCTAGAAAATGTACGATTCAATACTTAGTATTGTGGCTTACATGACAACACAAAGCAGCCAAACAAGTAAAGTTAAAATAAATAATGACATGACTATTATTTGAACCTGGGTTATTGCGGCCACAACGCAATGTTCTAACCCTCCCAAGTGACAAAGATTCTCTCAATCAATGTTGATCTGTTTCCGCAAAAAAAACTAATTGTATCTAAACCTTCTGTTCCAGTAAATTCAGAATGTTTCCGATCAAGCAAGTCAACAACGCACGGGATTTCGGGTTGCTTCTTATAGCCATTTTACCTAGTAACCTCATTTGAAACGAATATAAGGTAAACGGAATAGCCCAATAAAAGTTATTCGCCGCCTAACTCTCTTATTATTGCTTGCTGGAGCAAATTTTGCCCAAAGGAATTGGAGAGATAAAAGGTAGCTTTCCAAGGAGCTCTTAGCCGTTTGCTTATTTTGTAATTTCTTCTAAATAAGAACTGACTGCAAACGCATAATTGTGAAACATTCTCATTAACTACCAAGAAAACGGTTATCTTGCATTCTTGAAAAAGAGCACGTTATGGTTTTTAATACATTGATTTTCACATATCAGAAAAGGCTCACACAAATATCCAGGCCTTTTCTACTAAAGATGTTCTATTTTGCATTTGTTTGTTAATGGTGGCCCTAAGTAGGGCCCACAATAATTGCAAAGCCGACTATGTTTCAAGTCGTCTCGCGGGGTATTGAAAAAAGTTTTCAATCAGCAATAACCGCGCCTCGGATGGACCTCATCAGCTACGGTGATGTCACTGCGCAAAGCTAGCCGTGATAAAGACGACTACGAGTTCCCTTTAGAATACAAATCTTGTCAATGTGGGACAAAAGAGAAACGAATTATTGAAATCTATGATTGACAAATGAATTAGAATATCTTTGGCAGAAAAAAGAACTCTCAGGAGCAAACGTTGACTAAATGTGGTTCAATGTTTGGAAACAAGAAAAATGTGACAAAACTTTTCTTTATTTTCAAATTATTTGACAACAAAGCAAAAATAACATGCCCCTACTCTGCGCGCGTTTGATTAAATCAAAGAAAATAAATTTTCAGGAAGGAGAAATCTAACTAAAATGAGAAGAATATAACATAAAAACTGCATTCTTTCAACACATTCATTTCTACGCAGTCCAATTAATAAACATTTATCAAATTAAAATGAGGAAAAATAGACGAACCAGTAAGGTAGAAAAAGATGCCGTGACCAGGATTCCAACCTGGGTTATTGCGGCCACTACGTAATGTACTAACCACTATACGATCACGGCGAGATTGATTTCAGATGAAGAAAAAAATAACAAAAAAAATGCAAGCTTTCTAATGAGTTCTAGGCAGTTTGCATATATCTAAATTTTAGTTTTAGAAAATGTACGATTCTATACTGAGTATTGTGGCTTACCTGACAACACAAAGCAGCCAAACAAGTAAAGTTAAAATAAAAAATGACATGACTTTTATTCGAACCTTGGTTATTGCAGCCACAACGCAATGTACTAACCAGTATACGATCACGGCGAGATTGATTTGAGATAAAGAAAAAATGACAAATAAATGGAAGCTTCATATGGAGTTCTAAGCTTTTTGCTTATGCTCTTAAACAAGGTACGAGTGCATACACAGTATTAGGGCTTATAGAACAACATGAAGACAAACAAGTAAAGTTGAAAAAAAAAATGCCGTGACCAGAATTCGAACCTGAGTTATTGCGGCCAGAAAGGAGTGTACTAACCACTATACGATCACGGCGAGATTGATTTCAGATAGAGACAAAATAGCGAAAAAAACATGCAAGCCTTTCAATGAGTTCTAGGCAGTTTGCATATATCTAAATTTTAGTTCTAGAAAATGTCCGATTCAATACTTAGTATTGTGGCTTACATGACAACACAAAGCAGCCAAACAAGTAAAGTTAAAATAAATAATGACATGACTATTATTTGAACCTGGGTTATTGCGGCCACAACGCAATGTTCTAACCCTCCCAAGTGACAAAGATTCTCTCAATCAATGTTGATCTGTTTCCGCAAAAAAAACTAATTGTATCTAAACCTTCTGTTCCAGTAAATTCAGAATGTTTCCGATCAAGCAAGTCAACAACGCACGGGATTTCGGGTTGCTTCTTATAGCCATTTTACCTAGTAACCTCATTTGAAACGAATATAAGGTAAACGGAATAGCCCAATAAAAGTTATTCGCCGCCTAACTCTCTTATTATTGCTTGCTGGAGCAAATTTTGCCCAAAGGGATTGGAGAGATAAAAGGTAGCTTTCCAAGGAGCTCTTAGCCGTTTGCTTATTTTGTAATTTCTTCTAAATAAGAACTGACTGCAAACGCATAATTGTGAAACATTCTCATTAACTACCAAGAAAACGGTTATCTTGCATTCTTGAAAAAGAGCACGTTATGGTTTTTAATACATTGATTTTCACATATCAGAAAAGGCTCACACAAATAACCAGGCCTTTTCTACTAAAGATGTTCTATTTTGCATTTGTTTGTTAATGGTGGCCCTAAGCAGGGCCCACAAAAATTTCAAAGCCGACTATGTTTCAAGTCGTCTAGCGGGGTATTGGGAAAAGTTTTCAATCAGCAATAACCGCGCCTCGGATGGACCTCATCAGCTACGGTAATGTCACTGCGCAAAGCTAGCCGTGATAAAGACGACTACGAGTTCCCTTTAGAATACAAATCTTGTCAATGTGGGACAAAAGAGAACCGAATTATTGAAATCTATGATTGACAAATGAATTAGAATATCTTTGGCAGAAAAAAGAACTCTCAGGAGCAAACGTTGACTAAATGTGGTTCAATGTTTGGAAATAAGAAAAATGTGACAAAACTTTTCTTTATTTTCAAATTATTTGAAAACAAAGCAAAAATAACATGCCCCTACTCTGCGCGCGTTTGATTAAATCAAAGAAAATAAATTTTCAGGAAGGAGAAATCTAACTAAAATGAGAAGAATATAACATAAAAACTGCATTCTTTCAACTCATTCATTTCTACGCAGTCCAATTAATAAACATTTATCAAATTAAAATGAGGTAAAATAGACGAACCAGTAAGGTAGAAAAAGATGCCGTGACCAGGATTCGAACCTGGGTTATTGCGGCCACTACGTAATGTACTAACCACTATACGATCACAGCGAGATTGATTTCAGATAAAGAAAAAAATAACAAAAAAAATGCAAGCTTTCTAATGAGTTCTAGGCAGTTTGCATATATCTAAATATTAGTTTTAGAAAATGTACGATTCTATACTGAGTATTGTTGCTTACCTGACAACACAAAGCAGCCAAACAAGTAAAGTTTAAATAAAAAATGACATGACTTTTATTCGAACCTTGGTTATTGCAGCCACAACGCAATGCACTAACCAGTATACGATCACGGCGAGATTGATTTGAGAAAAAGAAAAAATGACAAATAAATGGAAGCTTCATATGGAGTTCTAAGCTTTTTGCTTATGCTCTTAAACAAGGTACGAGTGCATTCTCAGTATTAGGGCTTATAGAACAACATGGAGACAAACAAGTAAAGTTGAAAAAAAAATGCCGTGACCAGAATTCGAACCTGAGTTATTGCGGCAAGAAAGGAGTGTACTAACCACTATACGATCACGGCGAGATTGATTTCAGATAGAGACAAAATAGCGAAAAAAACATGCAAGCCTTTCAATGAGTTCTAGGCAGTTTGCATATATCTAAATTTTAGTTCTAGAAAATGTACGATTCAATACTTAGTATTGTGGCTTACATGACAACACGAAGCAGCCAAACAAGTAAAGTTGAAATAAATAATGACATGACTATTATTTGAACCTGGGTTATTGCGGCCACAACGCAATGTTCTAACCCTCACAAGTGAAAAAGATTCTCTCAATCAATGTTGATCTGTTTCCGCAAAAAAAAGTAATTGTATCTAAACCTTCTGTTCCAGTAAATTCAGAATGTTTCCGATCAAGCAAGTCAACAACGCACGGGATTTCGGGTTGCTTCTTATAGTCATTTTACCTAGTGACCTCATTTGAAACGAATATAAGGTAAACGGAATAGCCCAATAAAAGTTATTCGCCGCCTAACTCTCTTATTATTGCTTGCTGGAGCAAATTTTGTCGAAAGGAATTAGAAAGATAAAAGGTAGCTTTCCAAGGAGCTCTTAGCCGTTTGCTTATTTTGTAATTTCTTCTAAATAAGAACTGACTGCAAACGCATAATTGTGAAACATTCTCATTAACTGCCAAGAAAACGGTTATCTTGCATTCTTGAAAAAGAGCACGTTATGGTTTTTAATACATTGATTTTCACATATCAGAAAAGGCTCACACAAATAACCAGGCCTTTTCTACTAAAGATGTTCTATTTTGCATTTGTTTGTTAATGGTGGCCCTAAGTAGGGCCCACAAAAATTGCAAAGCCGACTATGCTTCAAGTCGTCTCGCGGGGTATTGGGAAAAGTTTTCAATCAGCAATAACCGCGCCTCGGATGGACCTCATCAGCTACGGTAATGCCACTGCGCAAAGCTAGCCGTGATAAAGACGACTACGAGTTCCCTTTGGAATACAAATCTTGTCAATGTGGGACAACAGAGAACCGAATTATTGAAATCTATGATTGACAAATGAATTAGAATATCTTTGGCAGAAAAAAGAACTCTCAGGAGCAAACGTTGACTAAATGTGGTTCAATGTTTGAAAACAAGAAAAATGTGACAAAACTTTTCTTTATTTTCAAATTATTTGAAAACAAAGCAAAAATAACATGCCCCTACTCTGCGCGCGTTTGATTAAATCAAAGAAAATAAATTTTCAGGAAGGAGAAATCTAACTAAAATGAGAAGAATATAACATAAAAACTGCATTCTTTCAACTCATTCATTTCTACGCAGTCCAATTAATAAACATTTATCAAATTAAAACGAGGTAAAATAGACGAACCAGTAAGGTAGAAAAAGATGCCGTGACCAGGATTCGAACCTGGGTTATTGCGGCCACTACGTAATGTACTAACCATTATACGATCACAGCGAGATTGATTTCAGATAAAGAAAAAAATTACAAAAAAAATGCAAGCTTTCTAATGAGTTCTAGGCAGTTTGCATATATCTAAATATTAGTTTTAGAAAATGTACGATTCTATACTGAGTATTGTCGCTTACCTGACAACACAAAGCAGCCAAACAAGTAAAGTTTAAATAAAAAATGACATGACTTTTATTCGAACCTTGGTTATTGCAGCCACAACGCAATATACTAACCAGTATACGATCACGGCGAGATTGATTTGAGATAAAGAAAAAATGACAAATAAATGGAAGCTTCATATGGAGTTCTAAGCTTTTTGCTTATGCTCTTAAACAAGGTACGAGTGCATACTCAGTATTAGGGCTTATAGAACAACATGGAGACAAACAAGTAAAGTTGAAAAAAAAATGCCGTGACCAGAATTCGAACCTGAGTTATTGCGGCCAGAAAGGAGTGTACTAACCACTATACGATCACGGCGAGATTGATTTCAGATAGAGACAAAATAGCGAAAAAAACATGCAAGCCTTTCAATGAGTTCTAGGCAGTTTGCATATATCTAAATTTTAGTTCTAGAAAATGTACGATTCAATACTTAGTATTGTGGCTTACATGACAACACGAAGCAGCCAAACAAGTAAAGTTGAAATAAATAATGACATGACTATTATTTGAACCTGGGTTATTGCGGCCACAACGCAATGTTCTAACCCTCACAAGTGACAAAGATTCTCTCAATCAATGTTGATCTGTTTCCGCAAAAAAAAGTAATTGTATCTAAACCTTCTGTTCCAGTAAATTCAGAATGTTTCCGATCAAGCAAGTCAACAACGCACGGGATTTCGGGTTGCTTCTTATAGTCATTTTACCTAGTGACCTCATTTGAAACGAATATAAGGTAAACGGAATAGCCCAATAAAAGTTATTCGCCGCCTAACTCTCTTATTATTGCTTGCTGGAGCAAATTTTGCCGAAAGGAATTAGAGAGATAAAAGGTAGCTTTCCAAGGAGCTCTTAGCCGTTTGCTTATTTTGTAATTTCTTCTAAATAAGAACTGACTGCAAACGCATAATTGTGAAACATTCTCATTAACTGCCAAGAAAACGGTTATCTTGCATTCTTGAAAAAGAGCACGTTATGGTTTTTAATACATTGATTTTCACATATCAGAAAAGGCTCACACAAATAACCAGGCCTTTTCTACTAAAGATGTTCTATTTTGCATTTGTTTGTTAATGGTGGCCCTAAGCAGGGCCCACAAAAATTGCAAAGCCGACTATGTTTCAAGTCGTCTCGCGGGGTATTGGGAAAAGTTTTCAATAAGCAATAACAACGCCTCGGATGGACCTCATCAGCTACGGTAATGTCACTGCGCAAAGCTAGCCGTGATAAAGACGACTACGAGTTCCCTTTAGAATACAAATCTTGTCAATGTGGGACAAAAGAGAACCGAATTATTGAAATCTATGATTGACAAATGAATTAGAATATCTTTGGCAGAAAAAAAAACTCTCAGGAGCAAACGTTGACTAAATGTGGTTCAATGTTTGGAAACAAGAAAAATGTGACAAAACTTTTCTTTATTTTCAAATTATTTGAAAACAAAGCAAAAATAACATGCCCCTACTCTGCGCGCGTTTGATTAAATCAAAGAAAATAAATTTTCAGGAAGGAGAAATCTAACTAAAATGAGAAGAATATAACATAAAAACTGCATTCTTTCAACTTATTCATTTCTACGCAGTCCAATTAATAAACATTTATCAAATTAAAATGAGGTAAAATAGACGAACCAGTAAGGTAGAAAAAGATGCCGTGACCAGGATTCGAACCTGGGTTATTGCGGCCACTACGTAATGTACTAACCACTATACGATCACGGCGAGATTGATTTCAGATGAAGAAAAAAATAACCAAATAAATGCAAGCTTTCTAATGAGTTCTAGGCAGTTTGCATATATCTAAATTTTAGTTTTAGAAAATGTACGATTCTATACTGAGTATTGTGGCTTACCTGACAACACAAAGCAGCCAAACAAGTAAAGTTAAAATAAAAAATGACATGACTTTTATTCGAACCTTGGTTATTGCAGCCACAACGCAATGTACTAACCACTATACGATCACGGCGAGATTGATTTCAGATAGAGACAAAATAGCCAAAAAAACATGCAAGCCTTTCAATGAGTTCTAGGCAGTTTGCATATATCTAAATTTTAGTTCTAGAAAATGTACGATTCAATACTTAGTATTGTGGCTTACCTGACAACACAAAGCAGCCAAACAAGTAAAGTTAAAATAAATAATGACATGACTATTATTTGAACCTGGGTTATTGCGGCCACAACGCAATGTTCTAACCCTCACAAGTGACAAAGATTCTCTCAATCAATGTTGATCTGTTTCCGCAAAAAAACTAATTGTATCTAAACCTTCTGTTCCAGTAAATTCAGAATGTTTCCGATCAAGCAAGTCAACAACGCACGGGATTTCGGGCTGCTTCTTATAGTCATTTTACCTAGGAACCTCATTTGAAACGAATATAAGGTAAACGGAATAGCCCAATAAAAGTTATTCGCCGCCTAACTCTCTTATTATTGCTTGCTGGAGCAAATTTTGCACAAAGGAATTGGAGGGATAAAAGGTAGCTTTCCAAGGAGCTCTTAGCCGTTTGCTTATTTTGTAATTTATTCTAAATAAGAACTGACTGCAAACGCATAATTGTGAAACATTCTCATTAACTACCAAGAAAACGGTTATCTTGCATTCTTGAAAAAGAGCACGTTATGGTTTTTAATACATTGATTTTCACATATCAGAAAAGGCTCACACAAATAACCAGGCCTTTTCTACTAAAGATGTTCTATTTTGCATTTGTTTGTTAATGGTGGCCCTAAATAGGGCCCACAAAAATTGCAAAGCCGACTATGTTTCAAGTCGTCTCGCGGGGTATTGGGAAACGTTTTCAATCAGCAATAACCGCGCCTCGGATGGACCTCATCAGATACGGTAATGCCACTGCGCAAAGCTAGCCGTGATAAGGACGACTACGAGTTCCCTTTGGAATACAAATCTGAGATTGATTTCAGATAAAGAAAAAAATAACAAAAAAAATGCAAGCTTTCTAATGAGTTCTAGGCAGTTTGCATATATCTAAATATTAGTTTTAGAAAATGTACGATTCTATACTGAGTATTGTCGCTTACCTGACAACACAAAGCAGCCAAACAAGTAAAGTTTAAATAAAAAATGACATGACTTTTATTCGAACCTTGGTTATTGCAGCCACAACGCAATGTACTAACCAGTATACGATCACGGCGAGATTGATTTGAGAAAAAGAAAAAATGACAAATAAATGGAAGCTTCATATGGAGTTCTAAGCTTTTTGCTTATGCTCTTAAACAAGGTACGAGTGCATACTCAGTATTAGGGCTTATAGAACAACATGAAGACAAACAAGTGAAGTTGAAAAAAAAAATGCCGTGACCAGAATTCGAACCTGAGTTATTGCGGCCAGAAAGGAGTGTACTAACCACTATACGATCACGGCGAGATTGATTTCAGATAGAGACAAAATAGCGAAAAAAAATGCAAGCTTTTTAATGAGTTTGCATATATCTAAATTTTAGTTCTAGAAAATGTACGATTCAATACTTAGTATTGTGGCTTACACGACAACACAAAGCAGCCAAACAAGTAAAGTTAAAATAAATAATTACATGACTATTATTTGAACCTGGGTTATTGCGGCCACAACGCAATGTTCTAACCCTCCCAAGTGACAAAGATTCTCTCAATCAATGTTGATCTGTTTCCGCCAAAAAAACTAATTGTATCTAAACCTTCTGTTCCAGTAAATTCAGAATGTTTCCGATCAAGCAAGTCAACAACGCACGGGTGTTTCGGGTTGCTTCTTATAGCCATTTTACCTAGTAACCTCATTTGAAACGAATATAAGGTAAACGGAATAGCCCAATAAAAGTTATTCGCCGCCTAACTCTCTTATTATTGCTTGCTGGAGCAAATTTTGCCCAAAGGAATTGGAGAGATAAAAGGTAGCTTTCCAAGGAGCTCTTAGCCGTTTGCTTATTTTGTAATTTCTTCTAAATAAGAACTGACTGCAAACGCATAATTGTGAAACATTCACATTAACTACCAAGAAAACGGTTATCTTGCATTCTTGAAAAAGAGCACGTTATGGTTTTTAATACATTGATTTTCACATTTCAGAAAAGGCTCACACAAATAACCAGGCCTTTTCTACTAAAGATGTTCTATTTTGCATTTGTTTGTTAATGGTGGCCCTAAGTAGGGCCCACAAAAATTGCAAAGCCGACTATGCTTCAAGTCGTCTCGCGGGGTATTGGGAAAAGTTTTCAATCAGCAATAACCGCGCCTCGGATGGACCTCATCAGCTACGGTAATGCCACTGCGCAAAGCTAGCCGTGATAAAGACGACTACGAGTTCCCTTTGGAATACAAATCTTGTCAATGTGGGACAACAGAGAACCGAATTATTAAAATCTATGATTGACAAATGAATTAGAATATCTTTGGCAGAAAAAAGAACTCTCAGGAGCAAACGTTGACTAAATGTGGTTCAATGTTTGGAAACAAGAAAAATGTGACAAAACTTTTCTTTATTTTCAAATTATTTGAAAACAAAGCAAAAATAACATGCCCCTACTCTGCGCGCGTTTGATTAAATCAAAGAAAATAAATTTTCAGGAAGGAGAAATCTAACTAAAATGAGAAGAATATAACATAAAAACTGCATTCTTTCAACTCATTCATTTCTACGCAGTCCAATTAATAAACATTTATCAAATTAAAACGAGGTAAAATAGACGAACCAGTAAGGTAGAAAAAGATGCCGTGACCAGGATTCGAACCTGGGTTATTGCGGCCACTACGTAATGTACTAACCATTATACGATCACAGCGAGATTGATTTCAGATAAAGAAAAAAATTACAAAAAAAATGCAAGCTTTCTAATGAGTTCTAGGCAGTTTGCATATATCTAAATATTAGTTTTAGAAAATGTACGATTCTATACTGAGTATTGTCGCTTACCTGACAACACAAAGCAGCCAAACAAGTAAAGTTTAAATAAAAAATGACATGACTTTTATTCGAACCTTGGTTATTGCAGCCACAACGCAATATACTAACCAGTATACGATCACGGCGAGATTGATTTGAGATAAAGAAAAAATGACAAATAAATGGAAGCTTCATATGGAGTTCTAAGCTTTTTGCTTATGCTCTTAAACAAGGTACGAGTGCATACTCAGTATTAGGGCTTATAGAACAACATGGAGACAAACAAGTAAAGTTGAAAAAAAAAATGCCGTGACCAGAATTCGAACCTGAGTTATTGCGGCCAGAAAGGAGTGTACTAACCACTATACGATCACGGCGAGATTGATTTCAGATAGAGACAAAATAGCGAAAAAAACATGCAAGCCTTTCAATGAGTTCTAGGCAGTTTGCATATATCTAAATTTTAGTTCTAGAAAATGTACGATTCAATACTTAGTATTGTGGCTTACATGACAACACGAAGCAGCCAAACAAGTAAAGTTGAAATAAATAATGACATGACTATTATTTGAACCTGGGTTATTGCGGCCACAACGCAATGTTCTAACCCTCACAAGTGACAAAGATTCTCTCAATCAATGTTGATCTGTTTCCGCAAAAAAAAGTAATTGTATCTAAACCTTCTGTTCCAGTAAATTCAGAATGTTTCCGATCAAGCAAGTCAACAACGCACGGGATTTCGGGTTGCTTCTTATAGTCATTTTACCTAGTGACCTCATTTGAAACGAATATAAGGTAAACGGAATATCCCAATAAAAGTTATTCGCCGCCTAACTCTCTTATTATTGCTTGCTGGAGCAAATTTTGCCGAAAGGAATTAGAGAGATAAAAGGTAGCTTTCCAAGGAGCTCTTAGCCGTTTGCTTATTTTGTAATTTCTTCTAAATAAGAACTGACTGCAAACGCATAATTGTGAAACATTCTCATTAACTGCCAAGAAAACGGTTATCTTGCATTCTTGAAAAAGAGCACGTTATGGTTTTTAATACATTGATTTTCACATATCAGAAAAGGCTCACACAAATAACCAGGCCTTTTCTACTAAAGATGTTCTATTTTGCATTTGTTTGTTAATGGTGGCCCTAAGCAGGGCCCACAAAAATTGCAAAGCCGACTATGTTTCAAGTCGTCTCGCGGGGTATTGGGAAAAGTTTTCAATAAGCAATAACAACGCCTCGGATGGACCTCATCAGCTACGGTAATGTCACTGCGCAAAGCTAGCCGTGATAAAGACGACTACGAGTTCCCTTTAGAATACAAATCTTGTCAATGTGGGACAAAAGAGAACCGAATTATTGAAATCTATGATTGACAAATGAATTAGAATATCTTTGGCAGAAAAAAGAACTCTCAGGAGCAAACGTTGACTAAATGTGGTTCAATGTTTGGAAACAAGAAAAATGTGACAAAACTTTTCTTTATTTTCAAATTATTTGAAAACAAAGCAAAAATAACATGCCCCTACTCTGCGCGCGTTTGATTAAATCAAAGAAAATAAATTTTCAGGAAGGAGAAATCTAACTAAAATGAGAAGAATATAACATAAAAACTGCATTCTTTCAACTCATTCATTTCTACGCAGTCCAATTAATAAACATTTATCAAATTAAAATGAGGTAAAATAGACGAACCAGTAAGGTAGAAAAAGATGCCGTGACCAGGATTCCAACCTGGGTTATTGCGGCCACTACGTAATGTACTAACCACTATACGATCACGGCGAGATTGATTTCAGATGAAGAAAAAAATAACCAAATAAATGCAAGCTTTCTAATGAGTTCTAGGCAGTTTGCATATATCTAAATTTTAGTTTTAGAAAATGTACGATTCTATACTGAGTATTGTGGCTTACCTGACAACACAAAGCAGCCAAACAAGTAAAGTTAAAATAAAAAATGACATGACTTTTATTCGAACCTTGGTTATTGCAGCCACAACGCAATGTACTAACCACTATACGATCACGGCGAGATTGATTTCAGATAGAGACAAAATAGCGAAAAAAACATGCAAGCCTTTCAATGAGTTCTAGGCAGTTTGCATATATCTAAATTTTAGTTCTAGAAAATGTACGATTCAATACTTAGTATTGTGGCTTACATGACAACACAAAGCAGCCAAACAAGTAAAGTTAAAATAAATAATGACATGACTATTATTTGAACCTGGGTTATTGCGGCCACAACGCAATGTTCTAACCCTCCCAAGTGACAAAGATTCTCTCAATCAATGTTGATCTGTTTCCGCAAAAAAAACTAATTGTATCTAAACCTTCTGTTCCAGTAAAAACAGAATGTTTCCGATCAAGCAAGTCAACAACGCACGGGATTTCGGGTTGCTTCTTATAGCCATTTTACCTAGTAACCTCATTTGAAACGAATATAAGGTAAACGGAATAGCCCAATAAAAGTTATTCGCCGCCTAACTCTCTTATTATTGCTTGCTGGAGCAAATTTTGCCCAAAGGAATTGGAGAGATAAAAGGTAGCTTTCCAAGGAGCTCGTAGCCGTTTGCTTATTTTGTAATTTCTTCTAAATAAGAACTGACTGCAAACGCATAATTGTGAAACATTCTCATTAACTACCAAGAAAACGGTTATCTTGCATTCTTGAAAAAGAGCACGTTATGGTTTTTAATACATTGATTTTCACATATCAGAAAAGGCTCACACAAATAACCAGGCCTTTTCTACTAAAGATGTTCTATTTTGCATTTGTTTGTTAATGGTGGCCCTAAGCAGGGCCCACAAAAATTTCAAAGCCGACTATGTTTCAAGTCGTCTAGCGGGGTATTGGGAAAAGTTTTCAATCAGCAATAACCGCGCCTCGGATGGACCTCATCAGCTACGGTAATGTCACTGCGCAACGCTAGCCGTGATAAAGACGACTACGAGTTCCCTTTAGAATACAAATCTTATCAATGTGGGACAAAAGAGAACCGAATTATTGAAATCTATGATTGACAAATGAATTAGAATATCTTTGGCAGAAAAAAGAACTCTCAGGAGCAAACGTTGACTAAATGTGGTTCAATGTTTGGAAATAAGAAAAATGTGACAAAACTTTTCTTTATTTTCAAATTATTTGAAAACAAAGCAAAAATAACATGCCCCTACTCTGCGCGCGTTTGATTAAATCAAAGAAAATAAATTTTCAGGAAGGAGAAATCTAACTAAAATGAGAAGAATATAACATAAAAACTGCATTCTTTCAACTCATTCATTTCTACGCAGTCCAATTAATAAACATTTATCAAATTAAAATGAGGTAAAATAGACGAACCAGTAAGGTAGAAAAAGATGCCGTGACCAGGATTCGAACCTGGGTTATTGCGGCCACTACGTAATGTACTAACCACTATACGATCACAGCGAGATTGATTTCAGATAAAGAAAAAAATAACAAAAAAAATGCAAGCTTTCTAATGAGTTCTAGGCAGTTTGCATATATCTAAATATTAGTTTTAGAAAATGTACGATTCTATACTGAGTATTGTTGCTTACCTGACAACACAAAGCAGCCAAACAAGTAAAGTTTAAATAAAAAATGACATGACTTTTATTCGAACCTTGGTTATTGCAGCCACAACGCAATGTACTAACCAGTATACGATCACGGCGAGATTGATTTGAGAAAAAGAAAAAATGACAAATAAATGGAAGCTTCATATGGAGTTCTAAGCTTTTTGCTTATGCTCTTAAACAAGGTACGAGTGCATACTCAGTATTAGGGCTTATAGAACAACATGAAGACAAACAAGTGAAGTTGAAAAAAAAAATGCCGTGACCAGAATTCGAACCTGAGTTATTGCGGCCAGAAAGGAGTGTACTAACCACTATACGATCACGGCGAGATTGATTTCAGATAGAGACAAAATAGCGAAAAAAAATGCAAGCTTTTTAATGAGTTTCAAGCAGTTTGCATATATCTAAATTTTAGTTCTAGAAAATGTACGATTCAATACTTAGTATTGTGGCTTACATGACAACACAAAGCAGCCAAACAAGTAAAGTTAAAATAAATAATGACATGACTATTATTTGAACCTGGGTTATTGCGGCCACAACGCAATGTTCTAACCCTCCCAAGTGACAAAGATTCTCTCAATCAATGTTGATCTGTTTCCGCCAAAAAAACTAATTGTATCTAAACCTTCTGTTCCAGTAAATTCAGAATGTTTCCGATCAAGCAAGTCAACAACGCACGGGTGTTTCGGGTTGCTTCTTATAGCCATTTTACCTAGTAACCTCATTTGAAACGAATATAAGGTAAACGGAATAGCCCAATAAAAGTTATTCGCCGCCTAACTCTCTTATTATTGCTTGCTGGAGCAAATTTTGCCGAAAGGAATTGGAGAGATAAAAGGTAGCTTTCCAAGGAGCTCTTAGCCGTTTGCTTATTTTGTAATTTCTTCTAAATAAGAACTGACTGCAAACGCATAATTGTGAAACATTCACATTAACTACCAAGAAAACGGTTATCTTGCATTCTTGAAAAAGAGCACGTTATGGTTTTTAATACATTGATTTTCACATATCAGAAAAGGCTCACACAAATAACCAGGCCTTTTCTACTAAAGATGTTCTATTTTGCATTTGTTTGTTAATGGTGGCCCTAAATAGGGCCCACAAAAATTGCAAAGCCGACTATGCTTCAAGTCGTCTCGCGGGGTATTGGGAAAAGTTTTCAATCAGCAATAACCGCGCCTCGGATGGACCTCATCAGCTACGGTAATGCCACTGCGCAAAGCTAGTCGTGATAAAGACGACTACAAGTTCCCTTTGGAATACAAATCTTGTCAATGTGGGACAAAAGAGAACCGAATTATTGAAATCTATGATTGACAAATGAATTAGAATATATTTGGCAGAAAAAAGAACTCTCAGGAGCAAACGTTGACTAAATGTGGTTCAATGTTTGGAAACAAGAAAAATGTGACAAAACTTTTCTTTATTTTCAAAATATTTGAAAACAAAGCAAAAATAACATGCCCCTACTCTGCGTGCGTTTGATTAAATCAAAGAAAATAAATTTTCAGGAAGGAGAAATCTAACTAAAATGAGAAAAATATAACATAAAAACTGCATTCTTTCAACTCATTCATTTCTACGCAGTCCAATTAATAAACATTTATCAAATTAAAATGAGGTAAAATAGACAAACCAGTAAGGTAGAAAAAGATGCCGTGACCAGGATTCGAACCTGGGTTATTGCGGCCACTACGTAATGTACTAACCACTATACGATCACAGCGAGATTGATTTCAGATAAAGAAAAAAATAACAAAAAAAATGCAAGCTTTCTAATGAGTTCTAGGCAGTTTGCATATATCTAAATATTAGTTTTAGAAAATGTACGATTCTATACTGAGTATTGTTGCTTACCTGACAACACAAAGCAGCCAAACAAGTAAAGTTTAAATAAAAAATGACATGACTTTTATTCGAACCTTGGTTATTGCAGCCACAACGCAATGCACTAACCAGTATACGATCACGGCGAGATTGATTTGAGAAAAAGAAAAAATGACAAATAAATGGAAGCTTCATATGGAGTTCTAAGCTTTTTGCTTATGCTCTTAAACAAGGTACGAGTGCATTCTCAGTATTAGGGCTTATAGAACAACATGAAGACAAACAAGTAAAGTTGAAAAAAAAAATGCCGTGACCAGAATTCGAACCTGAGTTATTGCGGCCAGAAAGGAGTGCACTAACCACTATACGATCACGGCGAGATTGATTTCAGATAGAGACAAAATAGCGAAAAAAACATGCAAGCCTTTCAATGAGTTCTAGGCAGTTTGCATATATCTAAATTTTAGTTCTAGAAAATGTACGATTCAATACTTAGTATTGTGGCTTACACGACAACACAAAGCAGCCAAACAAGTAAAGTTAAAATAAATAATGACATGACTATTATTTGAACCTGGGTTATTGCGGCCACAACGCAATGTTCTAACCCTCCCAAGTGACAAAGATTCTCTCAATCAATGTTGATCTGTTTCCGCCAAAAAAACTAATTGTATCTAAACCTTCTGTTCCAGTAAATTCAGAATGTTTCCGATCAAGCAAGTCAACAACGCACGGGTGTTTCGGGTTGCTTCTTATAGCCATTTTACCTAGTAACCTCATTTGAAACGAATATAAGGTAAACGGAATAGCCCAATAAAAGTTATTCGCCGCCTTACTCTCTTATTATTGCTTGCTGGAGCAAATTTTGCCGAAAGGAATTGGAGAGATAAAAGGTAGCTTTCCAAGGAGCTCGTAGCCGTTTGCTTATTTTGTAATTTCTTCTAAATAAGAACTGACTGCAAACGCATAATTGTGAAACATTCACATTAACTACCAAGAAAACGGTTATCTTGCATTCTTGAAAAAGAGCACGTTATGGTTTTTAATACATTGATTTTCACATATCAGAAAAGGCTCACACAAATAACCAGGCCTTTTCTACTAAAGATGTTCTATTTTGCATTTGTTTGTTAATGGTGGCCCTAAGCAGGGCCCACAAAAATTGCAAAGCCGACTATGTTTCAAGTCGTCTCGCGGGGTATTGGGAAAAGTTTTCAATAAGCAATAACCGCGCCTCGGATGGACCTCATCAGCTACGGTAATGTCACTGCGCAAAGCTAGCCGTGATAAAGACGACTACGAGTTCCCTTTAGAATACAAATCTTGTCAATGTGGGACAAAAGAGAACCGAATTATTGAAATCTATGATTGACAAATGAATTAGAATATCTTTGGCAGAAAAAAGAACTCTCAGGAGCAAACGTTGACTAAATGTGGTTCAATGTTTGGAAACAAGAAAAATGTGACAAAACGTTTCTTTATTTTCAAATTATTTGAAAACAAAGCAAAAATAACATGCCCCTACTCTGCGCGCGTTTGATTAAATCAAAGAAAATAAATTTTCAGGAAGGAGAAATCTAACTAAAATGAGAAGAATATAACATAAAAACTGCATTCTTTCAACTCATTCATTTCTACGCAGTCCAATTAATAAACATTTATCAAATTAAAATGAGGTAAAATAGACGAACCAGTAAGGTAGAAAAAGATGCCGTGACCAGGATTCGAACCTGGGTTATTGCGGCCACTACGTAATGTACTAACCACTATACGATCACGGCGAGATTGATTTCAGATGAAGAAAAAAATAACCAAATAAATGCAAGCTTTCTAATGAGTTCTAGGCAGTTTGCATATATCTAAATTTTAGTTTTAGAAAATGTACGATTCTATACTGAGTATTGTGGCTTACCTGACAACACAAAGCAGCCAAACAAGTAAAGTTAAAATAAAAAATGACATGACTTTTATTCGAACCTTGGTTATTGCAGCCACAACGCAATGTACTAACCAGTATACGATCACGGCGAGATTGATTTGAGATAAAGAAAAAATGACAAATAAATGGAAGCTTCATATGGAGTTCTAAGCTTTTTGCTTATGCTCTTAAACAAGGTACGAGTGCATACTCAGTATTAGGGCTTATAGAACAACATGAAGACAAACAAGTAAAGTTGAAAAAAAAATGCCGTGACCAGAATTCGAACCTGAGTTATTGCGGCCAGAAAGGCGTGTACTAACCACTATACGATCACGGCGAGATTGATTTCAGATAGAGACAAAATAGCGAAAAAAACATGCAAGCCTTTCAATGAGTTCTAGGCAGTTTGCATATATCTAAACTTTAGTTCTAGAAAATGTACGATTCAATACTTAGTATTGTGGCTTACATGACAACACAATGCAGCCAAACAAGTAAAGTTAAAATAAATAATGACATGACTATTATTTGAACCTGGGTTATTGCGGCCACAACGCAATGTTCTAACCCTCCCAAGTGACAAAGATTCTCTCAATCAATGTTGATCTGTTTCCGCAAAAAAGTAATTGTATATAAACCTTCTGTTCCAGTAAATTCAGAATGTTTCCGATCAAGCAAGTCAACAACGCACGGGATTTCGGGTTGCTTCTTATAGTCATTTTACCTAGTAACCACATTTGAAACGAATATAAGGTAAACGGAATAGCCCAATAAAAGTTATTCGCCGCCTAATTCTCTTATTATTGCTTGCTGGAGCAAATTTTGCCGAAAGGAATTGGAGAGATAAAAGGTAGCTTTCCAAAGAGCTCTTATCCGTTTGCTTATTTTGTAATTTCTTCTAAATAAGAACTGACTGCAAACGCATAATTGTGAAACATTCACATTAACTACCAAGAAAACGGTTATCTTGCATTCTTGAAAAAAAGCACGTTATGGTTTTTAATACATTGATTTTCACATTTCAGAAAAGGCTCACACAAATAACCAGGCCTTTTCTACTAAAGATGTTCTATTTTGCATTTGTTTGTTAATGGTGGCCCTAAATAGGGCCCACAAAAATTGCAAAGCTGACTATGCTTCAAGTCGTCTCGCGGGGTATTGGGAAAAGTTTTCAATCAGCAATAACCGCGCCTCGGATGGACCTCATCAGCTACGGTAATGCCACTGCGCAAAGCTAGCCGTGATAAAGACGACTACGAGTTCCCTTTGGAATACAAATCTTGTCAATGTGGGACAAAAGAGAACCGAATTATTGAAATCTATGATTGACAAATGAATTAGAATATCTTTGGCAGAAAAAAGAACTCTCAGGAGCAAACGTTGACTAAATGAGATTCAATGTTTGGAAACAAGAAAAATGTGACAAAACTTTTATTTATTTTCAAATTATTTGAAAAAAAAAGCAAAAATAACATGCCCCTACTCTGCGCGCGTTTGATTAAATCAAAGAAAATAAATTTTCAGGAAGGAGAAATCTAACTAAAATGGGAAGAATATAACATAAAAACTGCATTCTTTCAACTCATTCATTTCTACGCAGTCCAATTAATAAACATTTATCAAATTATAACGAGGTAGAATAGACGAACCAGTAAGGTAGAAAAAGATGCCGTGACCAGGATTCGAACCTTGGTTATTGCGGCCACTACGTAATGTACTAACCACTATACGATCACAGCGAGATTGATTTCAGATAAAGAAAAAAATAACTAAAAAATGCAAGCTTTCTAATGAGTTCTAGGCAGTTTGCATATATCTAAATATTAGTTTTAGAAAATGTACGATTCTATACTGAGTATTGTCGCTTACCTGACAACACAAAGCAGCCAAACAAGTAAAGTTTAAATAAAAAATGACATGACTTTTATTCGAACCTTGGTTATTGCAGCCACAACGCAATGTACTAACCAGTATACGATCACGGCGAGATTGATTTGAGATAAAGAAAAAATGACAAATAAATGGAAGCTTCATATGGAGTTCTAAGCTTTTTGCTTATGCTCTTAAACAAGGTACGAGTGCATACTCAGTATTAGGGCTTATAGAACAACATGAAGACAAACAAGTGAAGTTGAAAAAAAAATGCCGTGACCAGAATTCGAACCTGAGTTATTGCGGCCAGAAAGGAGTGTACTAACCACTATACGATCACGGCGAGATTGATTTCAGATAGAGACAAAATAGCGAAAAAAACATGCAAGCCTTTCAATGAGTTCTAGGCAGTTTGCATATATCTAAATTTTAGTTCTAGAAAATGTACGATTCAATACTTAGTATTGTGGCTTACACGACAACACAAAGCAGCCAAACAAGTAAAGTTAAAATAAATAATGACATGACTATTATTTGAACCTGGGTTATTGCGGCCACAACGCAATGTACTAACCAGTATACGATCACGGCGAGATTGATTTGAGATAAAGAAAAAATGACAAATAAATGGAAGCTTCATATGGAGTTCTAAGCTTTTTGCTTATGCTCTTAAACAAGGTACGAGTGCATACTCAGTATTAGGGCTTATAGAAAAACATGAAGACAAACAAGTAAAGTTGAAAAAAAAATGCCGTGACCAGAATTCGAACCTGAGTTATTGCGGCCAGAAAGGAGTGTACTAACCACTATACGATCACGGCGAGATTGATTTCAGATAGAGACAAAATAGCGAAAAAAACATGCAAGCCTTTCAATGAGTTCTAGGCAGTTTGCATATATCTAAATTTTAGTTCTAGAAAATGTACGATTCAATACTTAGTATTGTGGCTTACACGACAACACAAAGCAGCCAAACAAGTAAAGTTAAAATAAATAATGACATGACTATTATTTGAACCTGGGTTATTGCGGCCACAACGCAATGTTCTAACCCTCACAAGTGACAAAGATTCTCTCAATCAATGTTGATCTGTTTCCGCAAAAAAAACGAATTGTATCTAAACCTTCTGTTCCAGTAACCGAATTATTGAAATCTATGATTGACAAATGAATTAGAATATCTTTGGCAGAAAAAAGAACTCTCAGGAGCAAACGTTGACTAAATGTGGTTCAATGTTTGGAAACAAGAAAAATGTGACAAAACGTTTCTTTATTTTCAAATTATTTGAAAACAAAGCAAAAATAACATGCCCCTACTCTGCGCGCGTTTGATTAAATCAAAGAAAATAAATTTTCAGGAAGGAGAAATCTAACTAAAATGAGAAGAATATAACATAAAAACTGCATTCTTTCAACTCATTCATTTCTACGCAGTCCAATTAATAAACATTTATCAAATTATAACGAGGTAAAATAGACGAACCAGTAAGGTAGAAAAAGATGCCGTGACCAGGATTCGAACCTGGGTTATTGCGGCCACTACGTAATGTACTAACCACTATACGATCACAGCGAGATTGATTTCAGATAAAGAAAAAAATAACAAAAAAAATGCAAGCTTTCTAATGAGTTCTAGGCAGTTTGCATATATCTAAATATTAGTTTTAGAAAATGTACGATTCTATACTGAGTATTGTCGCTTACCTGACAACACAAAGCAGCCAAACAAGTAAAGTTTAAATAAAAAATGACATGACTTTTATTCGAACCTTGGTTATTGCAGCCACAACGCAATGTACTAACCAGTATACGATCACGGCGAGATTGATTTGAGATAAAGAAAAAATGACAAATAAATGGAAGCTTCATATGGAGTTCTAAGCTTTTTGCTTATGCTCTTAAACAAGGTACGAGTGCATACTCAGTATTAGGGCTTATAGAACAACATGAAGACAAACAAGTAAAGTTGAAAAAAAAAATGCCGTGACCAGAATTCGAACCTGAGTTATTGCGGCCAGAAAGGAGTGTACTAACCACTATACGATCACGGCGAGATTGATTTCAGATAGAGACAAAATAGCGAAAAAAACATGCAAGCCTTTCAATGAGTTCTAGGCAGTTTGCATATATCTAAATTTTAGTTCTAGAAAATGTAAGATTCAATACTTAGTATTGTGGCTTACACGACAACACAAAGCAGCCAAACAAGTAAAGTTAAAATAAATAATGACATGACTATTATTTGAACCTGGGTTATTGCGGCCACAACGCAATGTTCTAACCCTCACAAGTGACAAAGATTCTCTCAATCAATGTTGATCTGTTTCCGCAAAAAAAAACTAATTGTATCTAAACCTTCTGTTCCAGTAAATTCAGAATGTTTCCGATCAAGCAAGTCAACAACGCACGGGATTTCGGGCTGCTTCTTATAGTCATTTTACCTAGTAACCTCATTTGAAACGAATATAAGGTAAACGGAATAGCCCAATAAAAGTTATTCGCCGCCTAACTCTCTTATTATTGCTTGCTGGAGCAAATTTTGCCCAAAGGAATTGGAGAGATAAAAGGTAGCTTTCCAAGGAGCTCTTAGCCGTTTGCTTATTTTGTAATTTCTTCTAAATAAGAACTGACTGCAAACGCATAATTGTGAAACATTCTCATTAACTACCAAGAAAACGGTTATCTTGCATTCTTGAAAAAGAGCACGTTATGGTTTTTAATACATTGATTTTCACATATCAGAAAAGGCTCACACAAATAACCAGGCCTTTTCTACTAAAGATGTTCTATTTTGCATTTGTTTGTTAATGGTGGCCCTAAATAGGGCCCACAAAAATTGCAAAGCCGACTATGTTTCAAGTCGTCTCGCGGGGTATTGGGAAAAGTTTTCAATCAGCAATAACCGCGCCTCGGATGGACCTCATCAGCTACGGTAATGCCACTGCGCAAAGCTAGCCGTGATAAGGACGACTACGAGTTCCCTTTGGAATACAAATCTTGTCAATGTGGGACAAAAGAGAACCGAATTATTGAAATCTATGATTGACAAATGAATTAGAATATCTTTGGCAGAAAAAAGAACTCTCAGGAGCAAACGTTGACTAAATGTGGTTCAATGTTTGGAAACAAGAAAAATGTGACAAAACTTTTCTTTATTTTCAAATTATTTGAAAACAAAGCAAAAATAACATGCCCCTACTCTGCGCGCGTTTGATTAAATCAAAGAAAATAAATTTTCAGGAAGGAGAAATCTAACTAAAATGAGAAGAATATAACATAAAAACTGCATTCTTTCAACGCATTCATTTCTACGCAGTCCAATTAATAAACATTTATCAAATTATAACGAGGTAAAATAGACGAACCAGTAAGGTAGAAAAAGATGCCGTGACCAGGATTCGAACCTGGGTTATTGCGGCCACTACGTAATGTACTAACCACTATACGATCACAGCGAGATTGATTTCAGATAAAGAAAAAAATAACTAAAAAATGCAAGCTTTCTAATGAGTTCTAGGCAGTTTGCATATATCTAAATATTAGTTTTAGAAAATGTACGATTCTATACTGAGTATTGTCGCTTACCTGACAACACAAAGCAGCCAAACAAGTAAAGTTTAAATAAAAAATGACATGACTTTTATTCGAACCTTGGTTATTGCAGCCACAACGCAATGTACTAACCAGTATACGATCACGGCGAGATTGATTTGAGATAAAGAAAAAATGACAAATAAATGGAAGCTTCATATGGAGTTCTAAGCTTTTTGCTTATGCTCTTAAACAAGGTACGAGTGCATACTCAGTATTAGGGCTTATAGAACAACATGAAGACAAACAAGTGAAGTTGAAAAAAAAATGCCGTGACCAGAATTCGAACCTGAGTTATTGCGGCCAGAAAGGAGTGTACTAACCACTATACGATCACGGCGAGATTGATTTCAGATAGAGACAAAATAGCGAAAAAAACATGCAAGCCTTTCAATGAGTACTAGGCAGTTTGCATATATCTAAATTTTAGTTCTAGAAAATGTACGATTCAATACTTAGTATTGTGGCTTACACGACAACACAAAGCAGCCAAACAAGTAAAGTTAAAATAAATAATGACATGACTATTATTTGAACCTGGGTTATTGCGGCCACAACGCAATGTTCTAACCCTCACAAGTGACAAAGATTCTCTCAATCAATGTTGATCTGTTTCCGCAAAAAAACTAATTGTATCTAAACCTTCTGTTCCAGTAAATTCAGAATGTTTCCGATCAAGCAAGTCAACAACGCACGGGATTTCGGGCTGCTTCTTATAGTCATTTTACCTAGTAACCTCATTTGAAACGAATATAAGGTAAACGGAATAGCCCAATAAAAGTTATTCGCCGCCTAACTCTCTTATTATTGCTTGCTGGAGCAAATTTTGCACAAAGGAATTGGAGGGATAAAAGGTAGCTTTCCAAGGAGCTCTTAGCCGTTTGCTTATTTTGTAATTTATTCTAAATAAGAACTGACTGCAAACGCATAATTGTGAAACATTCTCATTAACTACCAAGAAAACGGTTATCTTGCATTCTTGAAAAAGAGCACGTTATGGTTTTTAATACATTGATTTTCACATATCAGAAAAGGCTCACACAAATAACCAGGCCTTTTCTATTAAAGATGTTCTATTTTGCATTTGTTTGTTAATGGTGGCCCTAAATAGGGCCCACAAAAATTGCAAAGCCGACTATGTTTCAAGTCGTCTCGCGGGGTATTGGGAAAAGTTTTCAATCAGCAATAACCGCGCCTCGGATGGACCTCATCAGATACGGTAATGCCACTGCGCAAAGCTAGCCGTGATAAGGACGACTACGAGTTCCCTTTGGAATACAAATCTGAGATTGATTTCAGATAAAGAAAAAAATAACAAAAAAAATGCAAGCTTTCTAATCAGTTCTAGGCAGTTTGCATATATCTAAATATTAGTTTTAGAAAATGTACGATTCTATACTGAGTATTGTCGCTTACCTGACAACACAAAGCAGCCAAACAAGTAAAGTTTAAATAAAAAATGACATGACTTTTATTCGAACCTTGGTTATTGCAGCCACAACGCAATGTACTAACCAGTATACGATCACGGCGAGATTGATTTGAGATAAAGAAAAAACGACAAATAAATGGAAGCTTCATATGGAGTTCTAAGCTTTTTGCTTATGCTCTTAAACAAGGTACGAGTGCATACTCAGTATTAGGGCTTATAGAACAACATGAAGACAAACAAGTGAAGTTGAAAAAAAAAATGCCGTGACCAGAATTCGAACCTGAGTTATTGCGGCCAGAAAGGAGTGTACTAACCACTATACGATCACGGCGAGATTGATTTCAGATAGAGACAAAATAGCGAAAAAAAATGCAAGCTTTTTAATGAGTTTGCATATGTCTAAATTTTAGTTCTAGAAAATGTACGATTCAATACTTAGTATTGTGGCTTACACGACAACACAAAGCAGCCAAACAAGTAAAGTTAAAATAAATAATTACATGACTATTATTTGAACCTGGGTTATTGCGGCCACAACGCAATGTTCTAACCCTCACAAGTGACAAAGATTCTCTCAATCAATGTTGATCTGTTTCCGCAAAAAAAACTAATTGTATCTAAACCTTCTGTTCCAGTAAATTCAGAATGCTTCCGATCAAGCAAGTCAACAACGCACGGGATTTCGGGCTGCTTCTTATAGTCATTTTACCTAGTAACCTCATTTGAAACGAATATAAGGTAAACGGAATAGCCCAATAAAAGTTATTCGCCGCCTAACTCTCTTATTTTTGCTTGCTGGAGCAAATTTTGCCCAAAGGAATTGGAGGGATAAAAGGTAGCTTTCCAAGGAGCTCTTAGCCGTTTGCTTATTTTGTAATTTCTTCTAAATAAGAACTGACTGCAAACGCATAATTGTGAAACATTCTCATTAACTACCAAGAAAACGGTTATCTTGCATTCTTGAAAAAGAGCACGTTATGGTTTTTAATACATTGATTTTCACATATCAGAAAAGGCTCGCACAAATGACCAGGCCTTTTCTACTAAAGATGTTCTATTTTGCATTTGTTTGTTAATGGTGGCCCTAAGTAGGGCCCACAAAAATTGCAAAGCCGACTATGTTTCAAGTCGTCTCGCGGGGTATTGAAAAAAGTTTTCAATCAGCAATAACCGCGCCTCGGATGGACCTCATCAGCTACGGTGATGTCACTGCGCAAAGCTAGCCGTGATAAAGACGACTACGAGTTCCCTTTAGAATACAAATCTTGTCAATGTGGGACAAAAGAGAAACGAATTATTGAAATCTATGATTCACAAATGAATTAGAATATCTTTGGCAGAAAAAAGAACTCTCAGGAGCAAACGTTGACTAAATGGGGTTCAATGTTTGGAAACAAGAAAAATGTGACAAAACTTTTCTTTATTTTCAAATTATTTGACAACAAAGCAAAAATAACATGCCCCTACTCTGCGCGCGTTTGATTAAATCAAAGAAAATAAATTTTCAGGAAGGAGAAATCTAACTAAAATGAGAAGAATATAACATAAAAACTGCATTCTTTCAACACATTCATTTCTACGCAGTCCAATTAATAAACATTTATCAAATTAAAATGAGGAAAAATAGACGAACCAGTAAGGTAGAAAAAGATGCCGTGACCAGGATTCCAACCTGGGTTATTGCGGCCACTACGTAATGTACTAACCACTATACGATCACGGCGAGATTGATTTCAGATGAAGAAAAAAATAACAAAAAAAATGCAAGCTTTCTAATGAGTTCTAGGCAGTTTGCATATATCTAAATTTTAGTTTTAGAAAATGTACGATTCTATACTGAGTATTGTGGCTTACCTGACAACACAAAGCAGCCAAACAAGTAAAGTTAAAATAAAAAATGACATGACTTTTATTCGAACCTTGGTTATTGCAGCCACAACGCAATGTACTAACCAGTATACGATCACGGCGAGATTGATTTGAGATAAAGAAAAAATGACAAATAAATGGAAGCTTCATATGGAGTTCTAAGCTTTTTGCTTATGCTCTTAAACAAGGTACGAGTGCATACACAGTATTAGGGCTTATAGAACAACATGAAGACAAACAAGTAAAGTTGAAAAAAAAAATGCCGTGACCAGAATTCGAACCTGAGTTATTGCGGCCAGAAAGGAGTGTACTAACCACTATACGATCACGGCGAGATTGATTTCAGATAGAGACAAAATAGCGAAAAAAACATGCAAGCCTTTCAATGAGTTCTAGGCAGTTTGCATATATCTAAATTTTAGTTCTAGAAAATGTACGATTCAATACTTAGTATTGTGGCTTACATGACAACACAAAGAAGCCAAACAAGTAAAGTTAAAATAAATAATGACATGACTATTATTTGAACCTGGGTTATTGCGGCCACAACGCAATGTTCTAACCCTCCCAAGTGACAAAGATTCTCTCAATCAATGTTGATCTGTTTCCGCAAAAAAAACTAATTGTATCTAAACCTTCTGTTCCAGTAAATTCAGAATGTTTCCGATCAAGCAAGTCAACAACGCACGGGATTTCGGGTTGCTTCTTATAGCCATTTTACCTAGTAACCTCATTTGAAACGAATATAAGGTAAACGGAATAGCCCAATAAAAGTTATTCGCCGCCTAACTCTCTTATTATTGCTTGCTGGAGCAAATTTTGCCCAAAGGAATTGGAGAGATAAAAGGTAGCTTTCCAAGGAGCTCTTAGCCGTTTGCTTATTTTGTAATTTCTTCTAAATAAGAACTGACTGCAAACGCATAATTGTGAAACATTCTCATTAACTACCAAGAAAACGGTTATCTTGCATTCTTGAAAAAGAGCACGTTATGGTTTTTAATACATTGATTTTCACATATCAGAAAAGGCTCAAACAAATATCCAGGCCTTTTCTACTAAAGATGTTCTATTTTGCATTTGTTTGTTAATGGTGGCCCTAAGTAGGGCCCACAAAAATTGCAAAGCCGACTATGTTTCAAGTCGTCTCGCGGGGTATTGAAAAAAGTTTTCAATCAGCAATAACCGCGCCTCGGATGGACCTCATCAGCTACGGTGATGTCACTGCGAAAAGCTAGCCGTGATAAAGACGACTACGAGTTCCCTTTAGAATACAAATCTTGTCAATGTGGGACAAAAGAGAAACGAATTATTGAAATCTATGATTGACAAATGAATTAGAATATCTTTGGCAGAAAAAAGAACTCTCAGGAGCAAACGTTGACTAAATGTGGTTCAATGTTTGGAAACAAGAAAAATGTGACAAAACTTTTCTTTATTTTCAAATTATTTGAGAACAAAGCAAAAATAACATGCCCCTACTCTGAGTGCGTTTGATTAAATCAAAGAAAATAAATTTTCAGGAAGGAGAAATCTAACTAAAATGAGAAGAATATAACATAAAAACTGCATTCTTTCAACACATTCATTTCTACGCAGTCCAATTAATAAACATTTATCAAATTAAAATGAGGAAAAATAGACGAACCAGTAAGGTAGAAAAAGATGCCGTGACCAGGATTCCAACCTGGGTTATTGCGGCCACTACGTAATGTACTAACCACTATACGATCACGGCGAGATTGATTTCAGATGAAGAAAAAAATAACAAAAAAAATGCAAGCTTTCTAATGAGTTCTATGCAGTTTGCATATATCTAAATTTTAGTTTTAGAAAATGTACGATTCTATACTGAGTATTGTGGCTTACCTGACAACACAAAGCATCCAAACAAGTAAAGTTAAAATAAAAAATGACATGACTTTTATTCGAACCTTGGTTATTGCAGCCACAACGCAATGTACTAACCAGTATACGATCACGGCGAGATTGATTTGAGATAAAGAAAAAATGACAAATAAATGGAAGCTTCATATGGAGTTCTAAGCTTTTTGCTTATGCTCTTAAACAAGGTACGAGTGCATACACAGTATTAGGGCTTATAGAACAACATGAAGACAAACAAGTAAAGTTGAAAAAAAAAATGCCGTGACCAGAATTCGAACCTGAGTTATTGCGGCCAGAAAGGAGTGTACTAACCACTATACGATCACGGCGAGATTGATTTCAGATAGAGACAAAATAGCGAAAAAAACATGCAAGCCTTTCAATGAGTTCTAGGCAGTTTGCATATATCTAAATTTTAGTTCTAGAAAATGTACGATTCAATACTTAGTATTGTGGCTTACATGACAACACAAAGAAGCCAAACAAGTAAAGTTAAAATAAATAATGACATGACTATTATTTGAACCTGGGTTATTGCGGCCACAACGCAATGTTCTAACCCTCCCAAGTGACAAAGATTCTCTCAATCAATGTTGATCTGTTTCCGCAAAAAAAACTAATTGTATCTAAACCTTCTGTTCCAGTAAATTCAGAATGTTTCCGATCAAGCAAGTCAACAACGCACGGGATTTCGGGTTGCTTCTTATAGCCATTTTACCTAGTAACCTCATTTGAAACGAATATAAGGTAAACGGAATAGCCCAATAAAAGTTATTCGCCGCCTAACTCTCTTATTATTGCTTGCTGGAGCAAATTTTGCCCAAAGGAATTGGAGAGATAAAAGGTAGCTTTTTAAGGAGCTCTTAGCCGTTTGCTTATTTTGTAATTTCTTCTAAATAAGAACTGACTGCAAACGCATAATTGTGAAACATTCTCATTAACTACCAAGAAAACGGTTATCTTGCATTCTTGAAAAAGAGCACGTTATGGTTTTTAATACATTGATTTTCACATATCAGAAAAGGCTCACACAAATAACCAGGCCTTTTCTACTAAAGATGTTCTATTTTGCATTTGTTTGTTAATGGTGGCCCTAAGCAGGGCCCACAAAAATTTCAAAGCCGACTATGTTTCAAGTCGTCTAGCGGGGTATTGAGAAAAGTTTTCAATCAGCAATAACCGCGCCTCGGATGGACCTCATCAGCTACGGTAATGTCACTGCGCAAAGCTAGCGTGATAAAGACGACTACGAGTTCCCTTTAGAATACAAATCTTGTCAATGTGGGACAAAAGAGAACCGAATTATTGAAATCTATGATTGACAAATGAATTAGAATATCTTTGGCAGAAAAAAGAACTCTCAGGAGCAAACGTTGACTAAATGTGGTTCAATGTTTGGCAATAAGAAAAATGTGACAAAACTTTTCTTTATTTTCAAATTATTTGAAAACAAAGCAAAAATAACATGCCCCTACTCTGCGCGCGTTTGATTAAATCAAAGAAAATAAATTTTCAGGAAGGATAAATCTAACTAAAATGAGAAGAATATAACATAAAAACTGCATTCTTTCAACTCATTCATTTCTACGCAGTCCAATTAATAAACATTTATCAAATTAAAATGAGGTAAAATAGACGAACCAGTAAGGTAGAAAAAGATGCCGTGACCAGGATTCGAACCTGGGTTATTGCGGCCACTACGTAATGTACTAACCACTATACGATCACAGCGAGATTGATTTCAGATAAAGAAAAAAATAACAAAAAAAATGCAAGCTTTCTAATGAGTTCTAGGCAGTTTGCATATATCTAAATATTAGTTTTAGAAAATGTACGATTCTATACTGAGTATTGTCGCTTACCTGACAACACAAAGCAGCCAAACAAGTAAAGTTTAAATAAAAAATGACATGACTTTTATTCGAACCTTGGTTATTGCAGCCACAACGCAATGCACTAACCAGTATACGATCACGGCGAGATTGATTTGAGAAAAAGAAAAAATGACAAATAAATGGAAGCTTCATATGGAGTTCTAAGCTTTTTGCTTATGCTCTTAAACAAGGTACGAGTGCATTCTCAGTATTAGGGCTTATAGAACAACATGAAGACAAACAAGTAAAGTTGAAAAAAAAAATGCCGTGACCAGAATTCGAACCTGAGTTATTGCGGCCAGAAAGGAGTGTACTAACCACTATACGATCACGGCGAGATTGATTTCAGATAGAGACAAAATAGCGAAAAAAAATGCAAGCTTTTTAATGAGTTTCAGGCAGTTTGCATATATCTAAATTTTAGTTCTAGAAAATGTACGATTCAATACTTAGTATTGTGGCTTACATGACAACACAAAGCAGCCAAACAAGTAAAGTTAAAATAAATAATGACATGACTATTATTTGAACCTGGGTTATTGCGGCCACAACGCAATGTTCTAACCCTCCCAAGTGACAAAGATTCTCTCAATCAATGTTGATCTGTTTCCGCCAAAAAAACTAATTGTATCTAAACCTTCTGTTCCAGTAAATTCAGAATGTTTCCGATCAAGCAAGTCAACAACGCACGGGTGTTTCGGGTTGCTTCTTATAGCCATTTTACCTAGTAACCTCATTTGAAACGAATATAAGGTAAACGGAATAGCCCAATAAAAGTTATTCGCCGCCTAACTCTCTTATTATTGCTTGCTGGAGCAAATTTTGCCGAAAGGAATTGGAGAGATAAAAGGTAGCTTTCCAAGGAGCTCTTAGCCGTTTGCTTATTTTGTAATTTCTTCTAAATAAGAACTGACTGCAAACGCATAATTGTGAAACATTCACATTAACTACCAAGAAAACGGTTATCTTGCATTCTTGAAAAAGAGCACGTTATGGTTTTTAATACATTGATTTTCACATTTCAGAAAAGGCTCACACAAATAACCAGGCCTTTTCTACTAAAGATGTTCTATTTTGCATTTGTTTGTTAATGGTGGCCCTAAATAGGGCCCACAAAAATTGCAAAGCCGACTATGCTTCAAGTCGTCTCGCGGGGTATTGGGAAAAGTTTTCAATCAGCAATAACCGCGCCTCGGATGGACCTCATCAGCTACGGTAATGCCACTGCGCAAAGCTAGTCGTGATAAAGACGACTACGAGTTCCCTTTGGAATACAAATCTTGTCAATGTGGGACAAAAGAGAACCGAATTATTGAAATCTATGATTGACAAATGAATTAGAATATCTTTGGCAGAAAAAAGAACTCTCAGGAGCAAACGTTGACTAAATGTGGTTCAATGTTTGGAAACAAGAAAAATGTGACAAAACTTTTCTTTATTTTCAAAATATTTGAAAACAAAGCAAAAATAACATGCCCCTACTCTGCGCGCGTTTGATTAAATCAAAGAAAATAAATTTTCAGGAAGGAGAAATCTAACTAAAATGAGAAGAATATAACATAAAAACTGCATTCTTTCAACTCATTCATTTCTACGCAGTCCAATTAATAAACATTTATCAAATTAAAATGAGGTAAAATAGACGAACCAGTAAGGTAGAAAAAGATGCCGTGACCAGGATTCGAACCTGGGTTATTGCGGCCACTACGTAATGTACTAACCACTATACGATCACAGCGAGATTGATTTCAGATAAAGAAAAAAATAACAAAAAAAATGCAAGCTTTCTAATGAGTTCTAGGCAGTTTGCATATATCTAAATATTAGTTTTAGAAAATGTACGATTCTATACTGAGTATTGTTGCTTACCTGACAACACAAAGCAGCCAAACAAGTAAAGTTTAAATAAAAAATGACATGACTTTTATTCGAACCTTGGTTATTGCAGCCACAACGCAATGCACTAACCAGTATACGATCACGGCGAGATTGATTTGAGAAAAAGAAAAAATGACAAATAAATGGAAGCTTCATATGGAGTTCTAAGCTTTTTGCTTATGCTCTTAAACAAGGTACGAGTGCATTCTCAGTATTAGGGCTTTTAGAACAACATGAAGACAAGTAAAGTTGAAAAAAAAAATGCCGTGACCAGAATTCGAACCTGAGTTATTGCGGCCAGAAAGGAGTGCACTAACCACTATACGATCACGGCGAGATTGATTTCAGATAGAGACAAAATAGCGAAAAAAACATGCAAGCCTTTCAATGAGTTCTAGGCAGTTTGCATATATCTAAATTTTAGTTCTAGAAAATGTACGATTCAATACTTAGTATTGTGGCTTACACGACAACACAAAGCAGCCAAACAAGTAAAGTTAAAATAAATAATGACATGACTATTATTTGAACCTGGGTTATTGCGGCCACAACGCAATGTTCTAACCCTCCCAAGTGACAAAGATTCTCTCAATCAATGTTGATCTGTTTCCGCCAAAAAAACTAATTGTATCTAAACCTTCTGTTCCAGTAAATTCAGAATGTTTCCGATCAAGCAAGTCAACAACGCACGGGTGTTTCGGGTTGCTTCTTATAGCCATTTTACCTAGTAACCTCATTTGAAACGAATATAAGGTAAACGGAATAGCCCAATAAAAGTTATTCGCCGCCTAACTCTCTTATTATTGCTTGCTGGAGCAAATTTTGCCCAAAGGAATTGGAGAGATAAAAGGTAGCTTTCCAAGGAGCTCTTAGCCGTTTGCTTATTTTGTAATTTCTTCTAAATAAGAACTGACTGCAAACGCATAATTGTGAAACATTCACATTAACTACCAAGAAAACGGTTATCTTGCATTCTTGAAAAAGAGCACGTTATGGTTTTTAATACATTGATTTTCACATATCAGAAAAGGCTCACACAAATAACCAGGCCTTTTCTACTAAAGATGTTCTATTTTGCATTTGTTTGTTAATGGTGGCCCTAAGCAGGGCCCACAAAAATTGCAAAGCCGACTATGTTTCAAGTCGTCTCGCGGGGTATTGGGAAAAGTTTTCAATAAGCAATAACCGCGCCTCGGATGGACCTCATCAGCTACGGTAATGTCTCTGCGCAAAGCTAGCCGTGATAAAGACGACTACGAGTTCCCTTTAGAATACAAATCTTGTCAATGTGGGACAAAAGAGAACCGAATTATTGAAATCTATGATTGACAAATGAATTAGAATATCTTTGGCAGAAAAAAGAACTCTCAGGAGCAAACGTTGACTAAATGTGGTTCAATGTTTGGAAACAAGAAAAATGTGACAAAACTTTTCTTTATTTTCAAATTATTTGAAAACAAAGCAAAAATAACATGCCCCTACTCTGCGCGCGTTTGATTAAATCAAAAAAAATAAATTTTCAGGAAGGAGAAATCTAACTAAAATGAGAAGAATATAACATAAAAACTGCATTCTTTCAACTCATTCATTTCTACGCAGTCCAATTAATAAACATTTATCAAATTAAAATGAGGTAAAATAGACGAACCAGTAAGGTAGAAAAAGATGCCGTGACCAGGATTCCAACCTGGGTTATTGCGGCCACTACGTAATGTACTAACCACTATACGATCACGGCGAGATTGATTTCAGATGAAGAAAAAAATAACCAAATAAATGCAAGCTTTCTAATGAGTTCTAGGCAGTTTGCATATATCTAAATTTTAGTTTTAGAAAATGTACGATTCTATACTGAGTATTGTGGCTTACCTGACAACACAAAGCAGCCAAACAAGTAAAGTTAAAATAAAAAATGACATGACTTTTATTCGAACCTTGGTTATTGCAGCCACAACGCAATGTACTAACCAGTATACGATCACGGCGAGATTGATTTGAGATAAAGAAAAAATGACAAATAAATGGAAGCTTCATATGGAGTTCTAAGCTTTTTGCTTATGCTCTTAAACAAGGTACGAGTGCATACTCAGTATTAGGGCTTATAGAACAACATGAAGACAAACAAGTAAAGTTGAAAAAAAAAATGCCGTGACCAGAATTCGAACCTGAGTTATTGCGGCCAGAAAGGCGTGTACTAACCACTATACGATCACGGCGAGATTGATTTCAGATAGAGACAAAATAGCGAAAAAAACATGCAAGCCTTTCAATGAGTTCTAGGCAGTTTGCATATATCTAAACTTTAGTTCTAGAAAATGTACGATTCAATACTTAGTATTGTGGCTTACATGACAACACAATGCAGCCAAACAAGTAAAGTTAAAATAAATAATGACATGACTATTATTTGAACCTGGGTTATTGCGGCCACAACGCAATGTTCTAACCCTCCCAAGTGACAAAGATTCTCTCAATCAATGTTGATCTGTTTCCGCAAAAAAGTAATTGTATATAAACCTTTTGTTCCAGTAAATTCAGAATGTTTCCGATCAAGCAAGTCAACAACGCACGGGATTTCGGGTTGCTTCTTATAGTCATTTTACCTAGTAACCACATTTGAAACGAATATAAGGTAAACGGAATAGCCCAATAAAAGTTATTCGCCGCCTAATTCTCTTATTATTGCTTGCTGGAGCAAATTTTGCCGAAAGGAATTGGAGAGATAAAAGGTAGCTTTCCAAAGAGCTCTTATCCGTTTGCTTATTTTGTAATTTCTTCTAAATAAGAACTGACTGCAAACGCATAATTGTGAAACATTCACATTAACTACCAAGAAAACGGTTATCTTGCATTCTTGAAAAAGAGCACGTTATGGTTTTTAATACATTGATTTTCACATATCAGAAAAGGCTCACACAAATAACCAGGCCTTTTCTACTAAAGATGTTCTATTTTGCATTTGTTTGTTAATGGTGGCCCTAAATAGGGCCCACAAAAATTGCAAAGCCGACTATGTTTCAAGTCGTCTCGCGGGGTATTTGGAAAAGTTTTCAATCAGCAATAACCGCGCCTCGGATGGACCTCATCAGATACGGTAATGCCACTGCGCAAAGCTAGCCGTGATAAGGACGACTACGAGTTCCCTTTGGAATACAAATCTGAGATTGATTTCAGATAAAGAAAAAAATAACAAAAAAAATGCAAGCTTTCTAATGAGTTCTAGGCAGTTTGCATATATCTAAATATTAGTTTTAGAAAATGTACGATTCTATACTGAGTATTGTCGCTTACCTGACAACACAAAGCAGCCAAACAAGTAAAGTTTAAATAAAAAATGACATGACTTTTATTCGAACCTTGGTTATTGCAGCCACAACGCAATGTACTAACCAGTATACGATCACGGCGAGATTGATTTGAGATAAAGAAAAAATGACAAATAAATGGAAGCTTCATATGGAGTTCTAAGCTTTTTGCTTATGCTCTTAAACAAGGTACGAGTGCATACTCAGTATTAGGGCTTATAGAACAACATGAAGACAAACAAGTGAAGTTGAAAAAAAAAGATGCCGTGAACAGAATTCGAACCTGAGTTATTGCGGCCAGAAAGGAGTGTACTAACCACTATACGATCACGGCGAGATTGATTTCAGATAGAGACAAAATAGCGAAAAAAACATGCAAGCCTTTCAATGAGTTCTAGGCAGTTTGCATATATCTAAATTTTAGTTCTAGAAAATGTACGATTCAATACTTAGTATTGTGGCTTACACGACAACACAAAGCAGCCAAACAAGTAAAGTTAAAATAAATAATTACATGACTATTATTTGAACCTGGGTTATTGCGGCCACAACGCAATGTTCTAACCCTCACAAGTGACAAAGATTCTCTCAATCAATGTTGATCTGTTTCCGCAAAAAAAACTAATTGTATCTAAACCTTCTGTTCCAGTAAATTCAGAATGTTTCCGATCAAGCAAGTCAACAACGCACGGGATTTCGGGCTGCTTCTTATAGTCATTTTACCTAGTAACCTCATTTGAAACGAATATAAGGTAAACGGAATAGCCCAATAAAAGTTATTCGCCGCCTAACTCTCTTATTATTGCTTGCTGGAGCAAATTTTGCACAAAGGAATTGGAGGGATAAAAGGTAGCTTTCCAAGGAGCTCTTAGCCGTTTGCTTATTTTGTAATTTATTCTAAATAAGAACTGACTGCAAACGCATAATTGTGAAACATTCTCATTAACTACCAAGAAAACGGTTATCTTGCATTCTTGAAAAAGAGCACGTTATGGTTTTTAATACATTGATTTTCACATATCAGAAAAGGCTCACACAAATAACCAGGCCTTTTCTACTAAAGATGTTCTATTTTGCATTTGTTTGTTAATGGTGGCCCTAAATAGGGCCCACAAAAATTGCAAAGCCGACTATGTTTCAAGTCGTCTCGCGGGGTATTGGGAAAAGTTTTCAATCAGCAATAACCGCGCCTCGGATGGACCTCATCAGATACGGTAATGCCACTGCGCAAAGCTAGCCGTGATAAGGACGACTACGAGTTCCCTTTGGAATACAAATCTGAGATTGATTTCAGATAAAGAAAAAAATAACAAAAAAAATGCAAGCTTTCTAATGAGTTCTAGGCAGTTTGCATATATCTAAATATTAGTTTTAGAAAATGTACGATTCTATACTGAGTATTGTCGCTTACCTGACAACACAAAGCAGCCAAACAAGTAAAGTTTAAATAAAAAATGACATGACTTTTATTCGAACCTTGGTTATTGCAGCCACAACGCAATGTACTAACCAGTATACGATCACGGCGAGATTGATTTGAGATAAAGAAAAAATGACAAATAAATGGAAGCTTCATATGGAGTTCTAAGCTTTTTGCTTATGCTCTTAAACAAGGTACGAGTGCATACTCAGTATTAGGGCTTATAGAACAACATGAAGACAAACAAGTGAAGTTGAAAAAAAAAATGCCGTGACCAGAATTCGAACCTGAGTTATTGCGGCCAGAAAGGAGTGTACTAACCACTATACGATCACGGCGAGATTGATTTCAGATAGAGACAAAATAGCGAAAAAAAATGCAAGCTTTTTAATGAGTTTGCATATATCTAAACTTTAGTTCTAGAAAATGTACGATTCAATACTTAGTATTGTGGCTTACACGACAACACAAAGCAGCCAAACAAGTAAAGTTAAAATAAATAATTACATGACTATTATTTGAACCTGGGTTATTGCGGCCACAACGCAATGTTCTAACCCTCACAAGTGACAAAGATTCTCTCAATCAATGTTGATCTGTTTCCGCAAAAAAAACTAATTGTATCTAAACCTTCTGTTCCAGTAAATTCAGAATGTTTCCGATCAAGCAAGTCAACAACGCACGGGATTTCGGGCTGCTTCTTATAGTCATTTTACCTAGTAACCTCATTTGAAACGAATATAAGGTAAACTGAATAGCCCAATAAAAGTTATTCGCCGCCTAACTCTCTTATTATTGCTTGCTGGAGCAAATTTTGCCCGAAGGAATTGGAGGGATAAAAGGTAGCTTTCCAAGGAGCTCTTAGCCGTTTGCTTATTTTGTAATTTCTTCTAAATAAGAACTGACTGCAAACGCATAATTGTGAAACATTCTCATTAACTACCAAGAAAACGGTTATCTTGCATTCTTGAAAAAGAGCACGTTATGGTTTTTAATACATTGATTTTCACATATCATAAAAGGCTCGCACAAATAACCAGGCCTTTTCTACTAAAGATGTTCTATTTTGCATTTGTTTGTTAATGGTGGCCCTAAGCAGGGCCCACAAAAATTGCAAAGCCGACTATGTTTCAAGTCGTCTCGCGGGGTATTGGGAAAAGTTTTCAATCAGCAATAACCGCGCCTCGGATGGACCTCATCAGCTACGGTAATGTCACTGCGCAAAGCTAGCCGTGATAAAGACGACAACGAGTTCCCTTTAGAATAGAAATCTTGTCAATGTGGGACAAAAGAGAACCGAATTATTGAAATCTATGATTGACAAATGAATTAGAATATCTTTGGCAGAAAAAAGAACTCTCAGGAGCAAACGTTGACTAAATGTGGTTCAATGTTTGGAAACAAGAAAAATGTGACAAAACTTTTCTTTATTTTCAAATTATTTGAAAACAAAGCAAAAATAACATGCCCCTACTCTGCGCGCGTTTGATTAAATCAAAGAAAATAAATTTTCAGGAAGGAGAAATCTAACTAAAATGAGAAGAATATAACATAAAAACTGCATTCTTTCAACTCATTCATTTCTACGCAGTCCAATTAATAAACATTTATCAAATTAAAATGAGGTAAAATAGACGAACCAGTAAGGTAGAAAAAGATGCCGTGACCAGGATTCGAACCTGGGTTATTGCGGCCACTACGTAATGTACTAACCACTATACGATCACAGCGAGATTGATTTCAGATAAAGAAAAAAATAACAAAAAAAATGCAAGCTGTCTAATGAGTTCTAGGCAGTTTGCATAAATCTAAATATTAGTTTTAGAAAATGTACGATTCTATACTGAGTATTGTTGCTTACCTGACAACACAAAGCAGCCAAACAAGTAAAGTTTAAATAAAAAATGACATGACTTTTATTCGAACCTTGGTTATTGCAGCCACAACGCAATGTACTAACCAGTATACGATCACGGCGAGATTGATTTGAGATAAAGAAAAAATGACAAATAAATGGAAGCTTCATATGGAGTTCTAAGCTTTTTGCTTATGCTCTTAAACAAGGTACGAGTGCATACTCAGTATTAGGGCTTATAGAAAAACATGAAGACAAACAAGTAAAGTTGAAAAAAAAATGCCGTGACCAGAATTCGAACCTGAGTTATTGCGGCCAGAAAGGAGTGTACTAACCACTATACGATCACGGCGAGATTGATTTCAGATAAAGACAAAATAGCGAAAAAAACATGCAAGCCTTTCAATGAGTTCTAGGCAGTTTGCATATATCTAAATTTTAGTTCTAGAAAATGTACGATTCAATACTTAGTATTGTGGCTTACACGACAACACAAAGCAGCCAAACAAGTAAAGTTAAAATAAATAATGACATGACTATTATTTGAACCTGGGTTATTGCGGCCACAACGCAATGTTCTAACCCTCACAAGTGACAAAGATTCTCTCAATCAATGTTGATCTGTTTCCGCAAAAAAAACTAATTGTATCTAAACCTTCTGTTCCAGTAACCGAATTATTGAAATCTATGATTGACAAATGAATTAGAATATCTTTGGCAGAAAAAAGAACTCTCAGGAGCAAACGTTGACTAAATGTGGTTCAATGTTTGGAAACAAGAAAAATGTGACAAAACGTTTATTTATTTTCAAATTATTTGAAAACAAAGCAAAAATAACATGCCCCTACTCTGCGCGCGTTTGATTAAATCAAAGAAAATAAATTTTCAGGAAGGAGAAATCTAACTAAAATGAGAAGAATATAACATAAAAACTGCATTCTTTCAACTCATTCATTTCTACGCAGTCCAATTAATAAACATTTATCAAATTATAACGAGGTAAAATAGACGAACCAGTAAGGTAGAAAAAGATGCCGTGACCAGGATTCGAACCTGGGTTATTGCGGCCACTACGTAATGTACTAACCACTATACGATCACAGCGAGATTGATTTCAGATAAAGAAAAAAATAACAAAAAAAATGCAAGCTTTCTAATGAGTTCTAGGCAGTTTGCATATATCTAAATATTAGTTTTAGAAAATGTACGATTCTATACTGAGTATTGTCGCTTACCTGAAAACACAAAGCAGCCAAACAAGTAAAGTTTAAATAAAAAATGACATGACTTTTATTCGAACCTTGGTTATTGCAGCCACAACGCAATGTACTAACCAGTATACGATCACGGCGAGATTGATTTGAGATAAAGAAAAAATGACAAATAAATGGAAGCTTCATATGGAGTTCTAAGCTTTTTGCTTATGCTCTTAAACAAGGTACGAGTGCATACTCAGTATTAGGGCTTATAGAACAACATGAAGACAAACAAGTAAAGTTGAAAAAAAAATGCCGTGACCAGAATTCGAACCTGAGTTATTGCGGCCAGAAAGGAGTGTACTAACCACTATACGATCACGGCGAGATTGATTTCAGATAGAGACAAAATAGCGAAAAAAACATGCAAGCCTTTCAATGAGTTCTAGGCAGTTTGCATATATCTAAATTTTAGTTCTAGAAAATGTACGATTCAATACTTAGTATTGTGGCTTACACGACAACACAAAGCAGCCAAACAAGTAAAGTTAAAATAAATAATGACATGACTATTATTTGAACCTGGGTTATTGCGGCCACAACGCAATGTTCTAACCCTCACAAGTGACAAAGATTCTCTCAATCAATGTTGATCTGTTTCCGCAAAAAAAACTAATTGTATCTAAACCTTCTGTTCCAGTAAATTCAGAATGTTTCCGATCAAGCAAGTCAACAACGCACGGGATTTCGGGCTGCTTCTTATAGTCATTTTACCTAGTAACCTCATTTGAAACGAATATAAGGTAAACGGAATAGCCCAATAAAAGTTATTCGCCGCCTAACTCTCTTATTATTGCTTGCTGGAGCAAATTTTGCCCAAAGGAATTGGAGGGATAAAAGGTAGCTTTCCAAGGAGCTCTTAGCCGTTTGCTTATTTTGTAATTTCTTCTAAATAAGAACTGACTGCAAACGCATAATTGTGAAACATTCTCATTAACTACCAAGAAAACGGTTATCTTGCATTCTTGAAAAAGAGCACGTTATGGTTTTTAATACATTGATTTTCACATATCAGAAAAGGCTCACACAAATAACCAGGCCTTTTCTACTAAAGATGTTCTATTTTGCATTTGTTTGTTAATGGTGGCCCTAAATAGGGCCCACAAAAATTGCAAAGCCGACTATGTTTCAAGTCGTCTCGCGGGGTATTGGGAAAAGTTTTCAATCAGCAATAACCGCGCGTCGGATGGACCTCATCAGCTACGGTAATGCCACTGCGCAAAGCTATCCGTGATAAGGACGACTACGAGTTCCCTTTGGAATACAAATCTTGTCAATGTGGGACAAAAGAGAACCGAATTATTGAAATCTATGATTGACAAATGAATTAGAATATCTTTGGCAGAAAAAAGAACTCTCAGGAGCAAACGTTGACTAAATGTGGTTCAATGTTTGGAAACAAGAAAAATGTGACAAAACTTTTCTTTATTTTCAAATTATTTGAAAACAAAGCAAAAATAACATGCCCCTACTCTGCGCGCGTTTGATTAAATCAAAGAAAATAAATTTTCAGGAAGGAGAAATCTAACTAAAATGAGAAGAATATAACATAAAAACTGCATTCTTTCAACTCATTCATTTCTACGCAGTCCAATTAATAAACATTTATCAAATTATAACGAGGTAAAATAGACGAACCAGTAAGGTAGAAAAAGATGCCGTGACCAGGATTCGAACCTGGGTTATTGCGGCCACTACGTAATGTACTAACCACTATACGATCACAGCGAGATTGATTTCAGATAAAGAAAAAAATAACTAAAAAATGCAAGCTTTCTAATGAGTTCTAGGCAGTTTGCATATATCTAAATATTAGTTTTAGAAAATGTACGATTCTATACTGAGTATTGTCGCTTACCTGACAACACAAAGCAGCCAAACAAGTAAAGTTTAAATAAAAAATGACATGACTTTTATTCGAACCTTGGTTATTGCAGCCACAACGCAATGTACTAACCAGTATACGATCACGGCGAGATTGATTTGAGATAAAGAAAAAATGACAAATAAATGGAAGCTTCATATGGAGTTCTAAGCTTTTTGCTTATGCTCTTAAACAAGGTACGAGTGCATACTCAGTATTAGGGCTTATAGAACAACATGAAGACAAACAAGTGAAGTTGAAAAAAAAATGCCGTGACCAGAATTCGAACCTGAGTTATTGCGGCCAGAAAGGAGTGTACTAACCACTATACGATCACGGCGAGATTGATTTCAGATAGAGACAAAATAGCGAAAAAAACATGCAAGCCTTTCAATGAGTTCTAGGCAGTTTGAATATATCTAAATTTTAGTTCTAGAAAATGTACGATTCAATACTTAGTATTGTGGCTTACACGACAACACAAAGCAGCCAAACAAGTAAAGTTAAAATAAATAATGACATGACTATTATTTGAACCTGGGTTATTGCGGCCACAACGCAATGTTCTAACCCTCCCAAGTGACAAAGATTCTCTCAATCAATGTTGATCTGTTTCCGCAAAAAAAACTAATTGTATCTAAACCTTCTGTTCCAGTAACCGAATTATTGAAATCTATGATTGACAAATGAATTAGAATATCTTTGGCAGAAAAAAGAACTCTCAGGAGCAAACGTTGACTAAATGTGGTTCAATGTTTGGAAACAAGAAAAATGTGACAAAACGTTTCTTTTTTTTTTCAAATTATTTGAAAACAAAGCAAAAATAACATGCCCCTACTCTGCGCGCGTTTGATTAAATCAAAGAAAATAAATTTTCAGGAAGGAGAAATCTAACTAAAATGAGAAGAATATAACATAAAAACTGCATTCTTTCAACTCATTCATTTCTACGCAGTCCAATTAATAAACATTTATCAAATTATAACGAGGTAAAATAGACGAACCAGTAAGGTAGAAAAAGATGCCGTGACCAGGATTCGAACCTGGGTTATTGCGGCCACTACGTAATGTACTAACCACTATACGATCACAGCGAGATTGATTTCAGATAAAGAAAAAAATAACAAAAAAAATGCAAGCTTTCTAATGAGTTCTAGGCAGTTTGCATATATCTAAATATTAGTTTTAGAAAATGTACGATTCTATACTGAGTATTGTCGCTTACCTGACAACACAAAGCAGCCAAACAAGTAAAGTTTAAATAAAAAATGACATGACTTTTATTCGAACCTTGGTTATTGCAGCCACAACGCAATGTACTAACCAGTATACGATCACGGCGAGATTGATTTGAGATAAAGAAAAAATGACAAATAAATGGAAGCTTCATATGGAGTTCTAAGCTTTTTGCTTATGCTCTTAAACAAGGTACGAGTGCAAACTCAGTATTAGGGCTTATAGAACAACATGAAGACAAACAAGTAAAGTTGAAAAAAAAATGCCGTGACCAGAATTCGAACCTGAGTTATTGCGGCCAGAAAGGAGTGTACTAACCACTATACGATCACGGCGAGATTGATTTCAGATAGAGACAAAATAGCGAAAAAAACATGCAAGCTTTTTAATGAGTTTGCATATATCTAAATTTTAGTTCTAGAAAATGTACGATTCAATACTTAGTATTGTGGCTTACATGACAACACAAAGCAGCCAAACAAGTAAAGTTAAAATAAATAATGACATGACTATTATTTGAACCTGGGTTATTGCGGCCACAACGCAATGTTCTAACCCTCCCAAGTGACAAAGATTCTCTCAATCAATGTTGATCTGTTTCCGCAAAAAAAACTAATTGTATCTAAACCTTCTGTTCCAGTAAATTCAGAATGTTTCCGATCAAGCAAGTCAACAACGCACGGGATTTCGGGTTGCTTCTTATAGCCATTTTACCTAGTAACCTCATTTGAAACGAATATAAGGTAAACGGAATAGCCCAATAAAAGTTATTCGCCGCCTAACTCTCTTATTTTTGCTTGCTGGAGCAAATTTTGCCAAAAGGAATTGGAGAGATAAAAGTTAGCTTTCCAAGGAGCTCTTAGCCGTTTGCTTATTTTGTAATTTCTTCTAAATAAGAACTGACTGCAAACGCATAATTGTGAAACATTCACATTAACTACCAAAAAAACGGTTATCTTGCATTCTTGAAAAAGAGCACGTTATGGTTGTTAATACATTGATTTTCACATTTCAGAAAAGGCTCACACAAATAAACAGGCATTTTCTACTAAAGATGTTCTATTTTGCATTTGTTTGTTAATGGTGGCCCTAAATAGGGCCCACAAAAATTGCAAAGCCGACTATGCTTCAAGTCGTCTCGCGGGGTATTGGGAAAAGTTTTCAATCAGCAATAACCGCGCGTCGGATGGACCTCATCAGCTACGGTAATGTCACTGCGCAAAGCTAGCCGTGATAAAGACAACTACGAGTTCCCTTTAGAATACAAATCTTGTCAATGTGGGACAAAAAAGAACCGAATTATTGAAATCTATGATTGACAAATGAATTAGAATATCTTTGGCAGAAAAAAGAACTCTCAGGAGCAAACGTTGACTAAATGTGGTTCAATGTTTGGAAACAAAAAAAATGTGACAAAACTTTTCTTTATTTTCAAATTATTTGAAAAAAAAGCAAAAATAACATGCCCCTACTCTGCGCGCGTTTGATTAAATCAAAGAAAATAAATTTTCAGGAAGGAGAAATCTAACTAAAATGAGAAGAATATAACATAAAAACTGCATTCTTTCAACTCATTCATTTCTACGCAGTCCAATTAATAAACATTTATCAAATTAAAATGAGGTAAAATAGACGAACCAGTAAGGTAGAAAAAGATGCCGTGACCAGGATTCCAACCTGGGTTATTGCGGCCACTACGTAATGTACTAACCACTATACGATCACGGCGAGATTGATTTCAGATGAAGGAAAAAAAAATGCAAGCTTTCTAATGAGTTCTAGGCAGTTTGCATATATCTAAATTTTAGTTTTAGAAAATGTACGATTCTATACTGAGTATTGTGGCTTACCTGACAACACAAAGCAGCCAAACAGGTAAAGTTAAAATAAAAAATGACATGACTTTTATTCTAACCTTGGTTATTGCAGCCACATTGCAATGTACTAACCAGTATACGATCACGGCGAGATTGATTTGAGATAAAGAAAAAATGACAAATAAATGGAAGCTTCATATGGAGTTCTAAGCTTTTTGCTTATGCTCTTAAACAAGGTACGAGTGCATACTCAGTATTAGGGCTTATAGAACAACATGAAGACAAACAAGTAAAGTTGAAAAAAAAAAATGCCGTGACCAGAATTCGAACCTGAGTTATTGCGGCCAGAAAGGAGTGTACTAACCACTATACGATCACGGCGAGATTGATTTCAGATAGAGACAAAATAGCGAAAAAAAATGCAAGCTTTTTAATGAGTTTGCATATATCTAAATTTTAGTTCTAGAAAATGTACGATTCAATACTTAGTATTGTGGCTTACATGACAACACAAAGCAGCCAAACAAGTAAAGTTAAAATAAATAATGACATGACTATTATTTGAACCTGGGTTATTGCGGCCACAACGCAATGTTCTAACCCTCCCAAGTGACAAAGATTCTCTCAATCAATGTTGATCTGTTTCCGCAAAAAAAACTAATTGTATCTAAACCTTCTGTTCCAGTAAATTCAGAATGTTTCCGATCAAGCAAGTCAACAACGCACGGGATTTCGGGTTGCTTCTTATAGCCATTTTACCTAGTAACCTCATTTGAAACGAATATAAGGTAAACGGAATAGCCCAATAAAAGTTATTCGCCGCCTAACTCTCTTATTATTGCTTGCTGGAGCAAATTTTGCCGAAAGGAATTGGAGAGATAAAAGGTAGCTTTCCAAGGAGCTCTTAGCCGTTTGCTTATTTTGTAATTTCTTCTAAATAAGAACTGACTGCAAACGCATAATTGTGAAACATTCACATTAACTACCAAAAAAACGGTTATCTTGCATTCTTGAAAAAGAGCACGTTATGGTTTTTAATACATTGATTTTCACATTTCAGAAAAGGCTCACACAAATAGCCAGGCATTTTCTACTAAAGATGTTCTATTTTGCATTTGTTTGTTAATGGTGGCCCTAAATAGGGCCCACAAAAATTGCAAAGCCGACTATGCTTCAAGTCGTCTCGCGGGGTATTGGGAAAAGTTTTCAATCAGCAATAACCGCGCCTCGGATGGACCTTATCAGCTACGGTAATGCCACTGCGCAAAGCTAGCCGTGATAAAGACGACTACGAGTTTCCTTTGGAATACAAATCTTGTCAATGTGGGACAAAAGAGAACCGAATTATTGAAATCTATGATTGACAAATGAATTAGAATATCTTTGGCAGAAAAAAGAACTCTCAGGAGCAAACGTTGACTAAATGTGGTTCAATGTTTGGAAACAAGAAAAATGTGACAAAACTTTTCTTTATTTTCAAATTATTTGAAAACAAAGCAAAAATAACATGCCCCTACTCTGCGCGCGTTTGATTAAATCAAAGAAAATAAATTTTCAGGAAGGAGAAATCTAACTAAAATGAGAAGAATATAACATAAAAACTGCATTCTTTCAACTCATTCATTTCTACGCAGTCCAATTAATAAACATTTATCAAATTAAAACGAGGTAAAATAGACGAACCAGTAAGGTAGAAAAAGATGCCGTGACCAGGATTCGAACCTGGGTTATTGCGGCCACTACGTAATGTACTAACCACTATACGATCACAGCGAGATTGATTTCAGATAAAGAAAAAAATAACAAAGAAAATGCAAGCTTTCTAATGAGTTCTAGGCAGTTTGCATATATCTAAATATTAGTTTTAGAAAATGTACGATTCTATACTGAGTATTGTTGCTTACCTGACAACACAAAGCAGCCAAACAAGTAAAGTTAAAATAAAAAATGACATGACTTTTATTCGAACCTTGGTTATTGCAGCCACAACGCAATGTACTAACCAGTATACGATCACGGCGAGATTGATTTGAGATAAAGAAAAAATGATGAATAAATAGAAGCTTCATATGGAGTTCTAAGCTTTTTGCTTATGCTCTTAAACAAGGTACGAGTGCATACACAGTATTAGGGCTTATAGAACAACATGAAGACAAACAAGTAAAGTTGAAAAAAAAAATGCCGTGACCAGAATTCGAACCTGAGTTATTGCGGCCAGAAAGGAGTGTACTAACCACTATACGATCACGGCGAGATTGATTTCAGATAGAGACAAAATAGCCAAAAAAACATGCAAGCCTTTCAATGAGTTCTAGGCAGTTTGCATATATCTAAATTTTAGTTCTAGAAAATGTACGATTCAATACTTAGTATTGTGGCTTACATGACAACACAAAGAAGCCAAACAAGTAAAGTTAAAATAAATAATGACATGACTATTATTTGAACCTGGGTTATTGCGGCCACAACGCAATGTTCTAACCCTCCCAAGTGACAAAGATTCTCTCAATCAATGTTGATCTGTTTCCGCAAAAAAAACTAATTGTATCTAAACCTTCTGTTCCAGTAAATTCAGAATGTTTCCGATCAAGCAAATCAACAACGCACGGGATTTCGGGTTGCTTCTTATAGCCATTTTACCTAGTAACCTCATTTGAAACGAATATAAGGTAAACGGAATAGCCCAATAAAAGTTATTCGCCGCCTAACTCTCTTATTATTGCTTGCTGGAGCAAATTTTGCCCAAAGGAATTGGAGAGATAAAAGGTAGCTTTCCAAGGAGCTCTTAGCCGTTTGCTTATTTTGTAATTTCTTCTAAATAAGAACTGACTGCAAACGCATAATTGTGAAACATTCTCATTAACTACCAAGAAAACGGTTATCTTGCATTCTTGAAAAAGAGCACGTTATGGTTTTTAATACATTGATTTTCACATATCAGAAAAGGCTCAAACAAATATCCAGGCCTTTTCTACTAAAGATGTTCTATTTTGCATTTGTTTGTTAATGGTGGCCCTAAGTAGGGCCCACAAAAATTGCAAAGCCGACTATGTTTCAAGTCGTCTCGCGGGGTATTGAAAAAAGTTTTCAATCAGCAATAACCGCGCCTCGGATGGACCTCATCAGCTACGGTGATGTCACTGCGCAAAGCTAGCCGTGATAAAGACGACTACGAGTTCCCTTTAGAATACAAATCTTGTCAATGTGGGACAAAAGAGAAACGAATTATTGAAATCTATGATTGACAAATGAATTAGAATATCTTTGGCAGAAAAAAGAACTCTCAGGAGCAAACGTTGACTAAATGTGGTTCAATGTTTGGAAACAAGAAAAATGTGACAAAACTTTTCTTTATTTTCAAATTATTTGACAACAAAGCAAAAATAACATGCCCCTACTCTGCGCGCGTTTGATTAAATCAAAGAAAATAAATTTTCAGGAAGGAGAAATCTAACTAAAATGAGAAGAATATAACATAAAAACTGCATTCTTTCAACACATTCATTTCTACGCAGTCCAATTAATAAACATTTATCAAATTAAAATGAGGAAAAATAGACGAACCAGTAAGGTAGAAAAAGATGCCGTGACCAGGATTCCAACCTGGGTTATTGCGGCCACTACGTAATGTACTAACCACTATACGATCACGGCGAGATTGATTTCAGATGAAGAAAAAAATAACAAAAAAAATGCAAGCTTTCTAATGAGTTCTAGGCAGTTTGCATATATCTAAATTTTAGTTTTAGAAAATGTACGATTCTATACTGAGTATTGTGGCTTACCTGACAACACAAAGCATCCAAACAAGTAAAGTTAAAATAAAAAATGACATGACTTTTATTCGAACCTTGGTTATTGCAGCCACAACGCAATGTACTAACCAGTATACGATCACGGCGAGATTGATTTGAGATAAAGAAAAAATGACAAATAAATGGAAGCTTCATATGGAGTTCTAAGCTTTTTGCTTATGCTCTTAAACAAGGTACGAGTGCATACACAGTATTAGGGCTTATAGAACAACATGAAGACAAACAAGTAAAGTTGAAAAAAAAAATGCCGTGACCAGAATTCGAACCTGAGTTATTGCGGCCAGAAAGGAGTGTACTAACCACTATACGATCACGGCGAGATTGATTTCAGATAGAGACAAAATAGCGAAAAAAACATGCAAGCCTTTCAATGAGTTCTAGGCAGTTTGCATATATCTAAATTTTAGTTCTAGAAAATGTACGATTCAATACTTAGTATTGTGGCTTACATGACAACACAAAGAAGCCAAACAAGTAAAGTTAAAATAAATAATGACATGACTATTATTTGAACCTGGGTTATTGCGGCCACAACGCAATGTTCTAACCCTCCCAAGTGACAAAGATTCTCTCAATCAATGTTGATCTGTTTCCGCAAAAAAAACTAATTGTATCTAAACCTTCTGTTCCAGTAAATTCAGAATGTTTCCGATCAAGCAAGTCAACAACGCACGGGATTTCGGGTTGCTTCTTATAGCCATTTTACCTAGTAACCTCATTTGAAACGAATATAAGGTAAACGGAATAGCCCAATAAAAGTTATTCGCCGCCTAACTCTCTTATTATTGCTTGCTGGAGCAAATTTTGCCCAAAGGAATTGGAGAGATAAAAGGTAGCTTTCCAAGGAGCTCTTAGCCGTTTGCTTATTTTGTAATTTCTTCTAAATAAGAACTGACTGCAAACGCATAATTGTGAAACATTCTCATTAACTACCAAGAAAACGGTTATCTTGCATTCTTGAAAAAGAGCACGTTATGGTTTTTAATACATTGATTTTCACATATCAGAAAAGGCTCACACAAATAACCAGGCCTTTTCTACTAAAGATGTTCTATTTTGCATTTGTTTGTTAATGGTGGCCCTAAGCAGGGCCCACAAAAATTTCAAAGCCGACTATGTTTCAAGTCGTCTAGCGGGGTATTGGGAAAAGTTTTCAATCAGCAATAACCGCGCCTCGGATGGACCTCATCAGCTACGGTAATGTCACTGCGCAAAGCTAGCCGTGATAAAGACGACTACGAGTTCCCTTTAGAATACAAATCTTGTCAATGTGGGACAAAAGAGAACCGAATTATTGAAATCTATGATTGACAAATGAATTAGAATATCTTTGGCAGAAAAAAGAACTCTCAGGAGCAAACGTTGACTAAATGTGGTTCAATGTTTGGAAATAAGAAAAATGTGACAAAACTTTTCTTTATTTTCATATTATTTGAAAACAAAGCAAAAATAACATGCCCCTACTCTGCGCGCGTTTGATTAAATCAAAGAAAATAAATTTTCAGGAAGGAGAAATCTAACTAAAATGAGAAGAATATAACATAAAAACTGCATTCTTTCAACTCATTCATTTCTACGCAGTCCAATTAATAAACATTTATCAAATTAAAATGAGGTAAAATAGACGAACCAGTAAGGTAGAAAAAGATGCCGTGACCAGGATTCGAACCTGGGTTATTGCGGCCACTACGTAATGTACTAACCACTATACGATCACAGCGAGATTGATTTCAGATAAAGAAAAAAATAACAAAAAAAATGCAAGCTTTCTAATGAGTTCTAGGCAGTTTGCATATATCTAAATATTAGTTTTAGAAAATGTACGATTCTATACTGAGTATTGTTGCTTACCTGACAACACAAAGCAGCCAAACAAGTAAAGTTTAAATAAAAAATGACATGACTTTTATTCGAACCTTGGTTATTGCAGCCACAACGCAATGCACTAACCAGTATACGATCACGGCGAGATTGATTTGAGAAAAAGAAAAAAATAACAAATAAATGGAAGCTTCATATGGAGTTCTAAGCTTTTTGCTTATGCTCTTAAACAAGGTACGAGTGCATTCTCAGTATTAGGGCTTATAGAACAACATGAAGACAAACAAGTAAAGTTGAAAAAAAAAAATGCCGTGACCAGAATTCGAACCTGAGTTATTGCGGCCAGAAAGGAGTGTACTAACCACTATACGATCACGGCGAGATTGATTTCAGATAGAGACAAAATAGCGAAAAAAAATGCAAGCTTTTTAATGAGTTTCAGGCAGTTTGCATATATCTAAATTTTAGTTCTAGAAAATGTACGATTCAATACTTAGTATTGTGGCTTACATGACAACACAAAGCAGCCAAACAAGTAAAGTTAAAATAAATAATGACATGACTATTATTTGAACCTGGGTTATTGCGGCCACAACGCAATGTTCTAACCCTCCCAAGTGACAAAGATTCTCTCAATCAATGTTGATCTGTTTCCGCCAAAAAAACTAATTGTATCTAAACCTTCTGTTCCAGTAAATTCAGAATGTTTCCGATCAAGCAAGTCAACAACGCACGGGTGTTTCGGGTTGCTTCTTATAGCCATTTTACCTAGTAACCTCATTTGAAACGAATATAAGGTAAACGGAATAGCCCAATAAAAGTTATTCGCCGCCTAACTCTCTTATTATTGCTTGCTGGAGCAAATTTTGCCGAAAGGAATTGGAGAGATAAAAGGTAGCTTTCCAAGGAGCTCTTAGCCGTTTGCTTATTTTGTAATTTCTTCTAAATAAGAACTGACTGCAAACGCATAATTGTGAAACATTTACATTAACTACCAAGAAAACGGTTATCTTGCATTCTTGAAAAAGAGCACGTTATGGTTTTTAATACATTGATTTTCACATTTCAGAAAAGGCTCACACAAATAACCAGGCCTTTTCTACTAAAGATGTTCTATTTTGCATTTGTTTGTTAATGGTGGCCCTAAATAGGGCCCACAAAAATTGCAAAGCCGACTATGCTTCAAGTCGTCTCGCGGGGTATTGGGAAAAGTTTTCAATCAGCAATAACCGCGCCTCGGATGGACCTCATCAGCTACGGTAATGCCACTGCGCAAAGCTAGTCGTGATAAAGACGACTACGAGTTCCCTTTGGAATACAAATCTTGTCAATGTGGGACAAAAGAGAACCGAATTATTGAAATCTATGATTGACAAATGAATTAGAATATCTTTGGCAGAAAAAAGAACTCTCAGGAGCAAACGTTGACTAAATGTGGTTCAATGTTTGGAAACAAGAAAAATGTGACAAAACTTTTCTTTATTTTCAAAATATTTGAAAACAAAGCAAAAATAACATGCCCCTACTCTGCGCGCGTTTGATTAAATCAAAGAAAATAAATTTTCAGGAAGGAAAAATCTAACTAAAATGAGAAGAATATAACATAAAAACTGCATTCTTTCAACTCATTCATTTCTACGCAGTCCAATTAATAAACATTTATCAAATTAAAATGAGGTAAAATAGACGAACCAGTAAGGTAGAAAAAGATGCCGTGACCAGGATTCGAACCTGGGTTATTGCGGCCACTACGTAATGTACTAACCACTATACGATCACAGCGAGATTGATTTCAGATAAAGAAAAAAATAACAAAAAAAATGCAAGCTTTCTAATGAGTTCTAGGCAGTTTGCATATATCTAAATATTAGTTTTAGAAAATGTACGATTCTATACTGAGTATTGTTGCTTACCTGACAACACAAAGCAGCCAAACAAGTAAAGTTTAAATAAAAAATGACATGACTTTTATTCGAACCTTGGTTATTGCAGCCACAACGCAATGCACTAACCAGTATACGATCACGGCGAGATTGATTTGAGAAAAAGAAAAAATGACAAATAAATGGAAGCTTCATATGGAGTTCTAAGCTTTTTGCTTATGCTCTTAAACAAGGTACGAGTGCATTCTCAGTATTAGGGCTTATAGAACAACATGAAGACAAACAAGTAAAGTTGAAAAAAAAATGCCGTGACCAGAATTCGAACCTGAGTTATTGCGGCCAGAAAGGAGTGCACTAACCACTATACGATCACGGCGAGATTGATTTCAGATAGAGACAAAATAGCGAAAAAAACATGCAAGCCTTTCAATGAGTTCTAGGCAGTTTGCATATATCTAAATTTTAGTTCTAGAAAATGTACGATTCAATACTTAGTATTGTGGCTTACACGACAACACAAAGCAGCCAAACAAGTAAAGTTAAAATAAATAATGACATGACTATTATTTGAACCTGGGTTATTGCGGCCACAACGCAATGTTCTAACCCTCCCAAGTGACAAAGATTCTCTCAATCAATGTTGATCTGTTTCCGCCAAAAAAACTAATTGTATCTAAACCTTCTGTTCCAGTAAATTCAGAATGTTTCCGATCAAGCAAGTCAACAACGCACGGGTGTTTCGGGTTGCTTCTTATAGCCATTTTACCTAGTAACCTCATTTGAAACGAATATAAGGTAAACGGAATAGCCCAATAAAAGTTATTCGCCGCCTAACTCTCTTATTATTGCTTGCTGGAGCAAATTTTGCCGAAAGGAATTGGAGAGATAAAAGGTAGCTTTCCAAGGAGCTCTTAGCCGTTTGCTTATTTTGTAATTTCTTCTAAATAAGAACTGACTGCAAACGCATAATTGTGAAACATTCACATTAACTACCAAGAAAACGGTTATCTTGCATTCTTGAAAAAGAGCACGTTATGGTTTTTAATACATTGATTTTCACATATCAGAAAAGGCTCACACAAATAACCAGGCCTTTTCTACTAAAGATGTTCTATTTTGCATTTGTTTGTTAATGGTGGCCCTAAGCAGGGCCCACAAAAATTGCAAAGCCGACTATGTTTCAAGTCGTCTCGCGGGGTATTGGGAAAAGTTTTCAATAAGCAATAACCGCGCCTCGGATGGACCTCATCAGCTACGGTAATGTAACTGCGCAAAGCTAGCCGTGATAAAGACGACTACGAGTTCCCTTTAGAATACAAATCTTGTCAATGTGGGACAAAAGAGAACCGAATTATTGAAATCTATGATTGACAAATGAATTAGAATATCTTTGGCAGAAAAAAGAACTCTCAGGAGCAAACGTTGACTAAATGTGGTTCAATGTTTGGAAACAAGAAAAATGTGACAAAACTTTTCTTTATTTTCAAATTATTTGAAAACAAAGCAAAAATAACATGCCCCTACTCTGCGCGCGTTTGATTAAATCAAAGAAAATAAATTTTCAGGAAGGAGAAATCTAACTAAAATGAGAAGAATATAACATAAAAACTGCATTCTTTCAACTCATTCATTTCTACGCAGTCCAATTAATAAACATTTATCAAATTAAAATGAGGTAAAATAGACGAACCAGTAAGGTAGAAAAAGATGCCGTGACCAGGATTCCAACCTGGGTTATTGCGGCCACTACGTAATGTACTAACCACTATACGATCACGGCGAGATTGATTTCAGATAAAGAAAAAAATAACCAAATAAATGCAAGCTTTCTAATGAGTTCTAGGCAGTTTGCATATATCTAAATTTTAGTTTTAGAAAATGTACGATTCTATACTGAGTATTGTGGCTTACCTGACAACACAAAGCAGCCAAACAAGTAAAGTTAAAATAAAAAATGACATGACTTTTATTCGAACCTTGGTTATTGCAGCCACAACGCAATGTACTAACCAGTATACGATCACGGCGAGATTGATTTGAGATAAAGAAAAAATGACAAATAAATGGAAGCTTCATATGGAGTTCTAAGCTTTTTGCTTATGCTCTTAAACAAGGTACGAGTGCATACTCAGTATAAGGGCTTATAGAACAACATGAAGACAAACAAGTAAAGTTGAAAAAAAAATGCCGTGACCAGAATTCGAACCTGAGTTATTGCGGCCAGAAAGGCGTGTACTAACCACTATACGATCACGGCGAGATTGATTTCAGATAGAGACAAAATAGCGAAAAAAACATGCAAGCCTTTCAAGAGTTCTAGGCAGTTTGCATATATCTAAATTTTAGTTCTAGAAAATGTACGATTCAATACTTAGTATTGTGGCTTACACGACAACACAAAGCAGCCAAACAAGTAAAGTTAAAATAAATAATGACATGACTATTATTTGAACCTGGGTTATTGCGGCCACAACGCAATGTTCTAACCCTCACAAGTGACAAAGATTCTCTCAATCAATGTTGATCTGTTTCCGCAAAAAAAACTAATTGTATCTAAACCTTCTGTTCCAGTAAATTCAGAATGTTTCCGATCAAGCAAGTCAACAACGCACGGGATTTCGGGCTGCTTTTTATAGTCATTTTACCTAGTAACCTCATTTGAAACGAATAAAAGGTAAACGGAATAGCCCAATAAAAGTTATTCGCCGCCTAACTCTCTTATTATTGCTTGCTGGAGCAAATTTTGCCCAAAGGAATTGGAGGGATAAAAGGTAGCTTTCCAAGGAGCTCTTAGCCGTTTGCTTATTTTGTAATTTCTTCTAAATAAGAACTGACTGCAAACGCATAATTGTGAAACATTCTCATTAACTACCAAGAAAACGGTTATCTTGCATTCTTGAAAAAGAGCACGTTATGGTTTTTAATACATTGATTTTCACATATCAGAAAAGGCTCACACAAATAGCCAGGCATTTTCTACTAAAGATGTTCTATTTTGCATTTGTTTGTTAATGGTGGCCCTAAATAGGGCCCACAAAAATTGCAAAGCCGACTATGTTTCAAGTCGTCTCGCGGGGTATTGGGAAAAGTTTTCAATCAGCAATAACCGCACCTCGGATGGACCTCATCAGATACGGTAATGCCACTGCGCAAAGCTAGCCGTGATAAGGACGACTACGAGTTCCCTTTGGAATACAAATCTTGTCAATGTGGGACAAAAGAGAACCGAATTATTGAAATCTATGATTGACAAATGAATTAGAATATCTTTGGCAGAAAAAAGAATTCTCAGGAGCAAACGTTGACTAAATGTGGTTCAATGTTTGGAAACAAGAAAAATGTGACAAAACATTTCTTTATTTTCAAATTATTTGAAAACAAAGCAAAAATAACATGCCCCTACTCTGCGCGCGTTTGATTAAATCAAAGAAAATAAATTTTCAGGAAGGAGAAATCTAACTAAAATGAGAAGAATATAACATAAAAACTGCATTCTTTCAACTCATTCATTTCTACGCAGTCCAATTAATAAACATTTATCAAATTATAACGAGGTAAAATAGACGAACCAGTAAGGTAGAAAAAGATGCCGTGACCAGGATTCGAACCTGGGTTATTGCGGCCACTACGTAATGTACTAACCACTATACGATCACAGCGAGATTGATTTCAGATAAAGAAAAAAATAACTAAAAAATGCAAGCTTTCTAATGAGTTCTAGGCAGTTTGCATATATCTAAATATTAGTTTTAGAAAATGTACGATTCTATACTGAGTATTGTCGCTTACCTGACAACACAAAGCAGCCAAACAAGTAAAGTTTAAATAAAAAATGACATGACTTTTATTCGAACCTTGGTTATTGCAGCCACAACGCAATGTACTAACCAGTATACGATCACGGCGAGATTGATTTGAGATAAAGAAAAAATGACAAATAAATGGAAGCTTCATATGGAGTTCTAAGCTTTTTGCTTATGCTCTTAAACAAGGTACGAGTGCATACTCAGTATTAGGGCTTATAGAACAACATGAAGACAAACAAGTGAAGTTGAAAAAAAAATGCCGTGACCAGAATTCGAACCTGAGTTATTGCGGCCAGAAAGGAGTGTACTAACCACTATACGATCACGGCGAGATTGATTTCAGATAGAGACAAAATAGCGAAAAAAAATGCAAGCTTTTTAATGAGTTTGCATATATCTAAACTTTAGTTCTAGAAAATGTACGATTCAATACTTAGTATTGTGGCTTACACGACAACACAAAGCAGCCAAACAAGTAAAGTTAAAATAAATAATTACATGACTATTATTTGAACCTGGGTTATTGCGGCCACAACGCAATGTTCTAACCCTCACAAGTGACAAAGATTCTCTCAATCAATGTTGATCTGTTTCCGCAAAAAAAACTAATTGTATCTAAACCTTCTGTTCCAGTAAATTCAGAATGTTTCCGATCAAGCAAGTCAACAACGCACGGGATTTTCGGCTGCTTCTTATAGTCATTTTACCTAGTAACCTCATTTGAAACGAATATAAGGTAAACGGAATAGCCCAATAAAAGTTATTCGCCGCCTAACTCTCTTATTATTGCTTGCTGGAGCAAATTTTGCCCAAAGGAATTGGAGGGATAAAAGGTAGCTTTCCAAGGAGCTCTTAGCCGTTTGCTTATTTTGTAATTTCTTCTAAATAAGAACTGACTGCAAACGCATAATTGTGAAACATTCTCATTAACTACCAAGAAAACGGTTATCTTGCATTCTTGAAAAAGAGCACGTTATGGTTTTTAATACATTGATTTTCACATATCAGAAAAGGCTCGCACAAATAACCAGGCCTTTTCTACTAAAGATGTTCTATTTTGCATTTGTTTGTTAATGGTGGCCCTAAGCAGGGCCCACAAAATTTGCAAAGCCGACTATGTTTCAAGTCGTCTCGCGGGGTATTGGGAAAAGTTTTCAATCAGCAATAACCGCGCCTCGGATGGACCTCATCAGCTACGGTAATGTCACTGCGCAAAGCTAGCCGTGATAAAGACGACTACGAGTTCCCTTTAGAATACAAATCTTGTCAATGTGGGACAAAAGAGAACCGAATTATTGAAATCTATGATTGACAAATGAATTAGAATATCTTTGGCAGAAAAAAGAACTCTCAGGAGCAAACGTTGACTAAATGTGGTTCAATGTTTGGAAACAAGAAAAATGTGACAAAACTTTTCTTTATTTTCAAATTATTTGAAAACAAAGCAAAAATAACATGCCCCTACTCTTCGCGCGTTTGATTAAATCAAAGAAAATAAATTTTCAGGAAGGAGAAATCTAACTAAAATGAGAAGAATATAACATAAAAACTGCATTCTTTCAACTCATTCATTTCTACGCAGTCCAATTAATAAACATTTATCAAATTAAAATGAGGTAAAATAGACAAACCAGTAAGGTAGAAAAAGATGCCGTGACCAGGATTCGAACCTGGGTTATTGCGGCCACTACGTAATGTACTAACCACTATACGATCACAGCGAGATTGATTTCAAATAAAGAAAAAAATAACAAAAAAAATACAAGCTGTCTAATGAGTTCTAGGCAGTTTGCATAAATCTAAATATTAGTTTTAGAAAATGTACGATTCTATACTGAGTATTGTTGCTTACCTGACAACACAAAGCAGCCAAACAAGTAAAGTTTAAATAAAAAATGACATGACTTTTATTCGAACCTTGGTTATTGCAGCCACAACGCAATGTACTAACCAGTATACGATCACGGCGAGATTGATTTGAGATAAAGAAAAAATGACAAATAAATGGAAGCTTCATATGGAGTTCTAAGCTTTTTGCTTATGCTCTTAAACAAGGTACGAGTGCATACTCAGTATTAGGGCTTATAGAAAAACATGAAGACAAACAAGTAAAGTTGAAAAAAAAATGCCGTGACCAGAATTCGAACCTGAGTTATTGCGGCCAGAAAGGAGTGTACTAACCACTACACGATCACGGCGAGATTGATTTCAGATAGAGACAAAATAGCGAAAAAAACATGCAAGCCTTTCAATGAGTTCTAGGCAGTTTGCATATATCTAAATTTTAGTTCTAGAAAATGTACGATTCAATACTTAGTATTGTGGCTTACACGACAACACAAAGCAGCCAAACAAGTAAAGTTAAAATAAATAATGACATGACTATTATTTGAACCTGGGTTATTGCGGCCACAACGCAATGTTCTAACCCTCACAAGTGACAAAGATTCTCTCAATCAATGTTGATCTGTTTCCGCAAAAAAAACTAATTGTATCTAAACCTTCTGTTCCAGTAACCGAATTATTGAAATCTATGATTGACAAATGAATTAGAATATCTTTGGCAGAAAAAAGAACTCTCAGGAGCAAACGTTGACTAAATGTGGTTCAATGTTTGGAAACAAGAAAAATGTGACAAAACTTTTCTTTATTTTCAAATTATTTGAAAACAAAGCAAAAATAACATGCCCCTACTCTGCGCGCGTTTGATTAAATCAAAGAAAATAAATTTTCAGGAAGGAGAAATCTAACTAAAATGAGAAGAATATAACATAAAAACTGCATTCTTTCAACTCATTCATTTCTACGCAGTCCAATTAATAAACATTTATCAAATTATAACGAGGTAAAATAGACGAACCAGTAAGGTAGAAAAAGATGCCGTGACCAGGATTCGAACCTGGGTTATTGCGGCCACTACGTAATGTACTAACCACTATACGATCACAGCGAGATTGATTTCAGATAAAGAAAAAAATAACTAAAAAATGCAAGCTTTCTAATGAGTTCTAGGCAGTTTGCATATATCTAAATATTAGTTTTAGAAAATGTACGATTCTATACTGAGTATTGTCGCTTACCTGACAACACAAAGCAGCCAAACAAGTAAAGTTTAAATAAAAAATGACATGACTTTTATTCGAACCTTGGTTATTGCAGCCACAACGCAATGTACTAACCAGTATACGATCACGGCGAGATTGATTTGAGATAAAGAAAAAATGACAAATAAATGGAAGCTTCATATGGAGTTCTAAGCTTTTTGCTTATGCTCTTAAACAAGGTACGAGTGCATACTCAGTATTAGGGCTTATAGAACAACATGAAGACAAACAAGTGAAGTTGAAAAAAAAATGCCGTGACCAGAATTCGAACCTGAGTTATTGCGGCCAGAAAGGAGTGTACTAACCACTATACGATCACGGCGAGATTGATTTCAGATAGAGACAAAATAGCGAAAAAAACATGCAAGCCTTTCAATGAGTTCTAGGCAGTTTGCATATATCTAAATTTTAGTTCTAGAAAATGTACGATTCAATACTTAGTATTGTGGCTTACACGACAACACAAAGCAGCCAAACAAGTAAAGTTAAAATAAATAATGACATGACTATTATTTGAACCTGGGTTATTGCGGCCACAACGCAATGTTCTAACCCTCACAAGTGACAAAGATTCTCTCAATCAATGTTGATCTGTTTCCGCAAAAAAACTAATTGTATCTAAACCTTCTGTTCCAGTAAATTCAGAATGTTTCCGATCAAGCAAGTCAACAACGCACGGGATTTCGGGCTGCTTCTTATAGTCATTTTACCTAGTAACCTCATTTGAAACGAATATAAGGTAAACGGAATAGCCCAATAAAAGTTATTCGCCGCCTAACTCTCTTATTATTGCTTGCTGGAGCAAATTTTGCACAAAGGAATTGGAGGGATAAAAGGTAGCTTTCCAAGGAGCTCTTAGCCGTTTGCTTATTTTGTAATTTATTCTAAATAAGAACTGACTGCAAACGCATAATTGTGAAACATTCTCATTAACTACCAAGAAAACGGTTATCTTGCATTCTTGAAAAAGAGCACGTTATGGTTTTTAATACATTGATTTTCACATATCAGAAAAGGCTCACACAAATAACCAGGCCTTTTCTACTAAAGATGTTCTATTTTGCATTTGTTTGTTAATGGTGGCCCTAAATAGGGCCCACAAAAATTGCAAAGCCGACTATGTTTCAAGTCGTCTCGCGGGGTATTGGGAAAAGTTTTCAATCAGCAATAACCGCGCCTCGGATGGACCTCATCAGATACGGTAATGCCACTGCGCAAAGCTAGCCGTGATAAGGACGACTACGAGTTCCCTTTGGAATACAAATCTGAGATTGATTTCAGATAAAGAAAAAAATAACAAAAAAAATGCAAGCTTTCTAATGAGTTCTAGGCAGTTTGCATATATCTAAATATTAGTTTTAGAAAATGTACGATTCTATACTGAGTATTGTCGCTTACCTGACAACACAAAGCAGCCAAACAAGTAAAGTTTAAATAAAAAATGACATGACTTTTATTCGAACCTTGGTTATTGCAGCCACAACGCAATGTACTAACCAGTATACGATCACGGCGAGATTGATTTGAGATAAAGAAAAAATGACAAATAAATGGAAGCTTCATATGGAGTTCTAAGCTTTTTGCTTATGCTCTTAAACAAGGTACGAGTGCATACTCAGTATTAGGGCTTATAGAACAACATAAAGACAAACAAGTGAAGTTGAAAAAAAAAAATGCCGTGACCAGAATTCGAACCTGAGTTATTGCGGCCAGAAAGGAGTGTACTAACCACTATACGATCACGGCGAGATTGATTTCAGATAGAGACAAAATAGCGAAAAAAAATGCAAGCTTTTTAATGAGTTTGCATATGTCTAAATTTTAGTTCTAGAAAATGTACGATTCAATACTTAGTATTGTGGCTTACACGACAACACAAAGCAGCCAAACAAGTAAAGTTAAAATCAATAATTACATGACTATTATTTGAACCTCGGTTATTGCGGCCACAACGCAATGTTCTAACCCTCACAAGTGACAAAGATTCTCTCAATCAATGTTGATCTGTTTCCGCAAAAAAAACTAATTGTATCTAAACCTTCTGTTCCAGTAAATTCAGAATGTTTCCGATCAAGCAAGTCAACAACGCACGGGATTTCGGGCTGCTTCTTATAGTCATTTTACCTAGTAACCTCATTTGAAACGAATATAAGGTAAACGGAATAGCCCAATAAAAGTTATTCGCCGCCTAACTCTCTTATTATTGCTTGCTGGAGCAAATTTTGCCCAAAGGAATTGGAGGGATAAAAGGTAGCTTTCCAAGGAGCTCTTAGCCGTTTGCTTATTTTGTAATTTCTTCTAAATAAGAACTGACTGCAAACGCATAATTGTGAAACATTCTCATTAACTACCAAGAAAACGGTTATCTTGCATTCTTGAAAAAGAGCACGTTATGGTTTTTAATACATTGATTTTCACATATCAGAAAAGGCTCGCACAAATAACCAGGCCTTTTCTACTAAAGATGTTCTATTTTGCATTTGTTTGTTAATGGTGGCCCTAAGCAGGGCCCACAAAAATTGCAAAGCCGACTATGTTTCAAGTCGTCTCGCGGGGTATTGGGAAAAGTTTTCAATCAGCAATAACCGCGCCTCGGATGGACCTCATCAGCTACGGTAATGTCACTGCGCAAAGCTAGCCGTGATAAAGACGACTACGAGTTCCCTTTAGAATACAAATCTTGTCAATGTGGGACAAAAGAGAACCGAATTATTGAAATCTATGATTGACAAATGAATTAGAATATCTTTGGCAGAAAAAAGAACTCTCAGGAGCAAACGTTGACTAAATGTGGTTCAATGTTTGGAAACAAGAAAAATGTGACAAAACTTTTCTTTATTTTCAAATTATTTGAAAACAAAGCAAAAATAACATGCCCCTACTCTGCGCGCGTTTGATTAAATCAAAGAAAATAAATTTTCAGGAAGGAGAAATCTAACTAAAATGAGAAGAATATAACATAAAAACTGCATTCTTTCAACTCATTCATTTCTACGCAGTCCAATTAATAAACATTTATCAAATTAAAATGAGGTAAAATAGACGAACCAGTAAGGTAGAAAAAGATGCCGTGACCAGGATTCGAACCTGGGTTATTGCGGCCACTACGTAATGTACTAACCACTATACGATCACAGCGAGATTGATTTCAGATAAAGAAAAAAATAACAAAAAAAATGCAAGCTGTCTAATGAGTTTTAGGCAGTTTGCATAAATCTAAATATTAGTTTTAGAAAATGTACGATTCTATACTGATTATTGTTGCTTACCTGACAACACAAAGCAGCCAAACAAGTAAAGTTTAAATAAAAAATGACATGACTTTTATTCGAACCTTGGTTATTGCAGCCACAACGCAATGTACTAACCAGTATACGATCACGGCGAGATTGATTTGAGATAAAGAAAAAATGACAAATAAATGGAAGCTTCATATGGAGTTCTAAGCTTTTTGCTTATGCTCTTAAACAAGGTACGAGTGCATACTCAGTATTAGGGCTTATAGAACAACATGAAGACAAACAAGTAAAGTTGAAAATAAAATGCCGTGACCAGAATTCGAACCTGAGTTATTGCGGCCAGAAAGGAGTGTACTAACCACTATACGATCACGGCGAGATTGATTTCAGATAGAGACAAAATAGCGAAAAAAACATGCAAGCCTTTCAATGAGTTCTAGGCAGTTTGCATATATCTAAATTTTAGTTCTAGAAAATGTACGATTCAATACTTAGTATTGTGGCTTACACGACAACACAAAGCAGCCAAACAAGTAAAGTTAAAATAAATAATGACATGACTATTATTTGAACATGGGTTATTGCGGCCACAACGCAATGTTCTAACCCTCACAAGTGACAAAGATTCTCTCAATCAATGTTGATCTGTTTCCGCAAAAAAAACTAATTGTATCTAAACCTTCTGTTCCAGTAACCGAATTATTGAAATCTATGATTGACAAATGAATTAGAATATCTTTGGCAGAAAAAAGAACTCTCAGGAGCAAACGTTGACTAAATGTGGTTCAATGTTTGGAAACAAGAAAAATGTGACAAAACGTTTCTTTATTTTCAAATTATTTGAAAACAAAGCAAAAATAACATGCCCCTACTCTGCGCGCGTTTGATTAAATCAAAGAAAATAAATTTTCAGGAAGGAGAAATCTAACTAAAATGAGAAGAATATAACATAAAAACTGCATTCTTTCAACTCATTCATTTCTACGCAGTCCAATTAATAAACATTTATCAAATTATAACGAGGTAAAATAGACGAACCAGTAAGGTAGAAAAAGATGCCGTGACCAGGATTCGAACCTGGGTTATTGCGGCCACTACGTAATGTACTAACCACTATACGATCACAGCGAGATTGATTTCAGATAAAGAAAAAAATAACAAAAAAAATGCAAGCTTTCTAATGAGTTCTAGGCAGTTTGCATATATCTAAATATTAGTTTTAGAAAATGTACGATTCTATACTGAGTATTGTCGCTTACCTGACAACACAAAGCAGCCAAACAAGTAAAGTTTAAATAAAAAATGACATGACTTTTATTCGAACCTTGGTTATTGCAGCCACAACGCAATGTACTAACCAGTATACGATCACGGCGAGATTGATTTGAGATAAAGAAAAAATGACAAATAAATGGAAGCTTCATATGGAGTTCTAAGCTTTTTGCTTATGCTCTTAAACAAGGTACGAGTGCATACTCAGTATTAGGGCTTATAGAACAACATGAAGACAAACAAGTAAAGAAGTAAAGTTGAAAAAAAAAAATGCCGTGACCAGAATTCGAACCTGAGTTATTGCGGCCAGAAAGGAGTGTACTAACCACTATACGATCACGGCGAGATTGATTTCATATACAGACAAAATAGCATAAAAATGCAAGCTATTTAATAAGTTCTAGGCAGTTTGCATATATCTAAATTTTAGTTCTAGAAAATGTACGATTCAATACTTAGTATTGTGGCTTACATGACAACACAAAGCAGCCAAACAAGTAAAGTTAAAATAAATAATGACATGACTATTATTTGAACCTGGGTTATTGCGGCCAAAACGCAATGTTCTAACCCTCCCAAGTGACAAAGATTCTCTCAATCAATGTTGATCTGTTTCCGCAAAAAAAACTAATTGTATCTAAACCTTCTGTTCCAGTAAATTCAGAATGTTTCCGATCAAGCAAGTCAACAACGCACCGGATTTCGGGTTGCTTCTTATAGTCATTTTACCTAGTGACCTCATTTGAAACGAATATAAGGTAAACGGAATAGCCCAATAAAAGTTATTCGCCGCCTAACTCTCTTATTATTGCTTGCTGGAGCAAATTTTGCCGAAAGGAATTGGAGAGATAAAAGGTAGCTTTCCAAGGAGCTCTTAGCCGTTTGCTTATTTTGTAATTTCTTCTAAATAAGAACTGACTGCAAACGCATAATTGTGAAACATTCTCATTAACTACCAAGAAAACGGTTATTTTGCATTCTTGAAAAAGAGCACGTTATGGTTTTTAATTCATTGATTTTCACATATCAGAAAAGGCTCACACAAATAACCAGGCCTTTTCTACTAAAGATGTTCTATTTTGCATTTGTTTGTTAATGGTGGCCCTAAGCAGGGCCCACAAAAATTGCAAAGCCGACTATGTTTCAAGTCGTCTCGCGGGGTATTGGGAAAAGTTTTCAATCAGCAATAATCGCGCCTCGGATGGACCTCATCGGCTACGGTAATGTCACTGCGCAAAGCTAGCCGTGATAAAGACGACTACGAGTTCCCTTTAGATACAAATCTTGTCAATGTGGGACAAAAGAGAAACGAATTATTGAAATCTATGATTGACAAATGAATTAGAATATCTTTAAGCAGAAAAAAGAACTCTCAGGAGCAAACGTTGACTAAATTAGATTCAATGTTTGGAAACAAGAAAAATGTGACAAAACTTTTATTTATTTTCAAATTATTTGAAAAAAAAAAGCAAAAATAACATGCCCCTTCTCTGCGCGCGTTTGATTAAATCAAAGAAAATAAATTTTCAGGAAGGAGAAATCTAACTAAAATGAGAAGAATATAACATAAAAACTGCATTCTTTCAACTCATTCATTTCTACGCAGTCCAATTAATAAACATTTATCAAATTAAAATGAGGTAAAATAGACGAACCAGTAAGGTAGAAAAAGATGCCGTGACCAGGATTCGAACCTGGGTTATTGCGGCCACTACGTAATGTACTAACCACTATACGATCACAGCGAGATTGATTTCAGATAAAGAAAAAAATAACAAAGAAAATGCAAGCTTTCTAATGAGTTCTAGGCAGTTTGCATATATCTAAATATTAGTTTTAGAAAATGTACGATTCTATACTGAGTATTGTTGCTTACCTGACAACACAAAGCAGCCAAACAAGTAAAGTTAAAATAAAAAATGACATGACTTTTATTCGAACCTTGGTTATTGCAGCCACAACGCAATGTACTAACCAGTATACGATCACGTCGAGATTGATTTGAGATAAAGAAAAAATGACAAATAAATAGAAGCTTCATATGGAGTTCTAAGCTTTTTGCTTATGCTCTTAAACAAGGTACAAGTGCATACTCAGTATTAGGGCTTATAGAACAACATGAAGACAAACAAGTAAAGTTGAAAAAAAAAATGCCGTGACCAGAATTCGAACTGAGTTATTGCGGCCAGAAAGGAGTGTACTAACCACTATACGATCACGGCAAGATTGATTTCATATACAGACAAAATAGCAAAAAAATGCAAGCTTTTTAATGAGTTCTAGGCAGTTTGCATATATCTAAATTTTAGTTCTAGAAAATGTACGATTCAATACTTAGTATTGTGGCTTACATGACAACACAAAGCAGCCAAACAAGTAAAGTTAAAATAAATAATGACATGACTATTATTTGAACCTGGGTTATTGCGGCCACAACGCAATGTTCTAACCCTCACAAGTGACAAAGATTCTCTCAATCAATGTTGATCTGTTTCCGCCAAAAAAACTAATTGTATCTAAACCTTCTGTTCCAGTAAATTCAGAATGTTTCCGATCAAACAAGTCAACAACGCACCGGATTTCGGGTTGCTTCTTATAGTCATTTTACCTAGTAACCTCATTTGAAACGAATATAAGGTAAACGGAATAGCCCAATAAAAGTTATTCGCCGCCTAACTCTCTTATTATTGCTTGCTGGAGCAAATTTTGCCGAAAGGAATTGGAGAGATAAAAAGGTAGCTTTCCAAGGAGCTCTTAGCCGTTTGCTTATTTTGTAATTTCTTCTAAATAAGAACTGACTGCAAACGCATAATTGTGAAACATTCACATTAACTACCAAGAAAACGGTTATCTTGCATTCTTGAAAAAGAGCACGTTATGGTTTTTAATTCATTGATTTTCACATATCAGAAAAGGCTCACACAAATAACCAGGCCTTTTCTACTAAAGATGTTCTATTTTGCATTTGTTTGTTAATGGCGGCCCTAAGCAGGGCCCACAAAAATTGCAAAGCCGACTATGTTTCAAGTCGTCTCGCGGGGTATTGGGAAAAGTTTTCAATCAGCAATAACCGCGCCTCGGATGGACCTCATCGGCTACGGTAATGTCACTGCGCAAAGCTAGCCGTGATAAAGACGACTACGAGTTCCCTTTAGAACACAAATCTTGTCAATGTGGGACAAAAGAGAAACGAATTATTGAAATCTATGATTGACAAATGAATTAGAATATCTTTGGCAGAAAAAAGAACTCTCAGGAGCAAACGTTGACTAAATGAGATTCAATGTTTGGAAACAAGAAAAATGTGACAAAACGTTTCTTTATTTTCAAATTATTTGAAAAAAAAAGCAAAAATAACATGCCCCTACTCTGCGCGCGTTTGATTAAATCAAAGAAAATAAATTTTCAGGAAGGAGAAATCTAACTAAAATGAGAAGAATATAACATAAAAACTGCATTCTTTCAACTCATTCATTTCTACGCATTCCAATTAATAAACATTTATCAAATTAAAATGAGGTAAAATAGACGAACCAGTAAGGTAGAAAAAGATGCCGTGACCAGGATTCGAACCTGGGTTATTGCGGCCACTACGTAATGTACTAACCACTATACGATCACAGCGAGATTGATTTCAGATAAAGAAAAAATTAACAAAGAAAATGCAAGCTTTCTAATGAGTTCTAGGCAGTTTGCATATATCTAAATATTAGTTTTAGAAAATGTACGATTCTATACTGAGTATTGTAGCTTACCTGACAACACAAAGCAGCCAAACAAGTAAAGTTAAAATAAAAAATGACATGACTTTTATTCGAACCTTGTTTATTGCAGCCACAACGCAATGTACTAACCAGTATACGATCACGGCGAGATTGATTTAAGATAAAGAAAAAATGAGAAATAAATAGAAGCTTCATATGGAGTTCTAAGCTTTTTGCTTATGCTCTTAAACAAGGTACGAGTGCATACTCAGTATTAGGGCTTATAGAACAACATGAAGACAAACAAGTAAAGAAGTAAAGTTGAAAAAAAAAAATGCCGTGACCAGAATTCGAACCTGAGTTATTGCGGCCAGAAAGGAGTGTACTAACCACTATACGATCACGGCGAGATTGATTTCATATACAGACAAAATAGCAAAAAAATGCAAGCTTTTTAATGAGTTTTAGGCAGTTTGCATATATCTAAATTTTAGTTCTAGAAAATGTACCATTCAATACTTAGTATTGTGGCTTACATGACAACACAAAGCAGCCAAACAAGTAAAGTTAAAATAAATAATGACATGACTATTATTTGAACCTGGGTTATTGCGGCCACAACGCAATGTTCTAACCCTCCCAAGTGACAAAGATTCTCTCAATCAATGTTGATCTGTTTCCGCAAAAAAAAACTAATTGTATCTAAACCTTCTGTTCCAGTAAATTCAGAATGTTTCCGATCAAGCAAGTCAACAACGCACCGGATTTCGGGTTGCTTCTTATAGTCATTGTACCTAGTGACCTCATTTGAAACGAATATAAGGTAAACGGAATAGCCCAATAAAAGTTATTCGCCGCCTAACTCTCTTATTATTGCTTGCTGGAGCAAATTTTGCCGAAAGGAATTGGAGAGATAAAAGGTAGCTTTCCAAGGAGCTCTTAGCCGTTTGCTTATTTTGTAATTTCTTCTAAATAAGAACTGACTGCAAACGCATAATTGTGAAACATTCACATTAACTACCAAGAAAACGGTTATCTTGCATTCTTGAAAAAGAGCACGTTATGGTTTTTAATTCATTGACTTTCACATATCAGAAAAGGCTCACACAAATAACCAGGCCTTTTCTACCAAAGATGTTCTATTTTGCATTTGTTTGTTAATGGTGGCCCTAAGCAGGGCCCACAAAAATTGCAAAGCCGACTATGTTTCAAGTCGTCTCGCGGGGTATTGGGAAAAGTTTTCAATCAGCAATAACCGCGCCTCGGATGGATCTCATCGGCTACGGTAATGTCACTGCGCAAAGCTAGCCGTGATAAAGACGACTACGAGTTCCCTTTAGAATACAAATCTTGTCAATGTGGGACAAAAGAGAAACGAATTATTGAAATCTATGATTGACAAATAAATTAGAATATCTTTGGCAGAAAAAAGAACTCTCAGGAGCAAACGTTGACTAAATGAGATTCAATGTTTGGAAACAAGAAAAATGTGACAAAACTTTTATTTATTTTCAAATTATTTGAAAAAAAAGCAAAAATAACATGCCCCTACTCTGCGCGCGTTTGATTAAATCAAAGAAAATAAATTTTCATGAAGGAGAAATCTAACTAAAATTAGAAGTATATAACATAAAAACTGCATTCTTTCAACTCATTTATTTCTACGCAGTCCAATTAATAAACATTTATCAAATTAAAATGAGGTAAAATAGACGAACCAGTAAGGTACAAAAAGATGCCGTGACCAGGATTCGAACCTGGGTTATTGCGGCCACTACGTAATGTACTAACCACTATACGATCACAGCGAGATTGATTTCAGATAAAGAAAAAAATAACAAAGAAAATGCAAGCTTTCTAATGAGTTCTAGGCAGTTTGCATATATCTAAATATTAGTTTTAGAAAATGTACGATTCTATACTGAGTATTGTTGCTTACCTGACAACACAAAGCAGCCAAACAAGTAAAGTTAAAATAAAAAATGACATGACTTTTATTCGAACCTTGGTTATTGCAGCCACAACGCAATGTACTAACCAGTATACGATCACGGCGAGATTGATTTGAGATAAAGAAAAAATGACAAACAAATAGAAGCTTCATATGGAGTTCTAAGCTTTTTGCTTATGCTCTTAAACAAGGTACGAGTGCATACTCAGTATTAGGGCTTATAGAACAACATGAAGACAAACAAGTAAAGTTGAAAAAAAAATGCCGTGACCAGAATTCGAACCTGAGTTATTGCGGCCAGAAAGGAGTGTACTAACCACTATACGATCACGGCAAGATTGATTTCATATACAGACAAAAAATAGCAAAAAAATGCAAGCTTTTTAATGAGTTCTAGGCAGTTTGCATATATCTAAATTTTAGTTCTAGAAAATGTACGATTCAATACTTAGTATTGTGGCTTACATGACAACACAAAGCAGCCAAACAAGTAAAGTTAAAATAAATAATGACATGACTATTATTTGAACCTGGGTTATTGCGGCCAAAACGCAATGTTCTAACCCTCCCAAGTGACAAAGATTCTCTCAATCAATGTTGATCTGTTTCCGCAAAAAAAAACTAATTGTATCTAAACCTTCTGTTCCAGTAAATTCAGAATGTTTCCGATCAAGCAAGTCAACAACGCACGGGATTTCGGGCTGCTTCTTATAGTCATTTTACCTAGTAACCTCATTTGAAACGAATATAAGGTAAACGGAATAGCCCAATAAAAGTTATTCGCCGCCTCACTCTCTTATTATTGCTTGCTGGAGCAAATTTTGCCCAAAGGAATTAGAGAGATAAAAGGTAGCTTTCCAAGGAGCTCTTAGCCGTTTGCTTATTTTGTAATTTCTTCTAAATAAGAACTGACTGCAAACGCATAATTGTGAAACATTCACATTAACTACCACAAAAGCGGTTATCTTGCATTCTTGAAAAAGAGCACGTTATGGTTTTTAATACATTGATTTTCACATATCAGAAAAGGCTCACACAAATATCCAGGCCTTTTCTACTAAAGATGTTCTATTTTGCATTTGTTTGTTAATGGTGGCCCTAAGTAGGGCCCACAAAAATTGCAAAGCCGACTATGTTTCAAGTCGTCTCGCGGGGTATTGAAAAAAGTTTTCAATCAGCAATAACCGCGCCTCGGATGGACCTCATCAGCTACGGTAATGTCACTGCGCAAAGCTAGCCGTGATAAAGACGACTACGAGTTCCCTTTAGAATACAAATCTTGTCAATGTGGGACAAAAGAGAACCGAATTATTGAAATCTATGATTGACAAATGAATTAGAATATCTTTGGCAGAAAAAAGAACTCTCAGGAGCAAACGTTGACTAAATGTGGTTCAATGTTTGGAAATAAGAAAAATGTGACAAAACTTTTCTTTATTTTCAAATTATTTGAAAACAAAGCAAAAATAACATGCCCCTACTCTGCGCGCGTTTGATTAAATCAAAGAAAATAAATTTTCAGGAAGGAGAAATCTAACTAAAATGAGAAGAATATAACATAAAAACTGCATTCTTTCAACTCATTCATTTCTACGCAGTCCAATTAATAAACATTTATCAAATTAAAATGAGGTAAAATAGACGAACCAGTAAGGTAGAAAAAGATGCCGTGACCAGGATTCGAACCTGGGTTATTGGGGCCACTACGTAATGTACTAACCACTATACGATCACAGCGAGATTGATTTCAGATAAAGAAAAAAATAACAAAAAAATGCAAGCTTTCTAATGAGTTCTAGGCAGTTTGCATTTATCTAAATATTAGTTTTAGAAAATGTACGATTCTATACTGAGTATTGTTGCTTACCTGACAACACAATGCAGCCAAACAAGTAAAGTTTAAATAAAAAATGACATGACTTTTATTCGAACCTTGGTTATTGCAGCCACAACGCAATGCACTAACCAGTATACGATCACGGCGAGATTGATTTGAGAAAAAGAAAAAATGACAAATAAATGGAAGCTTCATATGGAGTTCTAAGCTTTTTGCTTATGCTCTTAAACAAGGTACGAGTGCATTCTCAGTATTAGGGCTTATAGAACAACATGAAGACAAACAAGTAAAGTTGAAAAAAAAAATGCCGTGACCAGAATTCGAACCTGAGTTATTGCGGCCAGAAAGGAGTGTACTAACCACTATACGATCACGGCGAGATTGATTTCAGATAGAGACAAAATAGCGAAAAAAACATGCAAGCCTTTCAATGAGTTCTAGGCAGTTTGCATATATCTAAATTTTAGTTCTAGAAAATGTACGATTCAATACTTAGTATTGTGGCTTACATGACAACACGAAGCAGCCAAACAAGTAAAGTTAAAATAAATAATGACATGACTATTATTTGAACCTGGGTTATTGCGGCCACAACGCAATGTTCTAACCCTCACAAGTGACAAAGATTCTCTCAATCAATGTTGATCTGTTTCCGCAAAAAAAACTAATTGTATCTAAACCTTCTGTTCCAGTAAATTCAGAATGTTTCCGATCAAGCAAGTCAACAACGCACGGGATTTCGGGCTGCTTCTTATAGTCATTTTACCTAGTAACCTCATTTGAAACGAATATAAGGTAAACGGAATAGCCCAATAAAAGTTATTCGCCGCCTAACTCTCTTATTATTGCTTGCTGGAGCAAATTTTGCCGAAAGGAATTAGAGAGATAAAAGGTAGCTTTCCAAGGAGCTCTTAGCCGTTTGCTTATTTTGTAATTTCTTCTAAATAAGAACTGACTGCAAACGCATAATTGTGAAACATTCTCATTAACTGCCAAGAAAACGGTTATCTTGCATTCTTGAAAAAGAGCACGTTATGGTTTTTAATACATTGATTTTCACATATCAGAAAAGGCTCACACAAATAACCAGGCCTTTTCTACTAAAGATGTTCTATTTTGCATTTGTTTGTTAATGGTGGCCCTAAGCAGGGCCCACAAAAATTGCAAAGCCGACTATGTTTCAAGTCGTCTCGCGGGGTATTGGGAAAAGTTTTCAATCAGCAATAACCGCGCCTCGGATGGACCTCATCAGCTACGGTAATGTCACTGCGCAAAGCTAGCCGTGATAAAGACGACTACGAGTTCCCTTTAGAATACAAATCTTGTCAATGTGGGACAAAAGAGAACCGAATTATTGAAATCTATGATTGACAAATGAATTAGAATATCTTTGGCAGAAAAAAGAACTCTCAGGAGCAAACGTTGACTAAATGTGGTTCAATGTTTGGAAATAAGAAAAATGTGACAAAACTTTTCTTTATTTTCAAATTATTTGAAAACAAAGCAAAAATAACATGCCCCTACTCTGCGCGCGTTTGATTAAATCAAAGAAAATAAATTTTCAGGAAGGAGAAATCTAACTAAAATGAGAAGAATATAACATAAAAACTGCATTCTTTCAACTCATTCATTTCTACGCAGTCCAATTAATAAACATTTATCAAATTAAAATGAGGTAAAATAGACGAACCAGTAAGGTAGAAAAAGATGCCGTGACCAGGATTCGAACCTGGGTTATTGGGGCCACTACGTAATGTACTAACCACTATACGATCACAGCGAGATTGATTTCAGATAAAGAAAAAAATAACAAAAAAATGCAAGCTTTCTAATGAGTTCTAGGCAGTTTGCATTTATCTAAATATTAGTTTTAGAAAATGTACGATTCTATACTGAGTATTGTTGCTTACCTGACAACACAATGCAGCCAAACAAGTAAAGTTTAAATAAAAAATGACATGACTTTTATTCGAACCTTGGTTATTGCAGCCACAACGCAATGCACTAACCAGTATACGATCACGGCGAGATTGATTTGAGAAAAAGAAAAAATGACAAATAAATGGAAGCTTCATATGGAGTTCTAAGCTTTTTGCTTATGCTCTTAAACAAGGTACGAGTGCATTCTCAGTATTAGGGCTTATAGAACAACATGAAGACAAACAAGTAAAGTTGAAAAAAAAAATGCCGTGACCAGAATTCGAACCTGAGTTATTGCGGCCAGAAAGGAGTGTACTAACCACTATACGATCACGGCGAGATTGATTTCAGATAGAGACAAAATAGCAAAAAAAAATGCAAGCTTTTTAATGAGTTCCAGGCAGTTTGCATATATCTAAATTTTAGTTCTAGAAAATGTACGATTCAATACTTAGTATTGTGGCTCACATGACAACACAAAGCAGCCAAACAAGTAAAGTTAAAATAAATAATGACATGACTATTATTTGAACCTGGGTTATTGCGGCCACAACGCAATGTTCTAACCCTCCCAAGTGACAAAGATTCTCTCAATCAATGTTGATCTGTTTCCGCCAAAAAAACTAATTGTATCTAAACCTTCTGTTCCAGTAAATTCAGAATGCTTCCGATCAAGCAAGTCAACAACGCACGGGTGTTTCGGGTTGCTTCTTATAGCCATTTTACCTAGTAACCTCATTTGAAACGAATATAAGGTAAACGAAATAGCCCAATAAAAGTTATTCGCCGCCTAACTCTCTTATTATTGCTTGCTGGAGCAAATTTTGCCGAAAGGAATTGGAGAGATAAAAGGTAGTTTTCCAAGGAGCTCTTAGCCGTTTGCTTATTTTGTAATTTCTTCTAAATAAGAACTGACTGCAAACGCATAATTGTGAAACATTTACATTAACTACCAAGAAAACGGTTATCTTGCATTCTTGAAAAAGAGCACGTTATGGTTTTTAATGCATTGATTTTCACATTTCAGAAAAGGCTCACACAAATAACCAGGCCTTTTTTACTAAAGATGTTCTATTTTGCATTTGTTTGTTAATGGTGGCCCTAAATAGGGCCCACAAAAATTGCAAAGCCGACTATGCTTCAAGTCGTCTCGCGGGGTATTGGGAAAAGTTTTCAATCAGCAATAACCGCGCCTCGGATGGACCTCATCAGCTACGGTAATGCCACTGCGCAAAGCTAGCGGTGATAAAGACGACTACGAGTTCCCTTTGGAATACAAATCTTGTCAATGTGGGACAAAAGAGAACCGAATTATTGAAATCTATGATTGACAAATGAATTAGAATATCTTTGGCAGAAAAAAGAACTCTCAGGAGCAAACGTTGACTAAATGTGGTTCAATGTTTGGAAACAAGAAAAATGTGACAAAACTTTTCTTTATTTTCAAAATATTTGAAAACAAAGCAAAAATAACATGCCCCTACTCTGCGCGCGTTTGATTAAATCAAAGAAAATAAATTTTCAGGAAGGAGAAATCTAACTAAAATGAGAAGAATATAACATAAAAACTGCATTCTTTCAACTCATTCATTTCTACGCAGTCCAATTAATAAACATTTATCAAATTAAAATGAGGTAAAATAGACGAACCAGTAAGGTAGAAAAAGATGCCGTGACCAGGATTCGAACCTGGGTTATTGCGGCCACTACGTAATGTACTAACCACTATACGATCACAGCGAGATTGATTTCAGATAAAGAAAAAAATAACAAAAAAAATGCAAGCTTTCTAATGAGTTCTAGGCAGTTTGCATATATCTAAATATTAGTTTTAGAAAATGTACGATTCTATACTGAGTATTGTTGCTTACCTGACAACACAAAGCAGCCAAACAAGTAAAGTTTAAATAAAAAATGACATGACCTTTATTCTAACCTTGGTTATTGCAGCCACAACGCAATATACTAACCAGTATACGATCACGGCGAGATTGATTTGAGATAAAGAAAAAATGACAAATAAATGGAAGCTTCATATGGAGTTCTAAGCTTTCTGCTTATGCTCTTAAACAAGGTACGAGTGCATACTCAGTATTAGGGCTTATAGAACAACATGGAGACAAACAAGTAAAGTTGAAAAAAAAAATGCCGTGACCAGAATTCGAACCTGAGTTATTGCGGCCAGAAAGGAGTGTACTAACCACTATACGATCACGGCGAGATTGATTTCAGATAGAGACAAAATAGCGAAAAAAACATGCAAGCCTTTCAATGAGTTCTAGGCAGTTTGCATATATCTAAATTTTAGTTCTAGAAAATGTACGATTCAATACTTAGTATTGTGGCTTACATGACAACACGAAGCAGCCAAACAAGTAAAGTTAAAATAAATAATGACATGACTATTATTTGAACCTGGGTTATTGCGGCCACAACGCAATGTTCTAACCCTCACAAGTGACAAAGATTCTCTCAATCAATGTTGATCTGTTTCCGCAAAAAAAACTAATTGTATCTAAACCTTCTGTTCCAGTAAATTCAGAATGTTTCCGATCAAGCAAGTCAACAACGCACGGGATTTCGGGCTGCTTCTTATAGTCATTTTACCTAGTAACCTCATTTGAAACGAATATAAGGTAAACGGAATAGCCCAATAAAAGTTATTCGCCGCCTAACTCTCTTATTATTGCTTGCTGGAGCAAATTTTGCCGAAAGGAATTAGAGAGATAAAAGGTAGCTTTCCAAGGAGCTCTTAGCCGTTTGCTTATTTTGTAATTTCTTCTAAATAAGAACTGACTGCAAACGCATAATTGTGAAACATTCTCATTAACTGCCAAGAAAACGGTTATCTTGCATTCTTGAAAAAGAGCACGTTATGGTTTTTAATACATTGATTTTCACATATCAGAAAAGGCTCACACAAATAACCAGGCCTTTTCTACTAAAGATGTTCTATTTTGCATTTGTTTGTTAATGGTGGCCCTAAGCAGGGCCCACAAAAATTGCAAAGCCGACTATGTTTCAAGTCGTCTCGCGGGGTATTGGGAAAAGTTTTCAATCAGCAATAACCGCGCCTCGGATGGACCTCATCAGCTACGGTAATGTCACTGCGCAAAGCTAGCAGTGATAAAGACGACTACGAGTTCCCTTTAGAATACAAATCTTGTCAATGTGGGACAAAAGAGAACCGAATTATTGAAATCTATGATTGACAAATGAATTAGAATATCTTTGGCAGAAAAAAGAACTCTCAGGAGCAAACGTTGACTAAATGTGGTTCAATGTTTGGAAACAAGAAAAATGTGACAAAACTTTTCTTTATTTTCAAATTATTTGAAAACAAAGCAAAAATAACATGCCCCTACACTGCGCGCGTTTGATTAAATCAAAGAAAATAAATTTTCAGGAAGGAGAAATCTAACTAAAATGAGAAGAATATAACATAAAAACTGCATTCTTTCAACTCATTCTTTTCTACGCAGTCCAATTAATAAACATTTATCAAATTAAAATGAGGTAAAATAGACGAACCAGTAAGGTAGAAAAAGATGCCGTGACCAGGATTCGAACCTGGGTTATTGCGGCCACTACGTAATGTACTAACCACTATACGATCACAGCGAGATTGATTTCAGATAAAGAAAAAAATAACAAAAAAAATGCAAGCTTTCTAATGAGTTCTCGGCAGTTTGCATATATCTAAATATTAGTTTTAGAAAATGTACGATTCTATACTGAGTATTGTTGCTTACCTGACAACACAAAGCAGCCAAACAAGTAAAGTTTAAATAAAAAATGACTTGAGTTTTATTCGAACCTTGGTTATTGCAGCCACAACGCAATGTACTAACCAGTATACGATCACGGCGAGATTGATTTGAGATAAAGAAAAAATGACAAATAAATGGAAGCTTCATATGGAGTTCTAATCTTTTTGCTTATGCTCTTAAACAAGGTACGAGTGCATACTCAGTATTCGGGCTTATAGAACAACATGAAGACAAACAAGTAAAGTTGAAAAAAAATAATGCCGTGACCAGAATTCGAACCTGAGTTATTGCGGCCAGAAAGGAGTGTACTAACCACTATACAATCACGGCGAGATTGATTTCAGATAGAGACAAAATAGCGAAAAAAAATGCAAGCTTTTTAATGAGTTTTAGGCAGTTTGCATATATCTAAATTTTAGTTCTAGAAAATGTACGATTCAATACTTAGTATTGTGGCTTACATGACAACACAAAGCAGCCAAACAAGTAAAGTTAAAATAAATAATGACATGACTATTATTTGAACCTGGGTTATTGCGGCCACAACGCAATGTTCTAACCCTCCCAAGTGACAAAGATTTTCTCAATCAATGTTGATCTGTTTCCGCAAAAAAGTAATTGTATCTAAACCTTTTGTTCCAGTAAATTCAGAATGTTTCCGATCAAGCAAGTCAACAACGCACGGGATTTCGGTTTGCTTCTTATAGTAATTTTACCAAGTAACCAAATTTGAAACGAATATAAGGTAAACGGAATAGCCCAATAAAAGTTATTCGCCGCCTAACTCTCTTATTATTGCTTGCTGGAGCAAATTTTGCCGAAAGGAATTGGAGAGATAAAAGGTAGCTTTCCAAGGAGCTCTTAGCCGTTTGCTTATTTTGTAATTTCTTCTAAATAAGAACTGACTGCAAACGCATAATTGTGAAACATTCACATTAACTACCAAGAAAACGGTTATCTTGCATTCTTGAAAAAGAGCACGTTATGGTTTTTAATACATTGATTTTCACATTTCAGAAAAGGCTCACACAAATAACCAGGCCTTTTCTACTAAAGATGTTCTATTTTGCATTTGTTTGTTAATGGTGGCCCTAAATAGGGCCCACAAAAATTGCAAAGCCGACTATGCTTCAAGTCGTCTCGCGGGGTATTGGGAAAAGTTTTCAATCAGCAATAACCGCGCCTCGGATGGACCTCATCAGCTACGGTAATGCCACTGCGCAAAGCTAGCCGTGATAAAGACGACTACGAGTTCCCTTTGGAATACAAATCTTGTCAATGTGGGACAAAAGAGAACCGAATTATTGAAATCTATGATTGACAAATGAATTAGAATATCTTTGGCAGAAAAAAGAACTCTCAGGAGCAAACGTTGACTAAATGTGGTTCACTGTTTGAAAACAAGAAAAATGTGACAAAACTTTTCTTTATTTTCAAATTATTTGAAAACAAAGCAAAAATAACATGCCCCTACTCTGCGCGCGTTTGATTAAATCAAAGAAAATAAATTTTCAGGAAGGAGAAATCTAACTAAAATGAGAAGAATATAACATAAAAACTGCATTCTTTCAACTCATTCATTTCTACGCAGTCCAATTAATAAACATTTATCAAATTATAACGAGGTAGAATAGACGAACCAGTAAGGTAGAAAAAGATGCCGTGACCAGGATTCGAACCTGGGTTATTGCGGCCACTACGTAATGTACTAACCACTATACGATCACAGCGAGATTGATTTCAGATAAAGAAAAAAATAACAAAAAAAATGCAAGCTTTCTAATGAGTTCTAGGCAGTTTGCATATATCTAAATATTAGTTTTAGAAAATGTACGATTCTATACTGAGTATTGTCGCTTACCTGACAACACAAAGCAGCCAAACAAGTAAAGTTTAAATAAAAAATGACATGACTTTTATTCGAACCTTGGTTATTGCAGCCACAACGCAATGTACTAACCAGTATACGATCACGGCGAGATTGATTTGAGATAAAGAAAAAATGACAAATAAATGGAAGCTTCATATGGAGTTCTAAGCTTTTTGCTTATGCTCTTAAACAAGGTACGAGTGCATACTCAGTATTAGGGCTTATAGAACAACATGAAGACAAACAAGTAAAGTTGAAAAAAAAAATGCCGTGACCAGAATTCGAACCTGAGTTATTGCGGCCAGAAAGGAGTGTACTAACCACTATACGATCACGGCGGGATTGATTTCAGATAGAGACAAAATAGCGAAAAAAAATGCAAGCTTTTTAATGAGTTCTATGCAGTTTGCATATATCTAAATTTTAGTTCTAGAAAATGTACGATTCAATACTTAGTATTGTGGCTTACATGACAACACAAAGCAGCCAAACAAGTAAAGTTAAAATAAATAATGACATGACTATTATTTGAACCTGGGTTATTGCGGCCACAACGCAATGTTCTAACCCTCACAAGTGACAAAGATTCTCTCAATCAATGTTGATCTGTTTCCGCAAAAAAAATTAATTGTATCTAAACCTTCTGTTCCAGTAAATTCAGAATGTTTCCGATCAAGCAAGTCAACAACGCACGGGATTTCGGGTTGCTTCTTATAACCATTTTACCTAGTAACCTCATTTGAAACGAATATAAGGTAAACGGAATAGCCCAATAAAAGTTATTCGCCGCCTAACTCTCTTATTATTGCTTGCTGGAGCAAATTTTGCCCAAAGGAATTGGAGAGATAAAAGGTAGCTTTCCAAGGAGCTCTTAGCCGTTTGCTTATTTTGTAATTTCTTCTAAATAAGAACTGACTGCAAACGCATAATTGTGAAACATTCTCATTAACTACCAAGAAAACGGTTATCTTGCATTCTTGAAAAAGAGCACGTTATGGTTTTTAATACATTGATTTTCACATATCAGAAAAGGCTCGCACAAATAACCAGGCCTTTTCTACTAAAGATGTTCTATTTTGCATTTGTTTGTTAATGGTGGCCCTAAGCAGGGCCCACAAAAATTGCAAAGCCGACTATGTTTCAAGTCGTCTCGCGGGGTATTGGGAAAAGTTTTCAATCAGCAATAACCGCGCCTCGGATGGACCTCATCAGCTACGGTAATGTCACTGCGCAAAGCTAGCCGTGATAAAGACAACTACGAGTTCCCTTTAGAATACAAATAATGTCAATGTGGGACAAAAAAGAACCGAATTATTGAAATCTATGATTGACAAATGAATTAGAATATCTTTGGCAGAAAAAAGAACTCTCAGGAGCAAACGTTGACTAAATGTGGTTCAATGTTTGGAAACAAAAAAAATGTGACAAAACTTTTCTTTATTTTCAAATTATTTGAAAAAAAAGCAAAAATAAAATGCCCCTACTCTGCGCGCGTTTGATTAAATCAAAGAAAATAAATTTTCAGGAAGGAGAAATCTAACTAAAATGAGAAGAATATAACATAAAAACTGCATTCTTTCAACTCATTCATTTCTACGCAGTCCAATTAATAAACATTTATCAAATTAAAATGAGGTAAAATAGACGAACAAGTAAGGTAGAAAAAGATGCCGTGACCAGGATTCCAACCTGGGTTATTGCGGCCACTACGTAATGTACTAACCACTATACGATCACGGCGAGATTGATTTCAGATGAAGGAAAAAAAAAATGCAAGCTTTCTAATGAGTTCTAGGCAGTTTGCATATATCTAAATTTTAGTTTTAGAAAATGTACGATTCTATACTGAGTATTGTGGCTTACCTGACAACACAAAGCAGCCAAACAAGTAAAGTTAAAATAAAAAATGACATGACTTTTATTCTAACCTTGGTTATTGCAGCCACAATGCAATGTACTAACCAGTATACGATCACGGCGAGATTGATTTGAGATAAAGAAAAAATGACAAATAAATGGAAGCTTCATATGGAGTTCTAAGCTTTTTGCTTATGCTCTTAAACAAGGTACGAGTGCATACTCAGTATTAGGGCTTATAGAACAACATGAAGACAAACAAGTAAAGTTGAAAAAAAAATGCCGTGACCAGAATTCGAACCTGAGTTATTGCGGCCAGAAAGGAGTGTACTAACCACTATACGATCACGGCGAGATTGATTTCAGATAGAGACAAAATTGCGAAAAAAAAATGCAAGCTTTTTAATGAGTTTGCATATATCTAAATTTTAGTTCTAGAAAATGTACGATTCAATACTTAGTATTGTGGCTTACATGACAACACAAAGCAGCCAAACAAGTAAAGTTAAAATAAATAATGACATGACTATTATTTGAACCTGGGTTATTGCGGCCACAACGCAATGTTCTAACCCTCCCAAGTGACAAAGATTCTCTCAATCAATGTTGATCTGTTTCCGCAAAAAAAACTAATTGTATCTAAACCTTCTGTTCCAGTAAATTCAGAATGTTTCCGATCAAGCAAGTCAACAACGCACGGGATTTCGGGTTGCTTCTTATAGCCATTTTACCTAGTAACCTCATTTGAAACGAATATAAGGTAAACGGAATAGCCCAATAAAAGTTATTCGCCGCCTAACTCTCTTATTTTTGCTTGCTGGAGCAAATTTTGCCGAAAGGAATTGGAGAGATAAAAGATAGCTTTCCAAGGAGCTCTTAGCCGTTTGCTTATTTTGTAATTTCTTCTAAATAAGAACTGACTGCAAACGCATAATTGTGAAACATTCACATTAACTACCAAAAAAACGGTTATCTTGCATTCTTGAAAAAGAGCACGTTATGGTTTTTAATACATTGATTTTCACATTTCAGAAAAGGCTCAAACAAACAACCAGGCATTTTCTACTAAAGATGTTCTATTTTGCATTTGTTTGTTAATGGTGGCCCTAAATAGGGCCCACAAAAATTGCAAAGCCGACTATGCTTCAAGTCCTCTCGCGGGGTATTGGGAAAAGTTTTCAATCAGCAATAACCGCGCCTCGGATGGACCTCATCAGCTACGGTAATGCCACTGCGCAAAGCTAGCCGTGATAAAGACGACTACGAGTTCCCTTTGGAATACAAATCTTGTCAATGTGGGACAAAAGAGAACCGAATTATTGAAATCTATGATTGACAAATGAATTAGAATATCTTTGGCAGAAAAAAGAACTCTCAGGAGCAAACGTTGACTAAATGTGGTTCAATGTTTGGAAACAAGAAAAATGTGACAAAACTTTTCTTTATTTTCAAATTATTTGAAAACAAAGCAAAAATAACATGCCCCTACTCTGCGCGCGTTTGATTAAATCAAAGAAAATAAATTTTCAGGAAGGAGAAATCTAACTAAAATGAGAAGAATATAACATAAAAACTGCATTCTTTCAACTCATTCATTTCTACGCAGTCCAATTAATAAACATTAATCAAATTAAAACTAGTTAAAATAGACGAACCAGTAAGGTAGAAAAAGATGCCGTGACCAGGATTCGAAACTGGGTTATTGCGGCCACTACGTAATGTACTAACCACTATACTATCACAGCGAGATTGATTTCAGATAAAGAAAAAAATAACAAAAAAAATGCAAGCTTTCTAATGAGTTCTAGGCAGTTTGCATATATCTAAATATTAGTTTTAGAAAATGTACGATTCTATACTGAGTATTGTTGCTTACCTGACAACACAAAGCAGCCAAACAAGTAAAGTTTAAATAAAAAATGACATGACTTTTATTCGAACCTTGGTTATTGCAGCCACAACGCAATGTACTAACCAGTATACGATCACGGCGAGATTGATTTGAGATAAAGAAAAAATGACAAATAAATGGAAGCTTCATATGGAGTTCTAAGCTTTTTGCTTATGCTCTTAAACAAGGTACGAGTGCATACTCAGTATTAGGGCTTATAGAACAACATGAAGACAAACAAGTAAAGTTGAAAAAAAATGCCGTGACCAGAATTCGAACCTGAGTTATTGCGGCCAGAAAGGAGTGTACTAACCACTATACGATCACGGCGAGATTGATTTCAGATAGAGACAAAATAGCGAAAAAAACATGCAAGCCTTTCAATGAGTTCTAGGCAGTTTGCATATATCTAAATTTTAGTTCTAGAAAATGTACGATTCAATACTTAGTATTGTGGCTTACATGACAACACAAAGCAGCCAAACAAGTAAAGTTAAAATAAATAATGACATGACTATTATTTGAACCTGGGTTATTGCGGCCACAACGCAATGTTCTAACCCTCACAAGTGACAAAGATTCTCTCAATCAATGTTGATCTGTTTCCGCAAAAAAAAACTAATTGTATCTAAACCTTCTGCTCCAGAAAATTCAGAATGTTTCCGATCAAGCAAGTCAACAACGCACGGGATTTCGGGTTGCTTCTTATAGCCATTTTACCTAGTAACCTCATTTGAAACGAATATAAGGTAAACGGAATAGCCCAATAAAAGTTATTCGCCGCCTAACTCTCTTATTATTGCTTGCTGGAGCAAATTTTGCCGAAAGGAATTGGAGAGATAAAAGGTAGCTTACCAAGGAGCTCTTAGCCGTTTGCTTATTTTGTAATTTCTTCTAAATAAGAACTGACTGCAAACCCATAATTGTGAAACATTCTCATTAACTGCCAAGAAAACGGTTATCTTGCATTCTTGAAAAAGAGCACGTTATGGTTTTTAATACATTGATTTTCACATATCAGAAAAGGCTCACACAAATAACCAGGCCTTTTCTACTAAATATATTCTATTTTGCATTTGTTTGTTAATGGTGGCCCTAAGCAGGGCCAACAAAAATTGCAAAGCCGACTATGTTTCAAGTCGTCTCGCGGGGTATTGGGAAAAGTTTTCAATCAGCAATAACCGCGCCTCGGATGGACCTCATCAGCTATGGTAATGTCACTGCGCAAAGCTAGCCGTGATAAAGACGACTACGAGTTCCCTTTAGAATACAAATCTTGTCAATGTGGGACAAAAGAGAAACGAATTATTGAAATCTACGATTGACAAATGAATTAGAATATCTTTGGCAGAAAAAAGAACTCTCAGGAGCAAACGTTGACTAAATGAGGTTCAATGTTTGGAAACAAGAAAAATGTGACAAAACTTTTCTTTATTTTCAAATTATTTGAAAACAAAGCAAAAATAACATGCCCCTACTCTGCGCGCGTTTGATTAAATCAAAGAAAATAAATTTTCAGGAAGGAGAAATCTAACTAAAATGAGAAGAATATAACATAAAAACTGCATTCTTTCAACTCATTCATTTCTACGCAGTCCAATTAATAAACATTTATCAAATTAAAATGAGGTAAAATAGACGAACCAGTAAGGTAGAAAAAGATGCCGTGACCAGGATTCCAACCTGGGTTATTGCGGCCACTACGTAATGTACTAACCACTATACGATCACAGCGAGATTGATTTCAGATGAAGAAAAAAATAACAAAAAAAAATGCAAGCTTTCTAATGAGTTCTAGGCAGTTTGCATATATCTAAATTTTAGTTTTAGAAAATGTACGATTCTATACTGAGTATTGTGGCTTACCTGACAACACAAAGCAGCCAAACAAGTAAAATTAAAATAAAAAATGACATGACTTTTATTCGAACCTTGGTTATTGCAGCCACAACGCAATGTACTAACCAGTATACGATCACGGCGAGATTGATTTGAGATAAAGAAAAAAAGACAAATAAATGGAAGCTTCATATGGAGTTCTAAGCTTTTTGCTTATGCTCTTAAACAAGGTACGAGTGCATACTCAGTATTAGGGCTTATAAAACAACATGAAGACAAACAAGTAAAGTTGAAAAAAAAAATGCCGTGACCAGAATTCGAACCTGAGTTATTGCGGCCAGAAAGGAGTGTACTAACCACTATACGATCACGGCGAGATTGATTTCAGATAGAGACAAAATAGCAAAAAAATGCAAGCTTTTTAATGAGTTCTAGGCAGTTTGCATATATCTAAATTTTAGTTCTAGAAAATGTACGATTCAATACTTAGTATTGTGGCTTACATGACAACACAAAGCAGCCAAACAAGTAAAGTTAAAATAAATAATGACATGACTATTATTTGAACCTGGGTTATTGCGGCCACAACGCAATGTTCTAACCCTCACAAGTGACAAAGATTCTCTCAATCAATGTTGATCTGTTTCCGCAAAAAATACTATTTGTATCTAAACCTTCTGTTCCAGTAAATTCAGAATGTTTCCGATCAAGCAAGTCAACAACGCACGGGATTTCGGGCTGCTTCTTATAGTCATTTTACCTAGTAACCTCATTTGAAACGAATAAAAGGTAAACGGAATAGCCCAATAAAAGTTATTCGCCGCCTCACTCTCTTATTATTGCTTGCTGGAGCAAATTTTGCCGAAAGGAATTAGAGAGAAAAGGTAGCTTTCCAAGGAGCTCTTAGCCGTTTGCTTATTTTGTAATTTCTTCTAAATAAGAACTGACTGCAAACGCATAATTGTGAAACATTCTCATTAACTACCAAGAAAACGGTTATCTTGCATTCTTGAAAAAGAGCACGTTATGGTTTTTAATACATTGATTTTCACATATCAGAAAAGGCTCACACAAATAATTAGGCCTTTTCTACTAAAGATGTTCTATTTTGCATTTGTTTGTTAATGGTGGCCCTAAGCAGGGCCCACAAAAATTGCAAAGCCGACTATGTTTCAAGTCGTCTCGCGGGGTATTGGGAAAAGTTTTCAATCAGCAATAACCGCGCCTAGGATTGACCTTATCAGCTATGGTAATGTCACTGCGCAAAGCTAGCCGTGATAAAGACGACTACGAGTTCCCTTTAGAATACAAATCTTGTCAATGTGGGACAAAAGAGAAACGAATTATTGAAATCTATGATTGACAAATGAATTAGAATATCTTTGGCAGAAAAAAGAACTCTCAGGAGCAAACGTTGACTAAATGTGGTTCAATGTTTGGAAACAAGAAAAATGTGACAAAACTTTTCTTTATTTTCAAATTATTTGAAAACAAAGCAAAAATAACATGCCCCTACTCTGCGCGCGTTTGATTAAATCAAAGAAAATAAATTTTCAGGAAGGAGAAATCTAACTAAAATGAGAAGAATATAACATAAAAACTGCATTCTTTCAACTCATTCATTTCTACGCAGTCCAATTAATAAACATTTATCAAATTAAAATGAGGTAAAATAGACGAACCAGTAAGGTAGAAAAAGATGCCGTGACCAGGATTCCAACCTGGGTTATTGCGGCCACTATGTAATGTACTAACCACTATACGATCACAGCGAGATTGATTTCAGATGAAGAAAAAAATAACAAAAAAAATGCAAGCTTTCTAATGAGTTCTAGGCAGTTTGCATATATCTAAATTTTAGTTTTAGAAAATGTACGATTCTATACTGAGTATTGTGGCTTAACTGACAACACAAAGCAGCCAAACAAGTAAAATTAAAATAAAAAATGACATGACTTTTATTCGAACCTTGGTTATTGCAGCCACAACGCAATGTACTAACCAGTATACGATCACGGCGAGATTGATTTGAGATAAAGAAAAAATGACAAATAAATGGAAGCTTCATATGGAGTTCTAAGCTTTTTGCTTATGCTCTTAAACAAGGTACGAGTGCATACTCAGTATTAGGGCTTATAGAACAACATGAAGACAAACAAGTAAAGTTGAAAAAACAAATGCCGTGACCAGAATTCGAACCTGAGTTATTGAGGCCAGAAAGGAGTGTACTAACCACTATACGATCACGGCGAGATTGATTTCAGATAGAGACAAAATAGCAAAAAAATGCAAGCTTTTTAATAAGTTCTAGGCAGTTTGCATATATCTAAATTTTAGTTCTAGAAAATGTACGATTCAATACTTAGTATTGTGGCTTACATGACAACACAAAGCAGCCAAACAAGTAAAGTTAAAATAAATAATGACATGACTATTATTTGAACCAGGGGTTATTGCGGCCACAACGCAATGTTCTAACCCTCACAAGTGACAAAGATTCTCTCAATCAATGTTGATCTGTTTCCGCAAAAAAAAACTATTTGTATCTAAACCTTCTGTTCCAGTAAATTCAGAATGTTTCCGATCAAGCAAGTCAACAACGCACGGGATTTCGGGCTGCTTCTTATAGTCATTTTACCTAGTAACCTCATTTGAAACGAATATAAGGTAAACGGAATAGCCCAATAAAAGTTATTCGCCGCCTAACTCTCTTATTATTGCTTGCTGGAGCAAATTTTGCCGAAAGGAATTAGAGAGAAAAGGTAGCTTTCCAAGGAGCTCTAAGCCGTTTGCTTATTTTGTAATTTCTTCTAAATAAGAACTGACTGCAAACGCATAATTGTGAAACATTCTCATTAACTACCAAGAAAACGGTTATCTTGCATTCTTGAAAAAAAGCACGTTATGGTTTTTAATACATTGATTTTCACATATCAGAAAAGGCTCACACAAATAACCAGGCCTTTTCTACTAAAGATGTTCTATTTTGCATTTGTTTGTTAATGGTGGCCCTAAGCAGGGCCCACAAAAATTGCAAAGCCGACTATGTTTCAAGTCGTCTCGCGGGGTATTGGGAAAAGTTTTCAATTAGCAATAACCGCGCCTCGGATGGACCTCATCAGATATGGTAATGTCACTGCGCAAAGCTAGCCGTGATAAAGACGACTACGAGTTCCCTTTAGAATACAAATCTTGTCAATGTGGGACAAAAGAGAAACAAATTATTGAAATCTATGATTGACAAATGAATTAGAATATCTTTGGCAGAAAAAAGAACTGTCAGGAGCAAACGTTAACTAAATGTGGTTCAATGTTTGGAAACAAGAAAAATGTGACAAAACTTTTCTTTATTTTCAAATTATTTGAAAACAAAGCAAAAATAACATGCCCCTACTCTGCGCGCGTTTGATTAAATCAAAGAAAATAAATTTTCAGGAAGGAGAAATCTAACTAAAATGAGAAGAATATAACATAAAAACTGCATTCTTTCAACTCATTCATTTCTACGCAGTCCAATTAATAAACATTTATCAAATTAAAATGAGGTAAAATAGACGAACCAGTAAGGTAGAAAAAGATGCCGTGACCAGGATTCCAACCTGGGTTATTGCGGCCACTATGTAATGTACTAACCACTATACGATCACAGCGAGATTGATTTCAGATGAAGAAAAAAATAACAAAAAAATGCAAGCATTCTAATGAGTTCTAGGCAGTTTGCATATATCTAAATTTTAGTTTTAGAAAATGTACGATTCTATACTGAGTATTGTGGCTTACCTGACAACACAAAGCAGCCAAACAAGTAAAATTAAAATAAAAAATGACATGACTTTTATTCGAACCTTGGTTATTGCAGCCACAACGCAATGTACTAACCAGTATACGATCACGGCGAGATTGATTTGAGATAAAGAAAAAATGACAAATAAATGGAAGCTTCATATGGAGTTCTAAGCTTTTTGCTTATGCTCTTAAACAAGGTACGAGTGCATACTCAGTATTAGGGCTTATAGAACAACATGAAGACAAACAAGTAAAGTTGAAAAAAAATGCCGTGACCAGAATTCGAACCTGAGTTATTGCGTCCAGAAAGGAGTGTACTAACCACTATACGATCACGGCGAGATTGATTTCAGATAGAGAAAAAAATAGCAAGAAAATGCAAGCTTTTTAATGAGTTCTAGGCAGTTTGCATATATCTAAATTTTAGTTCTAGAAAATGTACGATTCAATACTTAGTATTGTGGCTTACATGACAACACAAAGCAGCCAAACAAGTAAAGTTAAAATAAATAATGACATGACTATTATTTGAACCTGGGTTATTGCGGCCACAACGCAATGTTCTAACCCTCCCAAGTGACAAAGATTTTCTCAATCAATGTTGATCTGTTTCCGCAAAAAAAACTAATTGTATCTAAACCTTCTGTTCCAGTAAATTCAGAATGTTTCCGATCAAGCAAGTCAACAACGCACGGGATTTCGGGTTACTTCTTATAGTCATTTTACCTAGTAACCTCATTTGAAACGAATATAAGGTAAACGGAATAGCCCAATAAAAGTTATTCGCCGCCTAACTCTCTTATTATTGCTTGCTGGAGCAAATTTTGCCGAAAGGAATTGGAGAGAAAAGGTAGCTTTCCAAGGAGCTCTTAGCCGTTTGCTTATTTTGTAATTTCTTCTAAATAAGAACTGACTGCAAACGCATAATTGTGAAACATTCTCATTAACTACCAAGAAAACGGTTATCTTGCATTCTTGAAAAAAAGCACGTTATGGTTTTTAATACATTGATTTTCACATATCAGAAAAGGCTCACACAAATAACCAGACCTTTTCTACTAAAGATGTTCTATTTTGCATTTGTTTGTTAATGGTGGCCCTAAGCAGGGCCCACAAAAATTGCAAAGCCGACTATGTTTCAAGTCGTCTCGCGGGGTATTGGGAAAAGTTTTCAATCAGCAATAACCGCGCCTCGGATGGACCTCATCAGCTATGGTAATGTCACTGCGCAAAGCTAGCCATGATAATGACGACTACGAGTTCCCTTTAGAATACAAATCTTGTCAATGTGGGACAAAAGAGAAACGAATTATTGAAATCTACGATTGACAAATGAATTAGAATATCTTTGGCAGAAAAAAGAACTCTCAGGAGCAAACGTTGACTAAATGTGGTTCAATGTTTGGAAACAAGAAAAATGTGACAAAACTTTTCTTTATTTTCAAATTATTTGAAAACAAAGCAAAAATAACATGCCCCTACTCTGCGCTCGTTTGATTAAATCAAAGAAAATAAATTTTCAGGAAGGAGAAATCTAACTAAAATGAGAAGAATATAACATAAAAACTGCATTCTTTCAACTCATTCATTTCTACGCAGTCCAATTAATAAACATTTATCAAATTAAAATGAGGTAAAATAGACGAACCAGTAAGGTAGAAAAAGATGCCGTGACCAGGATTCCAACCTGGGTTATTGCGGCCACTACGTAATGTACTAACCACTATACGATCACGGCGAGATTGATTTCAGATGAAGAAAAAAATAACAAAAAAAATGCAAGCTTTCTAATGAGTTCTAGGCAGTTTGCATATATCTAAATTTTAGCTTTAGAAAATGTACGATTCTATACTGAGTATTGTGGCTTACCTGACAACACAAAGCAGCCAAACAAGTAAAGTTAAAATAAAAAATGACATGACTTTTATTCGAACCTTGGTTATTGCAGACACAACGCAATGTACTAACCAGTATACGATCACGGCGAGATTGATTTGAGAGAAAGAAAAAATGACAAATAAATGGAAGCTTCATATGGAGTTCTAAGCTTTTTGCTTATGCTCTTAAACAAGGTACGAGTGCATACTCAGTATTAGGGCTTATAGAACAACATGAAGACAAACAAGTAAAGTTGAAAAAAAAATGCCGTGACCAGAATACGAACCTGAGTTATTGCGGCCAGAAAGGAGTGTACTAACCACTATACGATCACGGCGAGATTGATTTCAGATAGAGACAAAATAGCGAAAAAAAATGCAAGCTTTTTAATGAGTTCTAGGCAGTTTGCATATATCTAAATTTTAGTTCTAGAAAATGTACGATTCAATACTTAGTATTGTGTCTTACATGACAACACAAAGCAGCCAAACAAGTAAAGTTAAAATAAATAATGACATGACTATTATTTGAACCTGGGTTATTGCGGCCACAACGCAATGTTCTAACCCTCCCAAGTGACAAAGATTCTCTCAATCAATGTTGATCTGTTTCCGCAAAAAAAAACTAATTGTATCTAAACCTTCTGTTCCAGTAAATTCAGAATGTTTCCGATCAAGCAAGTCAACAACGCACGGGATTTCGGGTTGCTTCTTATAGTCATTTTACCTAGTAACCTCATTTGAAACGAATATAAGGTAAACGGAATAGCCCAATAAAAGTTATTCCCCGCCTAACTCTCTTATTATTGCTTGCTGGAGCAAATTTTGCCGAAAGGAATTGGAGAGATAAAAGGTAGCTTTCCAAGGAGCTCTTAGCCGTTTGCTTATTTTGTAATTTCTTCTAAATAAGAACTGACTGCAAACGCATAATTGTGAAACATTCTCATTAACTACCAAGAAAACGGTTATCTTGCATTCTTGAAAAAGAGCACGTTATGGTTTTTAATACATTGATTTTCACATATCAGAAAAGGCTCTCACAAATAACCAGGCCTTTTCTACTAAAGATGTTCTATTTTGCATTTGTTTGTTAATGGTGGCCCTAAGCAGGGCCCACAAAAATTGCAAAGCCGACTATGTTTCAAGTCGTCTCGCGGGGTATTGGGAAAAGTTTTCAATCAGCAATAACCGCGCCTCGGATGGACCTCATCAGCTACGGTAATGTCACTGCGCAAAGCTAGCCGTGATAAAGACGACTACGAGTTCCCTTTAGAATACAAATCTTGTCAATGTGGGACAAAAGAGAAACGAATTATTGAAATCTATGATTGACAAATGAATTAGAATATCTTTGGCAGAAAAAAGAACTCTCAGGAGCAAACGTTGACTAAATGTGGTTCAATGATTGGAAACAAGAAAAATGTGACAAAACTTTTCTTTATTTTCAAATTATTTGAAAACAAAGCAAAAATAACATGCCCCTACTCTGCGCGCGTTTGATTAAATCAAAGAAAATAAATTTTCAGGAAGGAGAAATCTAACTAAAATGAGAAGAATATAACATAAAAGCTGCATTCTTTCAACTCATTCATTTCTACGCAGTCCAATTAATAAACATTTATCAAATTAAAATGAGGTAAAATAGACGAACCAGTAAGGTAGAAAAAGATGCCGTGACCAGGATTCCAACCTGGGTTATTGCGGCCACTACGTAATGTACTAACCACTATACGATCACAGCGAGATTGATTTCAGATGAAGAAAAAAAATAACCAAAAAAATGCAAGCTTTCTAATGAGTTCTAGGCAGTTTGCATATATCTAAATTTTAGTTTTAGAAAATGTACGATTCTATACTGAGTATTGTGGCTTACCTGACAACACAAAGCAGCCAAAAAAGTAAAGTTAAAATAAAAAATGACATGACTTTTATTCGAACCTTGGTTATTGCAGCCACAACGCAATGTACTAACCAGTATACGATCACGGCGAGATTGATTTGAGATAAAGAAAAAATGACAAATAAATGGAAGCTTCATATGGAGTTCTAAGCTTTTTGCTTATGCTCTTAAACAAGGTACGAGTGCATACTCAGTATTAGGGCTTATAGAACAACATGAAGACAAACAAGTAAAGTTGAAAAAAAAAATGCCGTGACCAGAATTCGAACCTGAGTTATTGCGGCCAGAAAGGAGGGTACTAACCACTATACGATCACGGCGAGATTGATTTCAGATAGAGACAAAATAGCGAAAAAAAATTCAAGCTTTTTAATGAGTTCTAGGCAGTTTGCATATATCTAAATTTTAGTTCTAGAAAATGTACGATTCAATACTTAGTATTGTGGCTTACATGACAACACAAAGCAGCCAAACAAGTAAAGTTAAAATAAATAATGACATGACTATTATTTGAACCTGGGTTATTGCGGCCACAACGCAATGTTCTAACCCTCCCAAGTGACAAAGATTCTCTCAATCAATGTTGATCTGTTTCCGCAAAAAAAAACTAATTGTATCTAAACCTTCTGTTCCAGTAAATTCAGAATGTTTCCGATCAAGCAAGTCAACAACGCACGGGATTTCGGGTTGCTTCTTATAGTCATTTTACCTAGTAACCTCATTTGAAACGAATATAAGGTAAACGGAATAGCCCAATAAAAGTTATTCCCCGCCTAACTCTCTTATTATTGCTTGCTGGAGCAAATTTTGCCGAAAGGAATTGGAGAGATAAAAGGTAGCTTTCCAAGGAGCTCTTAGCCGTTTGCTTATTTTGTAATTTCTTCTAAATAAGAACTGACTGCAAACGCATAATTGTGAAACATTCTCATTAACTACCACGAAAACGGTTATCTTGCATTCTTGAAAAAGAGCACGTTATGGTTTTTAATACATTGATTTTCACATATCAGAAAAGGCTCACACAAATAACCAGGCCTTTTCTACTAAAGATGTTCTATTTTGCATTTGTTTGTTAATGGTGGCCCTAAGCAGGGCCCACAAAAATTGCAAAGCCGACTATGTTTCAAGTCGTCTCGCGGGGTATTGGGAAAAGTTTTCAATCAGCAATAACCGCGCCTCGGATGGACCTCATCAGCTACGGTAATGTCACTGCGCAAAGCTAGCCGTGATAAAGACGACTACGAGTTCCCTTTAGAATACAAATCTTGTCAATGTGGGACAAAAGAGAAACGAATTATTGAAATCTATGATTGACAAATGAATTAGAATATCTTTGGCAGAAAAAAGAACTCTCAGGAGCAAACGTTGACTAAATGTGGTTCAATGATTGGAAACAAGAAAAATGTGACAAAACCTTTCTTTATTTTCAAATTATTTGAAAACAAAGCAAAAATAACATGCCCCTACTCTGCGCGCGTTTGATTAAATCAAAGAAAATAAATTTTCAGGAAGGAGAAATCTAACTAAAATGAGAAGAATATAACATAAAAACTGCATTCTTTCAACTCATTCATTTCTACGCAGTCCAATTAATAAACATTTATCAAATTAAAATGAGGTAAAATAGACGAACCAGTAAGGTAGAAAAAGATGCCGTGACCAGGATTCCAACCTGGGTTATTGCGGCCACTACGTAATGTACTAACCACTATACGATCACAGCGAGATTGATTTCAGATGAAGAAAAAAATAACCAAAAAAATGCAAGCTTTCTAATGAGTTCTAGGCAGTTTGCATATATCTAAATTTTAGTTTTAGAAAATGTACGATTCTATACTGAGTATTGTGGCTTACCTGACAACACAAAGCAGCCAAACAAGTAAAGTTAAAATAAAAAATGACATGACTTTTATTCGAACCTTGGTTATTGCAGCCACAACGCAATGTACTAACCAGTATACGATCACGGCGAGATTTATTTGAGATAAAGAAAAAATGACAAATAAATGGAAGCTTCATATGGAGTTCTAAGCTTTTTGCTTATGCTCTTAAACAAGGTACGAGTGCATACTCAGTATTAGGGCTTATAGAACAACATGAAGACAAACAAGTAAAGTTGAAAAAAAAATGCCGTGACCAGAATTCGAACCTGAGTTATTGCGTCCAGAAAGGAGGGTACTAACCACTATACGATCACGGCGAGATTGATTTCAGATAGAGAAAAAAATAGCAAGAAAATGCAAGCTTTTTAATGAGTTCTAGGCAGTTTGCATATATCTAAATTTTAGTTCTAGAAAATGTACGATTCAATACTTAGTATTGTGGCTTACATGACAACACAAAGCAGCCAAACAAGTAAAGTTAAAATAAATAATGACATGACTATTATTTGAACCTGGGTTATTGCGGCCACAACGCAATGTTCTAACCCTCCCAAGTGACAAAGATTCTCTCAATCAATGTTGATCTGTTTCCGCACAAAAAACTAATTGTATCTAAACCTTCTGTTCCAGTCAATTCAGAATGTTTCCGATCAAGCAAGTCAACAACGCACGGGTGTTTCGGGTTGCTTCTTATAGTCATTTTACCTAGTAACCTCATTTGAAACGAATATAAGGTAAACGGAATAGCCCAATAAAAGTTATTCGCCGCCTAACTCTCTTATTATTGCTTGCTGGAGCAAATTTTGCCAAAAGGAATTGGAGAGATAAAAGGTAGCTTTCCAAGGAGCTCTTAGCCGTTTGCTTATTTTGTAATTTCTTCTAAATAAAAACTGACTGCAAACGCATAATTGTGAAACATTCTCATTAACTACCAAGAAAACGGTTATCTTGCATTCTTGAAAAAGAGCACGTTATGGTTTTTAATACATTGATTTTAACATATCAGAAAAGGCTCTCACAAATAACCAGGCCTTTTCTACTAAAGATGTTCTATTTTGCATTTGTTTGTTAATGGTGGCCCTAAGCAGGGCCCACAAAAATTGCAAAGCCGACTATGTTTCAAGTCGTCTCGCGGGGTATTGGGAAAAGTTTTCAATCAGCAATAACCGCGCCTCGGATGGACCTCATCAGCTACGGTAATGTCACTGCGCAAAGCTAGCCGTGATAAAGACGACTACGAGTTCCCTTTAGAATACAAATCTTGTCAATGTGAGACAAAAGAGAAACGAATTATTGAAATCTATGATTGACAAATGAATTAGAGTATCTTTGGCAGAAAAAAGAACTCTCAGGAGCAAACGTTGACTAAATGTGGTTCAATGTTTGGAAACAAGAAAAATGTGACAAAACTTTTCTTTATTTTCAAATTATTTGAAAACAAAGCAAAAATAACATGCCCCTACTCTGCGCGCGTTTGATTAAATCAAAGAAAATAAATTTTCAGGAAGGAGAAATCTAACTAAAATGAGAAGAATATAACATAAAAACTGCATTCTTTCAACTCATTCATTTCTACGCAGTCCAATTAATAAACATGTATCAAATTAAAATGTAAAATAGACGAACCAGTAAGGTAGAAAAAGATGCCGTGACCAGGATTCCAACCTGGGTTATTGCGGCCACTACGTAATGTACTAACCACTATACGATCACGGCGAGATTGATTTCAGATGAAGAAAAAAAATAACAAAAAAAAATGCAAGCTTTCTAATGAGTTCTAGGCAGTTTGCATATATCTAAATTTTAGTTTTAGAGAATGTACGATTCTATACTGAGTATTGTGGCTTACCTGACAACACAAAGCAGCCAAACAAGTAAAGTTTAAATAAAAAATGACATGACTTTTATTCGAACCTTGGTTATTGCAGCCACAATGCAATGTACTAACCAGTATACGATCACGGCGAGATTGATTTGAGATAAAGAAAAAATGACAAATAAATGGAAGCTTCATATGGAGTTCTAAGCTTTTTGCTTATGCTCTTAAACAAGGTACGAGTGCATACTCAGTATTAGGGCTTATAGAACAACATAAAGACAAACAAGTAAAGTTGAAAAAAAAATGACGTGACCAGAATTCGAACCTGAGTTATTGCGGCCAGAAAGGAGTGTACTAACCACTATACAATCACGGCGAGATTGATTTCAGATAGAGAAAAAAATAGCAAAAAAAATGCAAGCTTTTTAATGAGTTCTAGGCAGTTTGCATATATCTAAATTTTAGTTCTAGAAAATGTACGATTCAATACTTAGTATTGTGGCTTACATGACAACACAAAGCAGCCAAACAAGTAAAGTTAAAATAAATAATGACATGACTATTATTTGAACCTGGGTTATTGCGGCCACAACGCAATGTTCTAACCCTCCCAAGTGACAAAGATTCTCTCAATCAATGTTGATCTGTTTCCGCAAAAAAACTAATTGTATCTAAACCTTCTGTTCCAGTAAATTCAGAATGTTTCCGATCAAGCAAGTCAACAACGCACGGGATTTCGGGTTGCTTCTTATAGTCATTTTATCTAGTAACATCATTTGAAACGAATATAAGGTAAACGGAATAGCCCAATAAAAGTTATTCGCCGCATAACTCTCTTATTATTGCTTGCTGGAGCAAATTTTGCCCAAAGGAATTGGAGATATAAAAGGTAGCTTTCCAAGGAGCTCTTAGCCGTTTGCTTATTTTGTAATTTCTTCTAAATAAGAACTGACTGCAAACGCATAATTGTGAAACATTCTCATTAACTACCAAGAAAACGGTTATCTTGCATTCTTGAAAAAGAGCACGTTATGGTTTTTAATACATTGATTTTCACATATCAGAAAAGGCTCACACAAATAACCAGGCCTTTTCTACTAAAGATGTTCTATTTTGCATTTGTTTGTTAATGGTGGCCCTAAATAGGGCCCACAAAAATTGCAAAGCCGACTATGCTTCAAGTCGTCTCGCGGGGTATTGGGAAAAGTTTTCAATCAGCAATAACCGCGCCTCGGATGGACCTCATCAGCTATGGTAATGCCACTGCGCAAAGCTAGCCGTGATAAAGACGACTACGAGTTCCCTTTGGAATACAAATCTTGTCAATGTGCGACAAAAGAGAACCGAATTATTGAAATCTATGATTGACTAATGAATTAGAATACCTTTGTCAGAAAAGAGAACTCTCAGGAGCAAACGTTGACTAAATGTGGTTCAATGTTTGGAAACAAGAAAAATGTGACAAAACTTTTCTTTATTTTCAAATTATTTGAAAACAAAGCAAAAATAACATGCCCCTACTCTGCGCGCGTTTGATTAAATCAAAGAAAATAAATTTTCAGGAAGGAGAAATCTAACTAAAATGAGAAGAATATAACATAAAAACTGCATTCTTTCAACTCATTCATTTCTACGCAGTCCAATTAATAAACATTTATCAAATTAAAATAAGGTAAAATAGACGAACCAGTAAGGTAGAAAAAGATGCCGTGACCAGGATTCCAACCTGGGTTATTGCGGCCACTACGTAATGTACTAACCACTATACGATCACGTCGAGATTGATTTCAGATAAAGAAAAAAATAACAAAAAAATGCAAGCTTTCTAATGAGTTCTAGGCAGTTTGCATATATCTAAATTTTAGTTTTAGAGAATGTACGATTCTATACTGAGTATTGTGGCTTACCTGACAACACAAAGCAGCCAAACAAGTAAAGTTAAAATAAAAAATGACATGACTTTTATTCGAACCTTGGTTATTGCAGCCACAACGCAATGTACTAACCAGTATACGATCACGGCGAGATTGATTTGAGATAAAGAAAAAATGACAAATAAATGGAAGCTTCATATGGAGTTCTAAGCTTTTTGCTTATGCTCTTAAACAAGGTACGAGTGCATACTCAGTATTAGGGCTTATAGAACAACATGAAGACAAACAAATAAAGTTGAAAAAAAAATGCCGTGACCAGAATTCGAACCTGAGTTTTTGCGGCCAGAAAGGAGTGTACTAACCACTATACGATCACGGCGAGATTGATTTCAGATAGAGACAAAATAGCGAAAAAAAATGCAAGCTTTTTAATGAGTTCTAGGCAGTTTGCATATATCTAAATTTTAGTTCTAGAAAATGTACGATTCAATACTTAGTATTGTGGCTTACATGACAACACAAAGCAGCCAAACAAGTAAAGTTAAAATAAATAATGACATGACTATTATTTGAACCTGGGTTATTGCGGCCACAACGCAATGTTCTAACCCTCCCAAGTGACAAAGATTCTCTCAATCAATGTTGATCTGTTTCCGCAAAAAAAAACTAATTGTATCTAAACCTTCTGTTCCAGTAAATTCAGAATGTTTCCGATCAAGCAAGTCAACAACGCACGGGATTTCGGGTTGCTTCTTATAGTCATTTTACCTAGTAACCTCATTTGAAACGAATATAAGGTAAACGGAATAGCCCAATAAAAGTTATTCCCCGCCTAACTCTCTTATTATTGCTTGCTGGAGCAAATTTTGCCAAAAGGAATTGGAGAGATAAAAGGTAGCTTTCCAAGGAGCTCTTAGCCGTTTGCTTATTTTGTAATTTCTTCTAAATACGAACTGACTGCAAACGCATAATTGTGAAACATTCTCATTAACTACCAAGAAAACGGTTATCTTGCATTCTTGAAAAAGAGCACGTTATGGTTTTTAATACATTGATTTTCACATATCAGAAAAGGCTCACACAAATAACCAGGCCTTTTCTACTAAAGATGTTCTATTTTGCATTTGTTTGTTAATGGTGGCCCTAAGCAGGGCCGACAAAAATTGCAAAGCCGACTATGTTTCAAGTCGTCTCGCGGGGTATTGGGAAAAGTTTTCAATCAGCAATAACCGCGTCTCGGATGGACCTCATCAGCTACGGTAATGTCACTGCGCAAAGCTAGCCGTGATAAAGACGACTACGAGTTCCCTTTAGAATACAAATCTTGTCAATGTGGGACAAAAGAGAAACGAATTATTGAAATCTATGATTGACAAATGAATTAGAATATCTTTGGCAGAAAAAAAGAACTCTCAGGAGCAAACGTTGACTAAATGTGGTTCAATGTTTGGAAACAAGAAAAATGTGACAAAACTTTTCTTTATTTTCAAATTATTTGAAAACAAAGCAAAAATAACATGCCCCTACTCTGCGCGCGTTTGATTAAATCAAAGAAAATAAATTTTCAGGAAGGAGAAATCTAACTAAAATGAGAAGAATATAAAATAAAAACTGCATTCTTTCAACTCATTCATTTCTACGCAGTCCAATTAATAAACATTTATCAAATTAAAATGAGGTAAAATAGACGAACCAGTAAGGTAGAAAAAGATGCCGTGACCAGGATTCCAACCTGGGTTATTGCGGCCACTACGTAATGTACTAACCACTATACGATCACGGCGAGATTGATTTCAGATGAAGAAAAAAAATAACAAAAAAAAATGCAAGCTTTCTAATGAGTTCTAGGCAGTTTGCATATATCTAAATTTTAGTTTTAGAAAATGTACGATTCTATACTGAGTATTGTGGCTTACCTGACAACACAAAGCAGCCAAACAAGTAAAGTTAAAATAAAAAATGACATGACTTTTATTCGAACCTTGGTTATTGCAGCCACAATGCAATGTACTAACCAGTATACGATCACGGCGAGATTGATTTGAGATAAAGAAAAAATGACAAATAAATGGAAGCTTCATATGGAGTTCTAAGCTTTTTGCTTATGCTCTTAAACAAGGTACGAGTGCATACTCAGTATTAGGGCTTATAGAACAACATGAAGACAAACAAGTAAAGTTGAAAAAAAAATGCCGTGACCAGAATTCGAACCTGAGTTATTGCGTCCAGAAAGGAGTGTACTAACCACTATACGATCACGGCGAGATTGATTTCAGATAGAGACAAAATAGCAAAAAAATGCAAGCTTTTTAATGAGTTCTAGGCAGTTTGCATATATCTAAATTTTAGTTCTAGAAAATGTACGATTCAATACTTAGTATTGTGGCTTACATGACAACACAAAGCAGCCAAACAAGTAAAGTTAAAATAAATAATGACATGACTATTATTTGAACCTGGGTTATTGCGGCCACAACGCAATGTTCTAACCCTCCCAAGTGACAAAGATTCTCTCAATCAATGTTGATCTGTTTCCGCAAAAAAACTAATTGTATCTAAACCTTCTGTTCCAGTAAATTCAGAATGTTTCCGATCAAGCAAGTCAACAACGCACGGGATTTCGGGTTGCTTCTTATAGTCATTTTATCTAGTAACATCATTTGAAACGAATATAAGGTAAACGGAATAGCCCAATAAAAGTTATTCGCCGCCTAACTCTCTTATTATTGCTTGCTGGAGCAAATTTTGCCCAAAGGAATTGGAGGGATAAAAGGTAGCTTTCCAAGGAGCTCTTAGCCGTTTGCTTATTTTGTAATTTCTTCTAAATAAGAACTGACTGCAAACGCATAATTGTGAAACATTCTCATTAACTACCAAGAAAACGGTTATCTTGCATTCTTGAAAAAGAGCACGTTATGGTTTTTAATACATTGATTTTCACATATCAGAAAAGGCTCACACAAATAACCAGGCCTTTTCTACTGAAGATGTTCTATTTTGCATTTTTTTGTTAATGGTGGCCCTAAGCAGGGCCCACAAAAATTGCAAAGCCGACTATGTTTCAAGTCGTCTCGCGGGGTATTGGGAAAAGTTTTCAATCAGCAATAACCGCGCCTCGGATGGACCTCATCAGCTACGGTAATGCCACTGCGCAAAGCTAGCCATGATAAAGACGACTACGAGTTCCCTTTGGAATACAAATCTTGTCAATGTGGGACAAAAGAGAACCGAATTATTGAAATCTATGATTGACAAATGAATTAGAATATCTTTGGCAGAAAAAAGAACTCTCAGGAGCAAACGTTGACTAAATCTGGTTCAATGTTTGGAAACAAGAAAAATGTGACAAAACTTTTCTTTATTTTCAAATTATTTGAAAACAAAGCAAAAATAACATGCCCCTACTCTGCGCGCGTTTGATTAAATCAAAGAAAATAAATTTTCAGGAAGGAGAAATCTAACTAAAATGAAAAGAATATAACATAAAAACTGCATTCTTTCAACTCATTCATTTCTACGCAGTCCAATTAATAAACATTTATCAAATTAAAATGAGGTAAAATAGACGAACCAGTAAGGTAGAAAAAGATGCCGTGACCAGGATTCGAACCTGGGTTATTGCGGCCACTATGTAATGTACTAACCACTATACGATCACGTCGAGATTGATTTCAGATAAAGAAAAAAATAACAAAAAAATGCAAGCTTTCTAATGAGTTCTAGGCAGTTTGCATATATCTAAATTTTAGTTTTAGAAAATGTACGATTCTATACTGAGTATTGTGGCTTACCTGACAACACAAAGCAGCCAAACAAGTAAAGTTAAAATAAAAAATGACATGACTTTTATTCGAACCTTGGTTATTGCAGCCACAACGCAATGTACTAACCAGTATACGATCACGGCGAGATTGATTTGAGATAAAGAAAAAATGACAAATAAATGGAAGCTTCATATGGAGTTCTAAGCTTTTTGCTTATGCTCTTAAACAAGGTACGAGTGCATACTCAGTATTAGGGCTTATAGAACAACATGAAGACAAACAAGTGAAGTTGAAAAAAAAAAATGCCGTGACCAGAATTCGAACCTGAGGTATTGCGGCCACAAAGGAGTGTACTAACCACTATACGATCACGGCGAGCTTGATTTCAGATAGAGACAAAATAGCAAAAAAATGCAAGCTTTTTAATGAGTTCTAGGCAGTTTGCATATATCTAAATTTTAGTTCTAGAAAATGTACGATTCAATACTTAGTATTGTGGCTTACATGACAACACAAAGCAGCCAAACAAGTAAAGTTAAAATAAATAATGACATGACTATTATTTGAACCTGGGTTATTGCGGCCACAACGCAATGTTCTAACCCTCCCAAGTGACAAAGATTCTCTCAATCAATGTTGATCTGTTTCCGCAAAAAAAACTAATTGTATCTAAACCTTCTGTTCCAGTAAATTCAGAATGTTTCCGATCAAGCAAGTCAACAACGCACGGGATTTCGGGTTGCTTCTTATAGTCATTTTACCTAGTAACCTCATTTGAAACGAATATAAGGTAAACGGAATAGCCCAATAAAAGTTATTCGCCGCCTAACTCTCTTATTATTGCTTGCTGGAGCAAATTTTGCCCAAAGGAATTGGAGATATAAAAGGTAGCTTTCCAAGGAGCTCTTAGCCGTTTGCTTATTTTGTAATTTCTTCTAAATAAGAACTGACTGCAAACGCATAATTGTGAAACATTCTCATTAACTACCAAGAAAACGGTTATCTTGCATTCTTGAAAAAGAGCACGTTATGGTTTTTAATACATTGATTTTCACATATCAGAAAAGGCTCACACATATAACCAGGCCTTTTCTACTAAAGATGTTCTATTTTGCAATTGTTTGTTAATAGTGGCCCTAAATAGGGCCCACAAAAATTGCAAAGCCGACTATGCTTCAAGTCGTCTCGCGGGGTATTGGGAAAAGTTTTCAATCAGCAATAACCGCGCCTCGGATGGACCTCATCAGCTACGGTAATGCCACTGCGCAAAGCTAGCAGTGATAAAGACGACTACGAGTTCCCTTTGGAATACAAATCTTGTCAATGTGGGACAAAAGAGAACCGAATTATTGAAATCTATGATTGACAAATGAATTAGAATATCTTTGGCAGAAAAAAGAACTCTCAGTAGCAAACGTTGACTAAATGTGGTTCAATGTTTGGAAACAAGAAAAATGTGACAAAACTTTTCTTTATTTTCAAATTATTTGAAAACAAAGCAAAAATAACATGCCCCTACTCTGCGCGCGTTTGATTAAATCAAAGAAAATAAATTTTCAGGAAGGAGAAATCTAACTAAAATGAGAAGAATATAACATAAAAACTGCATTCTTTCAACTCATTCATTTCTACGCAGTCCAATTAATAAACATTTATCAAATTAAAATGAGGTAAAATAGACGAACCAGTAAGGTAGAAAAAGATGCCGTGACCAGGATTCGAACCTGGGTTATTGCGGCCACTACGTAATGTACTAACCACTATACGATCACAGCGAGATTGATTTCAGATAAAGAAAAAAATAACAAAAAAAATGCAAGCTTTCTAATGAGTTCTAGGCAGTTTGCATATATCTAAATATTAGTTTTAGAAAATGTACGATTCTATACTGAGTATTGTTGCTTACCTGACAACACAAAGCAGCCAAACAAGTAAAGTTTAAATAAAAAATGACATGACTTTTATTCGAACCTTGGTTATTGCAGCCACAACGCAATGTACTAACCAGTATACGATCACGGCGAGATTGATTTGAGATAAAGAAAAAATGACAAATAAATGGAAGCTTCATATGGAGTTCTAACCTTTTTGCTTATGCTCTTAAACAAGGTACGAGTGCATACTCAGTATAGGCCTTTTGCAGCTAGAGGTCACGTGCTTAGAAACCCTATAGCAACGCCATGCTGGACTGCAAGCATTCCAGTAAACAAAAGGTCAAGAGACGACACGCACGTGTGGTTTCAAACAGTTCTTAGAGCTTTATAAAAGATTAATTCCCTTTGTTATCTGCCGTTCTTGGTTATAACCTTCGTGAACTATAGTTTTGGAGTTCATTTAGGCTGAAGTGCGGACTTTAACTGCCGTTTTGGACTTTTTTTTACGGCCGACGCTTACCGCCACGGACAAAATGGCCGCCAGTCAAGGTATGTGTAGATAAAAAAAACACCTATAAAGCTAGTTTTATTGCGTGTAATGATCGGAAATTACTGCAATGTACTCTTCATATAATCTAAAAAGATTTATACAAGTTTCAAGATCTTTACAACCCGATAAGGGAACAAATTTTGTGCATTAAGAGATAGTATACTCACGTTACATAAAGCACGCAAAGCGTCTATCACTTTATCTCTCTTACTCTTTCCGAAGGTAATCTAAGTTGAAATACTGCTCTTTCGATAATATTTCATTCATTTTTACACAAATAACAGATGACCAAGAGACACAAGATATTTTTCGTCTCCCAAGTCTTTCATTTGAAGATGTGATAACATACTCAAAAGACAAGTCCGGCTGTAGCAACACATCCAAGGCGATGAAGTTTATGGCCGAACCGGGCTATCTACATGATCTTAAAGGTAAATTAATTTTCTTCTCATTTGCTACAAGAAATTGGAATTGAATTATAATAGAAGCCTTTATAAGAGAGACATTTCTTTGCCTTCAATTTTTAATTAGATTGGATACATTCCTATACATAATTTTCCTATACACCTTCCTATACTTAGACTCTTCTTATGTCCATAATTTGTATGTATATGCAACTGTAATTGTGATTTCACAAGGACATTGCTCTAAATTCATAGTTGTGTTTTCTCTCATTTCCAGTTACTTATATTGGGGATAGTTCAATTATAACAAGCAAGTGCTACCGCTCAATGAGAAAAAGTGAGCCACCTCATAACTTGGAAGTTACAATTAAACTGACTGGGGATAATTCAATTGCTGGACGATGCTCCTGTGTTGCTGGTATTGGTGGATTTTGCCACCATGTCATAGGTTTGTTATATTACATTTCCCTTTTAAAGCAGCTTGGGCACAAATCAATCCCAGATGAACTCACATGCACAATGATGAAGCAAAGATGGAGTGTCCCACGTGGTAAGAAGATTGAACCTTCACAGATACAAGATGTATTGGTTAAGAAACCTCAAATGGGTGCAGCTTATGGCAAGTTCATAAAAAGTACACTCTACTCACCCGCAACTATGTATGGGTTTTTGACAAAGGAAACTTTCAATGGTCTTGACCTACAGCCCCTATTTGCAAATATTGTTCCACATGAAAATCAACCATGCAATGTTCCATTTGTTCCATGCAAGTTTGGTAATGTGCCGAAAGGATCTGTACTTTCTTACCAGCAAAAAATGTCAACGGAGTACATTATAAATGACTTTACTTGTACTGCTTTTCCAAATCTACCACTTGATAGTGCTGTGCAAGAATTCGACAATAACTATTCGGGACTTCCACTTACTGCTAGTAAGCAAGCTGCACTAGAGTCCTTGTCCATTTCAATGGAGACTTCTTTAAAAGTGCAAGAACAGACAATCACACAAAATTCATGTGGTATATGGCATGCACTGCGAAAGAAGAGAATAACCGCTAGTAAGTTTGGTCTTGTAGGTAGGAGGGTTGCTAACTTTGAAAGTTTAGCAAAGCAGCTGAACCCGACAAGATTTGTGCAAACAGCAGCAATGAAGAGAGGAATAGAGCTAGAGCCCCATGCTGCCATGGTGTATGCAAATTCTGAAAAAAAATGGAAGAGTAAATTTATTTCCCTCAGGACTTGTAATACACCCCAAGTGTCCATGGTTAGGATGCAGCCCTGATCGAAAAGTTTATGAATTTGATGCACTAAACAATGGACAAAATCCTTTTGGTTTGCTCTAGATCAAGGTAGTTAAAGAAGGGGAAACCTCTTTTGACAATGTGCGTTACTTAGTCAAGGATCCAGCAAGCAATAAGTACTCACTTAAGACTACGGATATCTATTATTATCAAGTTCAGTGTCAACTTGCGCTCACTGGTCTGCAGTGGTGTGACTTTTTTTCTTACATTAGAGATGACTTATATATATGTACTAGGATTGCCTTTGATAAAGAGTTTTTTCAAAAGGCAAAGGACAAAGTAGACAACTTTTTCTTTCAATATTATTTGTAAATTAAGATTTTATTACACAAACTTTCAATAAACATCATTTTGTTAACATTAATAATTGTTGTAAGGCCTACCCTTGTATAACAATATAATTACAGTGTCATGTTTACACTGATTTTGAATTTTGTAATCTATATATTACATTACTACGGTTTGTTTTTAAAACTGCAGTACAGGTGGACATCAAATTGGCAAAGCATATAAAAAAAAAACAATCATGTTGTATGTAAATATGACACTTAAGGCACCTGTACACAAATTTTAAGAATACTCTATAGCATACTGAACTTCAAAACAATGCATGTCTTAACTAGTTTTTTTTCAAAATCAAAGGGCCTTGGAAATTAGTTACCAAGCAAGCAACAGTATAAATCTGAGTTATTGAACCCAATGTTGTAAGTGGCACATCAGAATCAAAAAAATGAAACTCCTTGATCCTCCTTGATCCTCCTTATTGCCCGTTCCACGTGTATTCGCAAACTAGCAATTGCTTTTGTCTTCAACACATCAGCCTCTGTAAACTGCCTTTGGTCCTCAAGAAATGGTGGAATATTTAACTCTACCCTTTTTGCCCTTAACAAAGTTTCAATATCGAACCCCTTATCTGCCATGACTGAATCCCCTGGTTCTAAGAGATCTAATATCCCACTACATCTAGTTATTTCTTTATCGGAAATGCAACCTGAATAAAGAGATGAAACAAAAGATACAGCCCCGTGTGGTGTAATTCCTATTAGCCCCTTAAGGGTTGTACTACTCTTATACGAAGAATAAAGTTGTGACTGCAGCAATAGGGAACTTGGTGTCTGAACAAAAATCTCAGTGCAGTCAAGAATTACTCTTGTAGTAGGGTAAAGGTCTTTAAAGCCTTGTGGCATGTACGTGTTGACATCCCCCCTAGATGGCCATATCATTTGGGTCCCAAGTAAAAATATAAATAATTGCACCAAGTATTTAACTTTCTAGATACAGTTGACAAGTGAATTTGAAAACGATGAGATAAATCTAATTCAAACAGCCCAAGCTTTAAACGAACAAGAAACATAAACATCTCATCAATTAATAGCATACTTCTAGAACCTGGCCTACTCTCTCGTTCACCTGATGCATAGCAGTAGGTCATGTTCTCTGCAGTTGGATGTACAAAGTTATAAAAATTCTTAAGATGATCATACGAAGGAAAGGATGTATAAAACCTAATTGAATCTTTGTCACATGAGAATCTCTCCAACCCAAATTTGTGTACAGCAAGCTGTTCTGCAGCTACCCTCTTCAATTCTTCAACCTCTTTCTTTGCTTCTTCTTTTATCCTTTTGGCCTCTTCTTCTACCTCTAAGATTTTCTCCTTGGCAGCTACAGTTTCACTTTGGCTTTTCATTAACAGTTCTTTAGTTGCAAGTAATTCAGCTTTAAGACTTGAAATCTCCTGCTGCATTAAGTCAGAGCTAGACGTGGGTTTTGAATCTGACTCAGATTCATCTGTCTGAGTATCTCTGTTTAATATGATGATACAGAATATATGTTAGATATCATATGCTTTCATAGTAACCTATATGTACACAGAATATTAACCTGTCTGTATGTCGTACAATCTTTCTCCTTGATTTCGGCTGAGAAGACCAGTCAAATATTGATGGCACAGATCCCCTTTTCAGCATTCGCCGTCCTGCATTATCAGGTGCAAGATAGTCCTCTTCACTAAAATGTCTAGAGCATACTCTGGTACCACTGGAAATCTAACAACACAAACGAGACAGAAAGTCAATTTCCGAACAAAAAAAACAACAACAAATAATTCTATAAAGTCGAAGTCTTTACCTTGAAACTTGGCCCTTCGTCTCTACGAATTTTTACAAGCCACTTCTTTCTGATTTCTTCGTCACTTGGTCTACTAGGTATTCTGTGAAACGTCAGCTCAGTGTTGTACCGAGAATCTCCAGTGCAACGAGGAACACAACAGTGAAAGCTTGTTGTCCTTCGACGAACAGCAGTTATATCAGGATTACCTTCGGAAAGAGTAAGAGAGATAAAGTGATAGACGCTTTGCGTGCTTTATGTAACGTGAGTATACTATCTCTTAATGCACAAAATTTGTTCCCTTATCGGGTTGTAAAGATCTTGAAACTTGTATAAATCTTTTTAGATTGTATGAAGAGTACATTGCAGTAATTTCCGATCATTACACGCAATAAAACTAGCTTTATAGGTGGTTTTTTTATCTACACATACCTTGACTGGCGGCCATTTTGTCCGTGGCGGTAAGCGTCGGCCGTAAAAAAAAGTCCAAAACGGCAGTTAAAGTCCGCACTTCAGCCTAAATGAACTCCAAAACTATAGTTCACGAAGGTTATAACCAAGAACGGCAGATAACAGAGGGAATTAATCTTTTATAAAGCTCTAAGAACATTCTGAAACCATACGTGCGTGTCGTCTCTTGACCTTTTGTTTACTGGAATGCTTGCAGTCCAGTATGGCGTTGCTATGGGGTTTCTAAGCACGTGACCTCTAGCTGCAAAAGGCCTATTAGGGCTTATAGAACAACATGAAGACAAACAAGTAAAGTTGAAAAAAAAAATGCCGTGACCAGAATTCGAACCTGAGTTATTGCGGCCAGAAAGGAGTGTACTAACCACTATACGATCACGGCGAGATTGATTTCAGATAGAGACAAAATAGCGAAAAAAATGCAAGCTTTTTAATGAGTTCTAGGCAGTTTGCATATATCTAAATTTTAGTTCTAGAAAATGTACGATTCAATACTTAGTATTGTGGCTTACATGACAACACAAAGCAGCCAAACAAGTAAAGTTAAAATAAATAATGACATGACTATTATTTGAACCTGGGTTATTGCGGCCACAACGCAATGTTCTAACCCTCCCAAGTGACAAAGATTCTCTCAATCAATGTTGATCTGTTTCCCCCAAAAAAAAAAACTAATTGTATCTAAACCTTCTGTTCCAGTAAATTCAGAATGTTTCCGATCAAGCAAGTCAACAACGCACGGGATTTCGGGTTGCTTCTTATAGTCATTTTACCTAGTAACCTCATTTGAAACGAAGATAAGGTAAACGGAATAGCCCAATAAAAGTTATTCGCCGCCTAACTCTTTTATTATTGCTTGCTGGAGCAAATTTTGCCGAAAGGAATTGGAGAGATAAAAGGTAGCTTTCCAAGGAGCTCTTAGCCGTTTGCTTATTTTGTAATTTCTTCTAAATAAGAACTGACTGCAAACGCATAATTGTGAAACATTCACATAAACTACCAAGAAAACGGTTATCTTGCATTCTTGAAAAAGAGCACGTTATGGTTTTTAATACATTGATTTTCACATATCAGAAAAGGCTCACACAAATAACCAGGCCTTTTCTACTAAAGATGTTCTATTTTGCATTTGTTTGTTAATGGTGGCCCTAAATAGGGCCCACAAAAATTGCAAAGCCGACTATGCTTCAAGTCGTCTAGCGGGGTATTGGGAAAAGTTTTCAATCAGCAATAACCGCGCCTCGGATGGACCTCATCAGCTAAGGTAATGCCACTGCGCAAAGCTAGCGTGATAAAGACGACTACGAGTTCCCTTTGGAATACAAATCTTGTCGATGTGGGACAAAAGAGAACCGAATTATTGAAATCTATGATTGACAAATGAATTAGAATATCTTTGGCAGAAAAAAGAACTCTCAGGAGCAAACGTTGACTAAATGTGGTTCAATGTTTGGAAACAAGAAAAATGTGACAAAACATTTCTTTATTTTCAAATTATTTGAAAACAAAGCACAAATAACATGCCCCTACTCTGCGCGCGTTTGATTAAATCAAAGAAAATAAATTTTCAGGAAGGAGAAATCTAACTAAAATGAGAAGAATATAACATAAAAACTGCATTCTTTCAACTCATTCATTTCTACGCAGTCCAATTAATAAACATTTATCAAATTAAAATGAGGTAAAATAGACGAACCAGTAAGGTAGAAAAATATGCCGTGACCAGGATTCGAACCTGGGTTATTGCGGCCACTACGTAATGTACTAACCACTATACGATCACAGCGAGATTGATTTCAGATAAAAAAAAATAACAAAAAAAATGCAAGCTTTCTAATGAGTTCTAGGCAGTTTGCATATATCTAAATATTAGTTTTAGAAAATGTATGATTCTATACTGAGTATTGTTGCTTACCTGACAACACAAAGCAGCCAAACAAGTAAAGTTTCAATAAAAAATGACATGACTTTTATTCGAACCTTGGTTATTGCAGCCACAACGCAATGTACTAACCAGTATACGATCACGGCGAGATTGATTTGAGATAAAGAAAAAATGACAAATAAATGGAAGCTTCATATGGAGTTCTAAGCTTTTTGCTTATGCTCTTAAACAAGGTACGAGTGCATACTCAGTATTAGGGCTTATAGAACAACATGAAGACAAACAAGTAAAGTTGAAAAAAAAATGCCGTGACCAAAATTCGAACCTGAGTTATTGCGGCCAGAAAGGAGTGTACTAACCACTATGCGATCACGGCGAGATCGATTTCAGATAGAGAAAAAAATAGCAAAAAAATGCAAGCTTTTTAATGAGTTCTAGGCAGTTTGCATATATCTAAATTTTAGTTCTAGAAAATGTACGATTCAATACTTAGTATTGTGGCTTACATGACAACACAAAGCAGCCAAACAAGTAAAGTTAAAATAAATAATGACATGACTATTATTTGAACCTGGGTTATTGCGGCCACAACGCAATGTTCTAACCCTCCCAAGTGACAAAGATTCTCTCAATCAATGTTGATCTGTTTCCCCAAAAAAAAAAAACTAATTGTATCTAAACCTTCTGTTCCAGTAAATTCAGAATGTTTCCGATCAAGCAAGTCAACAACGCACGGGATTTCGGGTTGCTTCTTATAGTCATTTTACCTAGTAACCTCATTTGAAACGAAGATAAGGTAAACGGAATAGCCCAATAAAAGTTATTCGCCGCCTAACTCTTTTATTATTGCTTGCTGGAGCAAATTTTGCCGAAAGGAATTGGAGAGATAAGAGGTAGCTTTCCAAGGAGCTCTTAGCCGTTTGCTTATTTTGTAATTTCTTCTAAATAAGAACTGACTGCAAACGCATAATTGTGAAACATTCACATAAACTACCAAGAAAACGGTTATCTTGCATTCTTGAAAAAGAGCACGTTATGGTTTTTAATACATTGATTTTCACATATCAGAAAAGGCTCACACAAATAACCAGGCCTTTTCTACTAAAGATGTTCTATTTTGCATTTGTTTGTTAATGGTGGCCCTAAATAGGGCCCACAAAAATTGCAAAGCCGACTATGCTTCAAGTCGTCTAGCGGGGTATTGGGAAAAGTTTTCAATCAGCAATAACCGCGCCTCGGATGGACCTCATCAGCTAAGGTAATGCCACTGCGCAAAGCTAGCGTGATAAAGACGACTACGAGTTCCCTTTGGAATACAAATCTTGTCAATGTGGGACAAAAGAGAACCGAATTATTGAAATCTATGATTGACAAATGAATTAGAATATCTTTGGCAGAAAAAAGAACTCTCAGGAGCAAACGTTGACTAAATGTGGTTCAATGTTTGGAAACAAGAAAAATGTGACAAAACATTTCTTTATTTTCAAATTATTTGAAAACAAAGCACAAATAACATGCCCCTACTCTGCGCGCGTTTGATTAAATCAAAGAAAATAAATTTTCAGGAAGGAGAAATCTAACTAAAATGAGAAGAATATAACATAAAAACTGCATTCTTTCAACTCATTCATTTCTACGCAGTCCAATTAATAAACATTTATCAAATTAAAATGAGGTAAAATAGACGAACCAGTAAGGTAGAAAAATATGCCGTGACCAGGATTCGAACCTGGGTTATTGCGGCCACTACGTAATGTACTAACCACTATACGATCACAGCGAGATTGATTTCAGATAAAAAAAAATAACAAAAAAAATGCAAGCTTTCTAATGAGTTCTAGGCAGTTTGCATATATCTAAATATTAGTTTTAGAAAATGTATGATTCTATACTGAGTATTGTTGCTTACCTGACAACACAAAGCAGCCAAACAAGTAAAGTTTCAATAAAAAATGACATGACTTTTATTCGAACCTTGGTTATTGCAGCCACAACGCAATGTACTAACCAGTATACGATCACGGCGAGATTGATTTGAGATAAAGAAAAAATGACAAATAAATGGAAGCTTCATATGGAGTTCTAAGCTTTTTGCTTATGCTCTTAAACAAGGTACGAGTGCATACTCAGTATTAGGGCTTATAGAACAACATGAAGACAAACAAGTAAAGTTGAAAAAAAAATGCCGTGACCAAAATTCGAACCTGAGTTATTGCGGCCAGAAAGGAGTGTACTAACCACTATGCGATCACGGCGAGATCGATTTCAGATAGAGAAAAAAATAGCAAAAAAATGCAAGCTTTTTAATGAGTTCTAGGCAGTTTGCATATATCTAAATTTTAGTTCTAGAAAATGTACGATTCAATACTTAGTATTGTGGCTTACATGACAACACAAAGCAGCCAAACAAGTAAAGTTAAAATAAATAATGACATGACTATTATTTGAACCTGGGTTATTGCGGCCACAACGCAATGTTCTAACCCTCCCAAGTGACAAAGATTCTCTCAATCAATGTTGATCTGTTTCCGCAAAAAAAACTAATTGTATCTAAACCTTCTGTTCCAGTAAATTCAGAATGTTTCCGATCAAGCAAGTCAACAACGCACGGGATTTCGGGTTGCTTCTTATAGTCATTTTACCTAGTAACCTCATTTGAAACGAATATAAGGTAAACGGAATAGCCCAATAAAAGTTATTCGCCGCCTAACTCTCTTATTATTGCTTGCTGGAGCAAATTTTACCCAAAGGAATTGGAGAGATAAAAGGTAGCTTTCCAAGGAGCTCTTAGCCGTTTGCTTATTTTGTAATTTCTTCTAAATAAGAACTGACTGCAAACGCATAATTGTGAAACATTCTCATTAACTACCAAGAAAACGGTTATCTTGCATTCTTGAAAAAGAGCACGTTATGGTTTTTAATACATTGATTTTCACATATCAGAAAAGGCTCACACAAATAACCAGGCCTTTTCTACTAAAGATGTTCTATTTTGCATTTGTTTGTTAATGGTGGCCCTAAGCAGGGCCCACAAAAATTGCAAAGCCGACTATGTTTCAAGTCGTCTAGCGGGGTATTGGGAAAAGTTTTCAATCAGCAATAACCGCGCCTTGGATGGACCTCATCAGCTACGGTAATGTCACTGCGCAAAGCTAGCCGTGATAAAGACGACTACGAGTTCCCTTTAGAATACAAATCTTGTCAATGTGGGACAAAAGAGAAACGAATTATTGAAATCTATGATTGACAAATGAATTAGAATATCTTTGGCAGAAAAAAGAACTCTCAGGAGCAAACGTTGACTAAATCTGGTTCAATGTTTTGAAACAAGAAAAATGTGACAAAGCTTTTCTTTATTTTCAAATTATTTGAAAACAAAGCAAAAATAACATGACCCTACTCTGCGCGCGTTTGATTAAATCAAAGAAAATAAATTTTCAGGAAGGAGAAATCTAACTAAAATGAGAAGAATATAACATAAAAACTGCATTCTTTCAACTCATTCATTTCTACGCAGTCCAATTAATAAACATTTATCAAATTAAAATGAGGTAAAATAGACGAACCAGTAAGGTAGAAAAAGATGCCGTGACCAGGATTCGAACCTGGGTTATTGCGGCCACTACGTAATGTACTAACCACTATACGATCACAGCGAGATTGATTTCAGATAAAAAAAAATAACAAAAAAAATGCAAGCTTTCTAATGAGTTCTAGGCAGTTTGCATATATCTAAATATTAGTTTTAGAAAATGTATGATTCTATACTGAGTATTGTTGCTTACCTGACAACACAAAGCAGCCAAACAAGTAAAGTTTCAATAAAAAATGACATGACTTTTATTCGAACCTTGGTTATTGCAGCCACAACGCAATGTACTAACCAGTATACGATCACGGCGAGATTGATTTGAGATAAAGAAAAAATGACAAATAAATGGAAGCTTCATATGGAGTTCTAAGCTTTTTGCTTATGCTCTTAAACAAGGTACGAGTGCATACTCAGTATTAGGGCTTATAGAACAACATGAAGACAAACAAGTAAAGTTGAAAAAAAAATGCCGTGACCAGGATTCGAACCTGGGTTATTGCGGCCACTACGTAATGTACTAACCACTATACGATCACAGCGAGATTGATTTCAGATAAAAAAAAATAACAAAAAAAATGCAAGCTTTCTAATGAGTTCTAGGCAGTTTGCATATATCTAAATATTAGTTTTAGAAAATGTATGATTCTATACTGAGTATTGTTGCTTACCTGACAACACAAAGCAGCCAAACAAGTAAAGTTTAAATAAAAAATGACATGACTTTTATTCGAACCTTGGTTATTGCGGCCACTACGTAATGTACTAACCACTATACGATCACGGCGAGATTGATTTCAGATAAAGAAAAAAAATAACAAAAAAAAATGCAAGCTTTCTAATGAGTTCTAGGCAGTTTGCATATATCTAAATTTTAGTTTTAGAAAATGTACGATTCTATACTGAGTATTGTGGCTTACCTGACAACACAAAGCAGCCAAACAAGTAAAGTTAAAATAAAAAATGACATGACTTTTATTCGAACCTTGGTTATTGCAGCCACAACGCAATGTACTAACCAGTATACGATCACGGCGAGATTGATTTGAGACAAAGAAAAAATTAAAAATAAATGGAAGCTTCCTGTGGAGTTCTAAGCTTTTTGCTTATGCTATTAAACAAGGTACGAGTTCATACTCAGTATTGGGGCTTAAAAAACAACACGAAGACAAACAAGTAAAGTTGAAAAAAAAAAATGCCTTGACCAGGATTCGAACCTGGGTTATTGCGGCCACAACGCAAAGTACTAACCACTATACGATCACGGCGAGATTGATTTCATATAAAGAAAAAATGACAAATAAATGGAAGCTTGCTGTGGAGTTCTAAGATTTTTGCTTATGCTCTTGAACAAGGTACGAGTGCAGACTCAGAATTAGGGCTTATAGAACAACACGAAGACAAACAAGTAAAGTTGAAAAAAAAATGCCGTGACCATGATTCGAACCTGGGTTATTGCGGGCCACAATGAATGTACTAACCACTATACGACACGGCGAGATTGCTTTCATGTAAAGAAAAAATGACAAATAAATAAAAGCTTGCTGTGGAGTTCTAAGATTTTTGCTTATGCTGTTAAACAACGTACGAGTGCATACTCAGTATCGGGGCTTACAGAACAACACGAAGACAAACAAGTAAAGTTGAAAAAAAAATGCCGTGACCAGGATTCGAACCTGGGTTATTGCGGCCACAACGCAATGTACTAACCACTATGCGATCACTGCGAGATTGAATTCAGATAAAAAAAATGACAAATAAATGGAAGCTTGCTGTGGAGTTCTAAGATTTTTGCTTATGCTCTTGAACAAGGTACTAGTGTATACTCAGTATAGGGGCTTACAGAACAACACGAAGACAAACAAGTAAATTTGCAAAAAAAATGCCGTGACCAGGATTCGAACCTGGGTTATTGCGGCCACAACGCAATATACTAACCACTATACGATCACGGCGAGATTGATTTCATATAAAGAAAAAAATGACAAATAAATGGAAGCTTCCTGTGGAGTTCTAAGATTTTTGCTTATGCTTTTGAACATGATGGGAGTGCATACTCAGTATTAGGGCTTATAGAACAACACGAAGACAAAAAAGTAAAGTTGAAAAAAAAAATGCCGTGACCAGGATTCGGACCTGGGTTATTGCGGCCACAACGCAATGTACTCACCATTATACGATCACGGCGATATTGATTTCATATAAAGAAAAAATGACAAATAAATGGAAGCTTCCTGTGTAGTTCTAAGGTTTTTGGTTATGCTCTTACGAGTGCATACTCAGTATTAGGGGTTAAAGAACAACACGAAGACAAACCATAAAGTTGAAAAAAAAATGCAGTGACCAGGATTCGAACCTGGGTTATTGCGGCCACAACGCAATGTATTAACCACTATACGATCACGGCGAGATTGAATTCAGATAAAGAAAAATTGACAAATAAATGGAACCTTCCTGTGGAGTTCTAAGCTTTTTGCTTATGCTCTTAAACAAGGTACCAGTGCATACCCAGTATTGAGGGTTGACGAACAAAACAGAGACAAACAAGTAAAGTTGAAAAAAAAATGCCGTGACCAAGATTCGAACCTGGATTATTGCGGCCAGAACGCAATGTACTAACCACTATACGATCACGGGGAGATTGAATTCAGATAAAGAAAAAATGACAAATAAATGGAAGCTTCCTGTGGTGTTCTAAGCTTTTTGCTTATGCTCTTGAACAAGATAGGAGTGCAGACTCAGAATTAGGGCTTATAGAACAACACGAAGACAAACAAGTAAAGTTGAAAAAAAAATGCCGTGACCAGGATTCGAACCTGGGTTATTGCGGGCCACAACGAATGTACTAACCACTATACGACACGGCGAGATTGCTTTCATGTAAAGAAAAAATGACAAATAAATAAAAGCTTGCTGTGGAGTTCTAAGATTTTTGCTTATGCTGTTAAACAAGGTACGAGTGCATACTCAGTATCGGGGCTTACAGAACAACACGAAGACAAACAAGTAAAGTTGAAAAAAAAATGCCGTGACCAGGATTCAAACCTGGGTTATTGCGGCCACAACGCAATGTACTAACCACTATGCGATCACGGCGAGATTGATTTCATATAAAGAAAAAATGACAAATAAATGGAAGCTTCCTGTGGAGTTCTAAGATTTTTGCTTATGCTCTTAAACAACGTACGAGTGCATACTCAGTATCGGGGCTTACAGAACAACAGGAAGACAAACAAGTAAAGTTGAAAAAAAATGCAGTGACCAGGAATCGAACCTGGGTTATTGCGGCCACAACGCAATATACTAACCACTATACGATCACTGCGAGATTGACTTCAGACAAAGAAAAAATTAAAAATAAATGGAAGCTTCCTGTGCAGTTCTAAGCTTTTTGCTTATGCTATTAAACAAGGTACGAGTGCATACTCAGTATCGGGGCTTACAGAACAACACGAAGACAAACAAGTAAAGTTGAAAAAAAAATGCCGTGACCAGGATTCGAACCTGGGTTATTGCGGCCACAACGCAATGTACTAACCATTATACGATCACGGCTATATTGATTTCATATAAAGAAAAAATGACAAATAAATGGAAGCTTCCTGTGTAGTTCTAAGGTTTTTGGTTATGCTCTTACGAGTGCATACTCAGTATTAGGGGTTAAAGAACAACACGAAGACAAACCATAAAGTTGAAAAAAAAATGCAGTGACCAGGATTCGAACCTGGGTTATTGCGGCCACAACGCAATGTATTAACCACTATACGATCACGGCGAGATTGAATTCAGATAAAGAAAAATTGACAAATAAATGGAAGCTTCCTGTGGAGTTTTAAGCTTATTGCTTATGCTCTTAAACAAGGTACCAGTGCATACTCAGTATTGAGGGTTGACGAACAAAACAGAGACAAACAAGTAAAGTTGAAAAAAAAATGCCGTGACCAAGATTCGAACCTGGATTATTGCGGCCAGAACGCAATGTACTAACCACTATACGATCACGGGGAGATTGAATTCAGAAAAAGAAAAAATGACAAATAAATGGAAGCTTCCTATGGTGTTCTAAGCTTTTTGCTTATGCTCTTGAACAAGATAGGAGTGCAGACTCAGAATTAGGGCTTATAGAACAACACGAAGACAAACAAGTAAAGTTGAAAAAAAAATGCCGTGACCAGGATTCGAACCTGGGTTATTGCGGCCACAACACAATGTACTAACCACTATACGATCACGGCGATATTGATTTCATATAAAGAAAAAATGACAAATAAATGGAAGCTTCCTGTGTAGTTCTAAGGTTTTTGGTTATGCTCTTACGAGTGCATACTCAGTATTAGGGGTTAAAGAACAACACGAAGACAAACCATAAAGTTGAAAAAAAATGCAGTGACCAGGATTCGAACCTGGGTTATTGCGGCCACAACGCAATGTATTAACCACTATACGATCACGGCGAGATTGAATTCAGATAAAGAAAAATTGACAAATAAATGGAAGCTTCCTGTGGAGTTCTAAGCTTATTGCTTATGCTCTTAAACAAGGTACCACTGCATACTCAGTATTGAGGGTTGACGAACAAAACAGAGACAAACAAGTAAAGTTGAAAAAAAAGTGCCGTGACCAAGATTCGAACCTGGATTATTGCGGCCAGAACGCAATGTACTAACCACTATACGATCACGGGGAGATTGAATTCAGATAAAGAAAAAATGACAAATAAATGGAAGCTTCCTGTGGTGTTCTAAGCTTTTTGCTTATGCTCTTGAACAAGATAGGAGTGCAGACTCAGAATTAGGGCTTATAGAACAACACGAAGACAAACAAGTATAGTTGAAAAAAAAAATGCCGTGACCAGGATTCGAACCTGGGTTATTGCGGGCCACAACGAATGTACTAACCACTATACGACACGGCGAGATTGCTTTCATGTAAAGAAAAAATGACAAATAAATAAAAGCTTGCTGTGGAGTTCTAAGGTTTTTGGTTATGCTCTTACGAGTGCATACTCAGTATTAGGGGTTAAAGAACAACACGAAGACAAACCATAAAGTTGAAAAAAAAATTCCGTGACCAGGATTCGAACCTGGGTTATTGCGGCCACAACGCAATGTATTAACCACTATACGATCACGGCGAGATTGAATTCAGATAAAGAAAAATTGACAAATAAATGGAAGCTTCCTGTGGAGTTCTAAGATTTTTGCTTATGCTCTTGAACAAGGTACGAGTGCATACTTAGTATCGGGGCTTACAGAACAACACGAAGACAAACAAGTAAAGTTGAAAAAAAAATGCCGTGACCAGGATTCGGACCTGGGTTATTGCGGCCACAACGTAATGTACTAACCACTATACGATCACGGCGATATTGATTTCATATAAAGAAAAAATGACAAATAAATGGAAGCTTCCTGTGTAGTTCTAAGGTTTTTGGTTATGCTTTTACGAGTGCATACTCAGTATTAGGGGTTAAAGAACAACACGAAGACAAACCATAAAGTTGAAAAAAAATGCAGTGACCAGGATTCGAACCTGGGTTATTGCGGCCACAACGCAATGTATTAACCACTATACGATCACGGCGAGATTGAATTCAGATAAAGAAAAATTGACAAATAAATGGAAGCTTCCTGTGGAGTTCTAAGCTTATTGCTTATGCTCTTAAACAAGGTACCAGTGCATACTCAGTATTGAGGGTTGACGAACAAAACAGAGACAAACAAGTAAAGTTGAAAAAAAAATGCCGTGACCAAGATTCGAACCTGGATTATTGCGGCCAGAACGCAATGTACTAACCACTATACGATCACGGGGAGATTGAATTCAGATAAAGAAAAAATGACAAATAAATGGAAGCTTCCTGTGGTGTTCTAAGCTTTTTGCTTATGCTCTTGAACAAGATAGGAGTGCAGACTCAGAATTAGGGCTTATAGAACAACACGAAGACAAACAAGTAAAGTTGAAAAAAAAATGCCGTGACCAGGATTCGAACCTGGGTTATTGCAGGCCACAATGAATGTACTAACCACTATACGACACGGCGAGATTGATTTCATGTAAAGAAAAAATGACAAATAAATGGAAGCTTCCTATGGTGTTCTAAGCTTTTTGCTTATGCTCTTGAACAAGATAGGAGTGCAGACTCAGAATTAGGGCTTATAAAACAACACGAAGACAAACAAGTAAAGTTGAAAAAAAAATGCCGTGACCAGGATTCGAACCTGGGTTATTGCGGCCACAACGTAATGTACTAACCACTATACGATCACGGCGATATTGATTTCATATAAAGAAAAAATGACAAATAAATGGAAGCTTCCTGTGTAGTTCTAAGGTTTTTGGTTATGCTTTTACGAGTGCATACTCAGTATTAGGGGTTAAAGAACAACACGAAGACAAACCATAAAGTTGAAAAAAAATGCAGTGACCAGGATTCGAACCTGGGTTATTGCGGCCACAACGCAATGTATTAACCACTATACGATCACGGCGAGATTGAATTCAGATAAAGAAAAATTGACAAATAAATGGAAGCTTCCTGTGGAGTTCTAAGCTTATTGCTTATGCTCTTAAACAAGGTACCAGTGCATACTCAGTATTGAGGGTTGACGAACAAAACAGAGACAAACAAGTAAAGTTGAAAAAAAAATGCCGTGACCAAGATTCGAACCTGGATTATTGCGGCCAGAACGCAATGTACTAACCACTATACGATCACGGGGAGATTGAATTCAGATAAAGAAAAAATGACAAATAAATGGAAGCTTCCTGTTGTGTTCTAAGCTTTTTGCTTATGCTCTTGAACAAGATAGGAGTGCAGACTCAGAATTAGGGCTTATAGAACAACACGAAGACAAACAAGTAAAGTTGAAAAAAAAATGCCGTGACCAGGATTCGAACCTGGGTTATTGCGGGCCACAATGAATGTACTAACCACTATACGACACGGCGAGATTGATTTCATGTAAAGAAAAAATGACAAATAAATGGAAGCTTCCTGTGGAGTTCTAAGATTTTTGCTTATGCTCTTGAACAAGGTACGAGTGCATACTCAGTATCGGGGCTTACAGAACAACACGAAGACAAACAAGTAAAGTTGAAAAAAAAATGCCGTGACCAGGATTCGGACCTGGGTTATTGCGGCCACAACGCAATGTACTAACCATTATACGATCACGGCGATATTGATTTCAAATAAAGAAAAAATGACAAATAAATGGAAGCTTCCTGTGTAGTTCTAAGGTTTTTGGTTATGCTTTTACGAGTGCATACTCAGTATTAGGGGTTAAAGAACAACACGAAGACAAACCATAAAGTTGAAAAAAAATGCAGTGACCAGGATTCGAACCTGGGTTATTGCGGCCACAACGCAATGTATTAACCACTATACGATCACGGCGAGATTGAATTCAGATAAAGAAAAATTGACAAATAAATGGAAGCTTCCTGTGGAGTTCTAAGCTTATTGCTCATGCTCTTAAACAAGGTACCAGTGCATACTCAGTATTGAGGGTTGACGAACAAAACAGAGACAAACAAGTAAAATTGAAAAAAAAATGCCGTGACCAAGATTCGAACCTGGATTATTGCGGCCAGAACGCAATGTACTAACCACTATACGATCACGGGGAGATTGAATTCAGATAAAGAAAAAATGACAAATAAATGGAAGCTTCCTGTGTGGTGTTCTAAGCTTTTTGCTTATGCTCTTGAACAAGATAGGAGTGCAGACTCAGAATTAGGGCTTATAGAACAACACGAAGACAAACAAGTAAAGTTGAAAAAAAAATGCCGTGACCAGGATTCGAACCTGGGTTATTGCGGGCCACAATGAATGTACTAACCACTATACGACACGGCGAGATTGAGTTCATGTAAAGAAAAAATGACAAATAAATGGAAGCTTCCTGTGGAGTTCTAAGATTTTTGCTTATGCTCTTGAACAAGGTACGAGTGCATACTCAGTATCGGGGCCTACAGAACAACACGAAGACAAACAAGTAAAGTTGAAAAAAAAATGCCGTGACCAGGATTCGGACCTGGGTTATTGCGGCCACAACGCAATGTACTAACCATTATACGATCACGGCGATATTGATTTCATATAAAGAAAAAATGACAAATAAATGGAAGCTTCCTGTGTAGTTCTAAGGTTTTTGGTTATGCTCTTACGAGTGCATACTCAGTATTAGGGGTTAAAGAACAACACGAAGACAAACCATAAAGTTGAAAAAAAAATGCAGTGACCAGGATTCGAACCTGGGTTATTGCGGCCACAACGCAATGTATTAACCACTATACGATCACGGCGAGATTGAATTCAGATAAAGAAAAATTGACAAATAAATGGAAGCTTCCTGTGGAGTTCTAAGCTTATTGCTTATACTCTTAAACAAGGTACCAGTGCATACTCAGTATTGAGGGTAGACGAACAAAACAGAGACAAACAAGTAAAGTTGAAAAAAAAATGCCGTGACCAAGATTCGAACCTGGATTATTGCGGCCAGAACGCAATGTACTAACCACTATACGATCACGGGGAGATTGAATTCAGATAAAGAAAAAATGACAAATAAATGGAAGCTTCCTATGGTGTTCTAAGCTTTTTGCTTATGCTCTTGAACAAGATAGGAGTGCAGACTCAGAATTAGGGCTTATAGAACAACACGAAGACAAACAAGTAAAGTTGAAAAAAAAATGCCGTGACCAGGAGTCGAAGCTGGGTTATTGCGGCCACAACGCAATGTACTAACCACTATACGATCACGGCGATATTGATTTCATATAAAGAAAAAATGACAAGTAAATGGAAGCTTCCTGTGTAGTTCTAAGGTTTTTGGTTATGCTCTTACGAGTGTATACTCAGTATTGGGGGTTAAAGAACAACACGAAGACAAACCATAAAGTTGAAAAAAAATGCAGTGACCAGGATTCGAACCTGGGTTATTTCGGCCACAACGCAATGTATTAACCACTATACGATCACGGCGAGATTGAATTCAGATAAAGAAAAATTGACAAATAAATGGAAGCTTCCTGTGGAGTTCTAAGCTTATTGCTTATGCTCTTAAACAAGGTACCAGTGCATACTCAGTATTGAGGGTTGACGAACAAAACAGAGACAAACAAGTAAAGTTGAAAAAAAAATGCCGTGACCAAGATTCGAACCTGGATTATTGCGGCCAGTACGCAATGTACTAACCACTATACGATCACGGGGAGATTGAATTCAGATAAAGAAAAAATGACAAATAAATGGAAGCTTCCTGTGGTGTTCTAAGCTTTTTGCTTATGCTCTTGAACAAGATAGGAGTGCAGACTCAGAATTAGGGCTTATAGAACAACACGAAGACAAACAAGTAAAGTTGAGAAAAAAATGCCGTGACCAGGATTCGAACCTGGGTTATTGCGGGCCACAACGAATGTACTAAACACTATACGACACGACGAGATTGCTTTCATGTAAAGAAAAAATGACAAAAAAATAAAAGCTTGCTGTGGAGTTCTAAGGTTTTTGGATATGCTCTTACGAGTGCATACTCAGTATTAGGGGTTAAAGAACAACACGAAGACAAACCATAAAGTTGAAAAAAAAATTCCGTGACCAGGATTCGAACCTGGGTTATTGCGGCCACAACGCAATGTATTAACCACTATACGATCACGGCGAGATTGAATTCAGATAAAGAAAAATTGACAAATAAATGGAAGCTTCCTGTTGAGTTCTAAGCTTATTGCTTATGCTCTTAAACAAGGTACCAGTGCATACTCAGTATTGAGGGTTGACGAACAAAACAGAGACAAACAAGTAAAGTTGAAAAAAAAATGTTGTGACCAAGATTCGAACCTGGATTATTGCGGCCAGAGCGCAATGTACTAACCACTATACGATCACTGGGAGATTGAATTCAGACAAAGAAAAAATGACAAATAAATGGAAGCTTCCTGTGGTGTTCTAAGCTTTTTGCTTATGCTCTTGAACAAGATAGGAGTGCAGACTCAGAATTAGGGCTTATAGAACAACACGAAGACAAACAAGTAAAGTTGAAAAAAAAAATGCCGTGACCAGGATTCGAACCTGGGTTATTGCGGCCAGAACGCAATGTACTAACCACTATGCGATCACTGCGAGATTGACTTCAGACAAAGAAAAAATAAAAAATAAATGGAAGCTTCCTGTGGAGTTCTAAGCTTTTTGCTTATGCTATTAAACAAGGTACGAGTTCATACTCAGTATTGGGGCTTAAAAAACAACACGAAGACAAACATGTAAAGTTGAAAAAAAAATGCCCGTGACCAGGATTCGAACCTGGGTTATTGCGGCCACAACGCAAAGTACTAACCACTATACGATCACGGCGAGATTGATTTCATATAAACAAAAAATGACAAATAAATGGAAGCTTGCTGTGGAGTTCTAAGATTTTTGCTTATGCTGTTAAACAACGTACGAGTGCATACTCAGTATCGGGGCTTACAGAACAAAACGAAGACAAACAAGTAAAGTTGAAAAAAAAATGCCGTGACCAGGATTCGAACCTGGGTTATTGCGGCCACAACGCAATGTACTAACCACTATACGATCACGGCGATATTGATTTCATATAAAGAAAAAATGACAAATAAATGGAAGCTTCCTGTGTAGTTCTAAGGTTTTTGGTTATGCTCTTACGAGTGCATACTCAGTATCAGGGGTTAAAGAACAACACGAAGACAAACCATAAAGTTGAAAAAAAAATGCAGTGACCAGGATTCTAACCTGGGTTATTGCGGCCACAACGCAATGTATTAACCACTATACGATCACGGCGAGATCACGGAAAAATTGACAAATAAATGGAAGCTTCCTGTGGAGTTCTAAGCTTATTGCTTATGCTCTTAAACAAGGTACCAGTGCATACTCAGTATTGAGGGTTGACGAACAAAACAGAGACAAACAAGTAAAGTTGAAAAAAAAATGCCGTGACCAAGATTGGAACCTGGATTATTGCGGCCAGAACGCAATGTACTAACCACTATACGATCACGGGGAGATTGAATTCAGATAAAGAAAAAATGACAATTAAATGGAAGCTTCCTGTGGTGTTCTAAGCTTTTTGCTTATGCTCTTGAACAAGATAGGAGTGCAGACTCAGAATTAGGGCTTATAGAACAACACGAAGACAAACAAGTAAAGTTGAGAAAAAAAATGCCGTGACCAGGATTCGAACCTGGGTTATTGCGGGCCACAACGAATGTACTAAACACTATACGACACGACGAGATTGCTTTCATGTAAAGAAAAAATGACAAAAAAATAAAAGCTTGCTGTGGAGTTCTAAGGTTTTTGGATATGCTCTTACGAGTGCATACTCAGTATTAGGGGTTCAAGAACAACACGAAGACAAACCATAAAGTTGAGGAAAAAATGCCGTGACCAGGATTCGAACCTGGGTTATTGCGGCCACAACGCAATGTATTAACCACTATACGATCACGCCGGGATTGATTTCATAAAAAGAAAAAAATGACAAATAAATGAAAGCTTGCTGTGGAGTACTTTGCTTATGCTCTTAAACAACGTACGAGTGCATACTCAGTATCAGGGTTTACAGAACAACACGAAGACAAACAAGTGATATTGAAAAAAAAATGCCGTAACCAGGATTCGGACCTGGGTTATTGCGGCCACATCGCAATGTACTAACCACTATACTATCACGGCGAGATTGAATTCAGATAAAGACAAAATGACAAATAAATGGAAGCTTCCTGTGGAGTTCTAGGCTTTTTGCTTATTCTCTTAAATAAGGTACGAGTGCATACTCAGTATTGGGTGTTAAAGAACAACACGAAGACAAACAAGTAAAGTTGAAAAAAAATGCCGTGACCAGGATTCGAACCTGGGTTATTGCGGTCACAACGCAATGTACTAACCACTATACGATAACGGTGAGATTGAATTCAGAAAAGAAAAATTGACAAATAAATGGAAGGTTCCTGTGGAGTTCTAAGCTTTTTGATTATGCTCTTAAACAAGGTACCAGTGCTTACTCAGTATTGAGGGTTAACGAACAACACAAAGACAAACAAGTGAAGTTGAAAAAAATGCCGTGACCAGGATTCAAACCTGGATTATTGTGGCCATAACGCAATGTACTAACCACTATACGATCACGGGGAGATTGAATTCAGATAAAGAAAAAATGACAAAAAAATGGAAGCTTCCTGTGAAGTTCTATGCTTTTTGCTTATGCTCTTGAACATGGTACGAGTGCATACTCAGTATCGGGGCTTACAGAACAACACGTAAAGTTGAAAAAAAAAATGCAGTGACCAGGATTCGAACCTGGGTTATTGCGGCCACATCGTAATGTACTAACCACTATACGATCAGGGCGAGATTGACTTCAGATAAAAAAAAAATGACAAATAAATGGAAGCTTCCTGTGAAGTTCTATGCTTTTTGCTTATGCTCTTGAACAAGGTACGAGTGCATACTCAGTATTGGGGCTTACAGAACAACACGAAGACAAACAAGTAAAGTTGAAAAAAAAATGCAGTGACCAGGATTCGAACCTGGGTTATTGCGGCCACAACGCAAAGTACTAACCACTATACGATCACGGCGAGATTGATTTCAGATAAAGAAAAAATGACAAATAAATGGAAGCTTCCTGTGGTGTTCTAAGCTTTTTGCTTATGCTCTTGAACAAGATAGGAGTGCAGACTCAGAATTAGTGCTTATCGAACAACACGAAGACAAACAAGTAAAGTTGAAAAAAAAATGCCGTGACCAGGATTCGAACCTGGGTTATTGCGGGCTACAACGAATGTACTAAACACTATACGACACGGCGAGATTGCTTTCATGTAAAGAAAAAATGACAAATAAATAAAAGCTTGCTGTGGAGTTCTAAGCTTTTTGCTTATGCTCTTGAACAAGATAGGTGTGCAGACTCAGTATTAGGGCTTATAGAACAACACGAAAACAAACAAGTAAAGTTGAAAAAAAAATGCCGTGACCAGGATTCTAACCTGGGTTATTGCGGCCACAACGCAATGTACTAACCTCTATACGATCACGGCGATATTGATTTCATATAAAGAAAAAATGACAAATAAATGGAAGCTTCCTGTGTAGTTCTAAGGTTTTTGGTTATGCTCTTACGAGTGCATACTCAGTATTAGGGGTTAAAGAACAACACGAAGACAAACCATAAAGTTGAAAAAAAAATTCCGTGACCAGGATTCGAACCTGGGTTATTGCGGCCACAACTCAATGTACTAACCTCTATACGATCACGGCGATATTGATTTTATATAAAGAAAAAATGACAAATAAATGGAAGCTTCCTGTGTAGTTCTAAGGTTTTTGGTTATGCTCTTACGAGTGCATACTCAGTATTAGGGGTTAAAGAACAACACGAAGACAAACCATAAAGTTGAAAAAAAAATTCCGTGACCAGGATTCGAACCTGGGTTATTGCGGCCACAACGCAATGTATTAACCACTATACGATCACTGCGAGATTGAATTCAGATAAAGAAAAATTGACAAATAAATGGAAGCTTCCTGTGGAGTTCTAAGCTTATTGCTTATGCTCTTAAACAAGGTACCAGTGCATACTCAGTATTGAGGGTTGACGAACAAAACAGAGACAAACAAGTAAAGTTGAAAAAAAAATGCCGTGACCAAGATTCGAACCTGGATTATTGCGGCCAGAACGCAATGTACTAACCACTATACGATCACGGGGAGATTGAATTCAGATAAAGAAAAAATGACAAATAAATGGAAGCTTCCTGTGGTGTTCTAAGCTTTTTGCTTATGCTCTTGAACAAGATAGGAGTGCAGACTCAGAATTAGGGCTTATAGAACAACACGAAGACAAACAAGTAAAGTTGAAAAAAAAATGCCGTGACCATGATTCGAACCTGGGTTATTGCGGGCCACAACGAATGTACTAACCACTATACGACACGGCGAGATTGCTTTCATGTAAAGAAAAAATGACAAATAAATAAAAGCTTGCTGTGGAGTTCTAAGATTTTTGCTTATGCTGTTAAACAACGTACGAGTGCATACTCAGTATCGGGGCTTACAGAACAACACGAAGACAAACAAGTAAAGTTGAAAAAAAAATGCCGTGACCAGGATTCGAACCTGGGTTATTGCGGCCACAACGCAATGTACTAACCACTATGCGATCACTGCGAGATTGAATTCAGATAAAAAAAATGACAAATAAATGGAAGCTTCCTGTGGAGTTCTAAGCTTTTTGCTTATGCTCTTGAACAAGGTACTAGTGTATACTCAGTATAGGGGCTTACAGAACAACACGAAGACAAACTAGTAAAGTTGAAAAAAAAATGCCGTGACCAGGATGCTAACCTGGGTTATTGCGGCCACAACGCAATATACTAACCACTATACGATCACGGCGAGATTGATTTCATATAAAGAAAAAATGACAAATAAATGGAAGCTTCCTGTGGAGTTCTAATCTTTTTGCTTATGCTCTTGAACAAGGTACTAGTGTATACTCAGTATAGGGGCTTACAGAACAACACGAAGACAAACAAGTAAAGTTGAAAAAAAAAATGCCGTGACCAGGATTCGAACCTGGGTTATTGCGGCCACAACGCAATATACTAACCACTATACGATCACGGCGAGATTGATTTCATATAAAGAAAAAATGACAAATAAATGGAAGCTTCCTGTGGAGTTCTAAGATTTTTGCTTATGCTCTTAAACAACGTACGAGTGCATACTCAGTATCGGGGCTTACAGAACAACAGGAAGACAAACAAGTAAAGTTGAAAAAAAAATTCAGTGACCAGGATTCGAACCTGGGTTATTTCAACCACAACGCAATGTACTAACCACTATACGATCACGGCGAGATTGATTTCATATAAAGAAAAAATGACAAATAAATGGAAGCTTGCTGTGGAGTTCTAAGATTTTTGCTTATGCTCTTGAACAAGGTACGAGTGCATACTCAGTATCGGGGCTTACAGAACAACACGAAGACAAACAAGTAAAGTTGAAAAAAAAATGCCGTGACCAGGATTCGAACCTGGGTTATTGCGGGCTGCAACGAATGTACTAAACACTATACGACACGGCGAGATTGCTTTCATGTAAAGAAAAAATGACAAATAAATAAAAGCTTGCTGTGGAGTTCTAAGCTTTTTGCTTATGCTCTTGAACAAGATAGGGGTGCAGACTCAGTATTAGGGCTTATAGAACAACACGAAAACAAACAAGTAAAATTGAAAAAAAAATGCCGTGACCAGGATTCTAACCTGGGTTATTGCGGCCACAACGCAATGTACTAACCTCTATACGATCACGGCGATATTGATTTCATATAAAGAAAAAATGACAAATAAATGGAAGCTTCCTGTGTAGTTCTAAGGTTTTTGGTTATGCTCTTACGAGTGCATACTCAGTATTAGGGGTTAAAGAACAACACGAAGACAAACCATAAAGTTGAAAAAAAAATTCCGTGACCAGGATTCGAACCTGGGTTATTGCGGCCACAACGCAATGTATTAACCCTTATACGATCACGGCGAGATTGAATACAGATAAAGAAAAATTGACAAATAAATGGAAGCTTCCTGTGGAGTTCTAAGCTTATTGCTTATGCTCTTAAACAAGGTACCAGTGCATACTCAGTATTGAGGGTTGACGAACAAAACAGAGACAAACAAGTAAAGTTAAAAAAAAAATGCCGTGACCAAGATTCGAACCTGGATTATTGCCGCCAGAACGCAATGTACTAACCACTATACGATCACGGGGAGATTGAATTCAGATAAAGAAAAAATGACAAATAAATGGAAGCTTCCTGTGGTGTTCTAAGCTTTTTGCTTATGCTCTTGAACAAGATAGGAGTGCAGACTCAGAATTAAGGCTTATAGAACAACACGAAGACAAACAAGTAAAGTTGAAAAAAAAAATGCCGTGACCAGGATTCGAACCTGGGTTATTGCGGGCCACAACGAATGTACTAACCACTATACGACACGGCGAGATTGCTTTCATGTAAAGAAAAATTGACAAATAAATAAAAGCTTGCTGTGGAGTTCTAAGATGTTTGCTTATGCTGTTAAACAACGTACGAGTGCATACTCAGTATCGGGGCTTACAGAACAACACGAAGACAAACAAGTAAAGTTGAAAAAAAAAAATGCCGTGACCAGGATTCGAACCTGGGTTATTGCGGCCACAACGCAATGTACTAACCACTATGCGATCACTGCGAGATTGAATTCAGATAAAAAAATGACAAATAAATGGAAGCTTCCTGTGGAGTTCTAAGCTTTTTGCTTATGCTCTTGAACAAGGTACTAGTGTATACTCAGTATAGGGGCTTACAAAACAACACGAAGACAAACAAGTAAAGTTGAAAAAAAAAATGCCGTGACCAGGATTCGAACCTGGGTTATTGCGGCCACAACGCAATATACTAACCACTATACGATCACGGCGAGATTGATTTCATATAAAGAAAAAATGACAAATAAATGGAAGCTTCCTGTGGAGTTCTAAGATTTTTGCTTATGCTCTTAAACAACGTACGAGTGCATACTCAGTATCGGGGCTTACAGAACAACAGGAAGACAAACAAGTTGAAAAAAAATTCAGTGACCAGGATTCGAACCTGGGTTATTGCGGCCACAACGCAATGTACTAACCACTATACGATCACGGCGAGATTGACTTAAGACAAAGAAAAAATTAAAAATAAATGGAAGCTTCCTGTGGAGTTCTAAGCTTTTTGCTTATGCTATTAAACAAGGTACGAGTTCATACTCAGTATTGGGGCTTAAAAAACAACACGAAGACAAACAAGTAAAGTTGAAAAAAAAAATGCCTTGACCAGGATTCGAACCTGGGTTATTGCGGCCACAACGCAAAGTACTAACCACTATACGATCACGGCGAGATTGATTTCATATAAAGAAAAAATGACAAATAAATGGAAGCTTGCTGTGGAGTTCTAAGATTTTTGCTTATGCTCTTGAACAAGGTACGAGTGCATACTCAGTATCGGGGCTTACAGAACAACACGAAGACAAACAAGTAAAGTTGAAAAAAAAATGCCGTGACCAGGATTCGAACCTGGGTTATTGCGGCCACAACGCAATGTACTAACCATTATACGATCACGGCTATATTGATTTCATATAAAGAAAAAATGACAAATAAATGGAAGCTTCCTGTGTAGTTCTAAGGTTTTTGGTTATGCTCTTACGAGTGCATACTCAGTATTAGGGGTTAAAGAACAACACTAAGACAAACCATGAAGTTGAAAAAAAAATGCAGTGACCAGGATTCGAACCTGGGTTATTGCGGCCACAACGCAATGTATTAACCACTATACGATCACGGCGAGATTGAATTCAGATAAAGAAAAATTGACAAATAAATGGAAGCTTCCTGTGGAGTTCTAAGCTTATTGCTTATGCTCTTAAACAAGGTACCAGTGCATACTCAGTATTGAGGGTTGACGAACAAAACAGAGACAAACAAGTAAAGTTGAAAAAAAAATGCCGTGACCAAGATTCGAACCTGGATTATTGCGGCCAGAACGCAATGTACTAACCACTATACGATCACGGGGAGATTGAATTCAGATAAAGAAAAAATGACAAATAAATGGAAGCTTCCTGTGGAGTTCTAAGATTTTTGCTTATGCTCTTAAACAACGTACGAGTGCAGACTCAGAATTAGGTCTTATAGAACAACAGGAAGACAAACAAGTAAAGTTGAAAAAAAATGCCGTGACCAGGATTCGAACCTGGGTTATTGCGGCCACAACGCAATGTACTAACCACTATACGATCACGGCGAGATTGACTTCAGACAAAGAAAAAATTAAAAATAAATGGAAGCTTCCTGTGGAGTTCTAAGCTTTTTGCTTATGCTATAACACGAAGACAAACAAGTAAAAATGAAAAAAAAAAATGCCTTGACCAGGATTCGAACCTGGGTTATTGCGGCCACAACGCAATGTATTAACCACTATACGATCACGGCGAGATTGAATTCAGATAAAGAAAAATTGACAAATAAATGGAAGCTTCCTGTGGAGTTCTAAGATTTTTGCTTATGCTCTTGAACAAGGTACGAGTGCATACTCAGTATCGGGGCTTACAGAACAACACGAAGACAAACAAGTAAAGTTGAAAAAAAAAATGCCGTGACCAGGATTCGAACCTGGGTTATTGCGGCCACAACGCAATATACTAACCACTATACGATCACGGCGAGATTGATTTCATATAAAGAAAAAATGACAAATAAATGGAAGCTTCCTGTGGAGTTCTAAGATTTTTGCTTATGCTCTTAAACAACGTACGAGTGCATACTCAGTATCGGGGCTTACAGAACAACAGGAAGACAAACAAGTTGAAAAAAAATTCAGTGACCAGGATTCGAACCTGGGTTATTGCGGCCACAACGCAATGTACTAACCACTATACGATCACGGCGAGATTGACTTAAGACAAAGAAAAAATTAAAAATAAATGGAAGCTTCCTGTGGAGTTCTAAGCTTTTTGCTTATGCTATTAAACAAGGTACGAGTTCATACTCAGTATTGGGGCTTAAAAAACAACACGAAGACAAACAAGTAAAGTTGAAAAAAAAAATGCCTTGACCAGGATTCGAACCTGGGTTATTGCGGCCACAACGCAAAGTACTAACCACTATACGATCACGGCGAGATTGATTTCATATAAAGAAAAAATGACAAATAAATGGAAGCTTGCTGTGGAGTTCTAAGATTTTTGCTTATGCTCTTGAACAAGGTACGAGTGCATACTCAGTATCGGGGCTTACAGAACAACACGAAGACAAACAAGTAAAGTTGAAAAAAAAATGCCGTGACCAGGATTCGAACCTGGGTTATTGCGGCCACAACGCAATGTACTAACCATTATACGATCACGGCTATATTGATTTCATATAAAGAAAAAATGACAAATAAATGGAAGCTTCCTGTGTAGTTCTAAGGTTTTTGGTTATGCTCTTACGAGTGCATACTCAGTATTAGGGGTTAAAGAACAACACTAAGACAAACCATGAAGTTGAAAAAAAAATGCAGTGACCAGGATTCGAACCTGGGTTATTGCGGCCACAACGCAATGTATTAACCACTATACGATCACGGCGAGATTGAATTCAGATAAAGAAAAATTGACAAATAAATGGAAGCTTCCTGTGGAGTTCTAAGCTTATTGCTTATGCTCTTAAACAAGGTACCAGTGCATACTCAGTATTGAGGGTTGACGAACAAAACAGAGACAAACAAGTAAAGTTGAAAAAAAAATGCCGTGACCAAGATTCGAACCTGGATTATTGCGGCCAGAACGCAATGTACTAACCACTATACGATCACGGGGAGATTGAATTCAGATAAAGAAAAAATGACAAATAAATGGAAGCTTCCTGTGGAGTTCTAAGATTTTTGCTTATGCTCTTAAACAACGTACGAGTGCAGACTCAGAATTAGGTCTTATAGAACAACAGGAAGACAAACAAGTAAAGTTGAAAAAAAATGCCGTGACCAGGATTCGAACCTGGGTTATTGCGGCCACAACGCAATGTACTAACCACTATACGATCACGGCGAGATTGACTTCAGACAAAGAAAAAATTAAAAATAAATGGAAGCTTCCTGTGGAGTTCTAAGCTTTTTGCTTATGCTATAACACGAAGACAAACAAGTAAAGTTGAAAAAAAAATGCCTTGACCAGGATTCGAACCTGGGTTATTGCGGCCACAACGCAATGTATTAACCACTATACGATCACGGCGAGATTGAATTCAGATAAAGAAAAATTGACAAATAAATGGAAGCTTCCTGTGGAGTTCTAAGATTTTTGCTTATGCTCTTGAACAAGGTACGAGTGCATACTCAGTATCGGGGCTTACAGAACAACACAAAGACAAACAAGTAAAGTTGAAAAAAAATGCCGTGACCAGGATTCGGACCTGGGTTATTGCGGCCACAACGCAATGTACTAACCATTATACGATCACGGCGAGATTGACTTCAGACAAAGAAAAAATTAAAAATAAATGGAAGCTTCCTGTGGAGTTCTAAGCTTTTTGCTTATGCTATTAAACAAGGTACGAGTTCATACTCAGTATTGGGGCTTAAAAAACAACACGAAGACAAACAAGTAAAGTTGAAAAAAAAAAATGCCTTGACCAGGATTCGAACCTTGGTTATTGCGGCCACAACGCAAAGTACTAACCACTATACGATCACGGCGAGATTGATTTCATATAAAGAAAAAATGACAAATAAATGGAAGCTTGCTGTGGAGTTCTAAGATTTTTGCTTATGCTCTTGAACAAGGTACGAGTGCATACTCAGTATCGGAGCTTACAGAACAACACGAAGACAAACAAGTAAAGTTGAAAAAAAAATGCCGTGACCAGGATTCGAACCTGGGTTATTGCGGCCACAACGCAATGTACTAACCATTATACGATCACGGCTATATTGATTTCATATAAAGAAAAAATGACAAATAAATGGAAGCTTCCTGTGTAGTTCTAAGGTTTTTGGTTATGCTCTTACGAGTGCATACTCAGTATTAGGGGTTAAAGAACAACACTAAGACAAACCATGAAGTTGAAAAAAAAATGCAGTGACCAGGATTCGAACCTGGGTTATTGCGGCCACAACGCAATGTATTAACCACTATACGATCACGGCGAGATTGAATTCAGATAAAGAAAAATTGACAAATAAATGGAAGCTTCCTGTGGAGTTCTAAGCTTATTGCTTATGCTCTTAAACAAGGTACCAGTGCATACTCAGTATTGAGGGTTGACGAACAAAACAGAGACAAACAAGTAAAGTTGAAAAAAAAATGCCGTGACCAAGATTCGAACCTGGATTATTGCGGCCAGAACGCAATGTACTAACCACTATACGATCACGGGGAGATTGAATTCAGATAAAGAAAAAATGACAAATAAATGGAAGCTTCCTGTGGAGTTCTAAGATTTTTGCTTATGCTCTTAAACAACGTACGAGTGCAGACTCAGAATTAGGTCTTATAGAACAACAGGAAGACAAACAAGTAAAGTTGAAAAAAAATGCCGTGACCAGGATTCGAACCTGGGTTATTGCGGCCACAACGCAATGTACTAACCACTATACGATCACGGCGAGATTGACTTCAGACAAAGAAAAAATTAAAAATAAATGGAAGCTTCCTGTGGAGTTCTAAGCTTTTTGCTTATGCTATAACACGAAGACAAACAAGTAAAAATGAAAAAAAAAATGCCTTGACCAGGATTCGAACCTGGGTTATTGCGGCCACAACGCAATGTATTAACCACTATACGATCACGGCGAGATTGAATTCAGATAAAGAAAAATTGACAAATAAATGGAAGCTTCCTGTGGAGTTCTAAGATTTTTGCTTATGCTCTTGAACAAGGTACGAGTGCATACTCAGTATCGGGGCTTACAGAACAACACGAAGACAAACAAGTAAAGTTGAAAAAAAAAATGCCGTGACCAGGATTCGAACCTGGGTTATTGCGGCCACAACGCAATATACTAACCACTATACGATCACGGCGAGATTGATTTCATATAAAGAAAAAATGACAAATAAATGGAAGCTTCCTGTGGAGTTCTAAGATTTTTGCTTATGCTCTTAAACAACGTACGAGTGCATACTCAGTATCGGGGCTTACAGAACAACAGGAAGACAAACAAGTTGAAAAAAAATTCAGTGACCAGGATTCGAACCTGGGTTATTGCGGCCACAACGCAATGTACTAACCACTATACGATCACGGCGAGATTGACTTAAGACAAAGAAAAAATTAAAAATAAATGGAAGCTTCCTGTAGAGTTCTAAGCTTTTTGCTTATGCTATTAAACAAGGTACGAGTTCATACTCAGTATTGGGGCTTAAAAAACAACACGAAGACAAACAAGTAAAGTTGAAAAAAAAAATGCCTTGACCAGGATTCGAACCTGGGTTATTGCGGCCACAACGCAAAGTACTAACCACTATACGATCACGGCGAGATTGATTTCATATAAAGAAAAAATGACAAATAAATGGAAGCTTGCTGTGGAGTTCTAAGATTTTTGCTTATGCTCTTGAACAAGGTACGAGTGCATACTCAGTATCGGGGCTTACAGAACAACACGAAGACAAACAAGTAAAGTTGAAAAAAAAATGCCGTGACCAGGATTCGAACCTGGGTTATTGCGGCCACAACGCAATGTACTAACCATTATACGATCACGGCTATATTGATTTCATATAAAGAAAAAATGACAAATAAATGGAAGCTTCCTGTGTAGTTCTAAGGTTTTTGGTTATGCTCTTACGAGTGCATACTCAGTATTAGGGGTTAAAGAACAACACTAAGACAAACCATGAAGTTGAAAAAAAAATGCAGTGACCAGGATTCGAACCTGGGTTATTGCGGCCACAACGCAATGTATTAACCACTATACGATCACGGCGAGATTGAATTCAGATAAAGAAAAATTGACAAATAAATGGAAGCTTCCTGTGGAGTTCTAAGCTTATTGCTTATGCTCTTAAACAAGGTACCAGTGCATACTCAGTATTGAGGGTTGACGAACAAAACAGAGACAAACAAGTAAAGTTGAAAAAAAAATGCCGTGACCAAGATTCGAACCTGGATTATTGCGGCCAGAACGCAATGTACTAACCACTATACGATCACGGGGAGATTGAATTCAGATAAAGAAAAAATGACAAATAAATGGAAGCTTCCTGTGGAGTTCTAAGATTTTTGCTTATGCTCTTAAACAACGTACGAGTGCAGACTCAGAATTAGGTCTTATAGAACAACAGGAAGACAAACAAGTAAAGTTGAAAACAAAATGCCGTGACCAGGATTCGAACCTGGGTTATTGCGGCCACAACGCAATGTACTAACCACTATACGATCACGGCGAGATTGACTTCAGACAAAGAAAAAATTAAAAATAAATGGAAGCTTCCTGTGGAGTTCTAAGCTTTTTGCTTATGCTATAACACGAAGACAAACAAGTAAAGTTGAAAAAAAAAATGCCTTGACCAGGATTCGAACCTGGGTTATTGCGGCCACAACGCAATGTATTAACCACTATACGATCACGGCGAGATTGAATTCAGATAAAGAAAAATTGACAAATAAATGGAAGCTTCCTGTGGAGTTCTAAGATTTTTGCTTATGCTCTTGAACAAGGTACGAGTGCATACTCAGTATCGGGGCTTACAGAACAACACAAAGACAAACAAGTAAAGTTGAAAAAAAATGCCGTGACCAGGATTCGGACCTGGGTTATTGCGGCCACAACGCAATGTACTAACCATTATACGATCACGGCGAGATTGACTTCAGACAAAGAAAAAATTAAAAATAAATGGAAGCTTCCTGTGGAGTTCTAAGCTTTTTGCTTATGCTATTAAACAAGGTACGAGTTCATACTCAGTATTGGGGCTTAAAAAACAACACGAAGACAAACAAGTAAAGTTGAAAAAAAAAAATGCCTTGACCAGGATTCGAACCTTGGTTATTGCGGCCACAACGCAAAGTACTAACCACTATACGATCACGGCGAGATTGATTTCATATAAAGAAAAAATGACAAATAAATGGAAGCTTGCTGTGGAGTTCTAAGATTTTTGCTTATGCTCTTGAACAAGGTACGAGTGCATACTCAGTATCGGAGCTTACAGAACAACACGAAGACAAACAAGTAAAGTTGAAAAAAAAATGCCGTGACCAGGATTCGAACCTGGGTTATTGCGGCCACAACGCAATGTACTAACCATTATACGATCACGGCTATATTGATTTCATATAAAGAAAAAATGACAAATAAATGGAAGCTTCCTGTGTAGTTCTAAGGTTTTTGGTTATGCTCTTACGAGTGCATACTCAGTATTAGGGGTTAAAGAACAACACTAAGACAAACCATGAAGTTGAAAAAAAAATGCAGTGACCAGGATTCGAACCTGGGTTATTGCGGCCACAACGCAATGTATTAACCACTATACGATCACGGCGAGATTGAATTCAGATAAAGAAAAATTGACAAATAAATGGAAGCTTCCTGTGGAGTTCTAAGCTTATTGCTTATGCTCTTAAACAAGGTACCAGTGCATACTCAGTATTGAGGGTTGACGAACAAAACAGAGACAAACAAGTAAAGTTGAAAAAAAAATGCCGTGACCAAGATTCGAACCTGGATTATTGCGGCCAGAACGCAATGTACTAACCACTATACGATCACGGGGAGATTGAATTCAGATAAAGAAAAAATGACAAATAAATGGAAGCTTCCTGTGGAGTTCTAAGATTTTTGCTTATGCTCTTAAACAACGTACGAGTGCAGACTCAGAATTAGGTCTTATAGAACAACAGGAAGACAAACAAGTAAAGTTGAAAAAAAATGCCGTGACCAGGATTCGAACCTGGGTTATTGCGGCCACAACGCAATGTACTAACCACTATACGATCACGGCGAGATTGACTTCAGACAAAGAAAAAATTAAAAATAAATGGAAGCTTCCTGTGGAGTTCTAAGCTTTTTGCTTATGCTATAACACGAAGACAAACAAGTAAAAATGAAAAAAAAAAATGCCTTGACCAGGATTCGAACCTGGGTTATTGCGGCCACAACGCAATGTATTAACCACTATACGATCACGGCGAGATTGAATTCAGATAAAGAAAAATTGACAAATAAATGGAAGCTTCCTGTGGAGTTCTAAGATTTTTGCTTATGCTCTTGAACAAGGTACGAGTGCATACTCAGTATCGGGGCTTACAGAACAACACGAAGACAAACAAGTAAAGTTGAAAAAAAAAATGCCGTGACCAGGATTCGAACCTGGGTTATTGCGGCCACAACGCAATATACTAACCACTATACGATCACGGCGAGATTGATTTCATATAAAGAAAAAATGACAAATAAATGGAAGCTTCCTGTGGAGTTCTAAGATTTTTGCTTATGCTCTTAAACAACGTACGAGTGCATACTCAGTATCGGGGCTTACAGAACAACAGGAAGACAAACAAGTTGAAAAAAAATTCAGTGACCAGGATTCGAACCTGGGTTATTGCGGCCACAACGCAATGTACTAACCACTATACGATCACGGCGAGATTGACTTAAGACAAAGAAAAAATTAAAAATAAATGGAAGCTTCCTGTGGAGTTCTAAGCTTTTTGCTTATGCTATTAAACAAGGTACGAGTTCATACTCAGTATTGGGGCTTAAAAAACAACACGAAGACAAACAAGTAAAGTTGAAAAAAAAAATGCCTTGACCAGGATTCGAACCTGGGTTATTGCGGCCACAACGCAAAGTACTAACCACTATACGATCACGGCGAGATTGATTTCATATAAAGAAAAAATGACAAATAAATGGAAGCTTGCTGTGGAGTTCTAAGATTTTTGCTTATGCTCTTGAACAAGGTACGAGTGCATACTCAGTATCGGGGCTTACAGAACAACACGAAGACAAACAAGTAAAGTTGAAAAAAAAATGCCGTGACCAGGATTCGAACCTGGGTTATTGCGGCCACAACGCAATGTACTAACCATTATACGATCACGGCTATATTGATTTCATATAAAGAAAAAATGACAAATAAATGGAAGCTTCCTGTGTAGTTCTAAGGTTTTTGGTTATGCTCTTACGAGTGCATACTCAGTATTAGGGGTTAAAGAACAACACTAAGACAAACCATGAAGTTGAAAAAAAAATGCAGTGACCAGGATTCGAACCTGGGTTATTGCGGCCACAACGCAATGTATTAACCACTATACGATCACGGCGAGATTGAATTCAGATAAAGAAAAATTGACAAATAAATGGAAGCTTCCTGTGGAGTTCTAAGCTTATTGCTTATGCTCTTAAACAAGGTACCAGTGCATACTCAGTATTGAGGGTTGACGAACAAAACAGAGACAAACAAGTAAAGTTGAAAAAAAAATGCCGTGACCAAGATTCGAACCTGGATTATTGCGGCCAGAACGCAATGTACTAACCACTATACGATCACGGGGAGATTGAATTCAGATAAAGAAAAAATGACAAATAAATGGAAGCTTCCTGTGGAGTTCTAAGATTTTTGCTTATGCTCTTAAACAACGTACGAGTGCAGACTCAGAATTAGGTCTTATAGAACAACAGGAAGACAAATAAGTAAAGTTGAAAAAAAATGCCGTGACCAGGATTCGAACCTGGGTTATTGCGGCCACAACGCAATGTACTAACCACTATACGATCACGGCGAGATTGACTTCAGACAAAGAAAAAATTAAAAATAAATGGAAGCTTCCTGTGGAGTTCTAAGCTTTTTGCTTATGCTATAACACGAAGACAAACAAGTAAAGTTGAAAAAAAAAATGCCTTGACCAGGATTCGAACCTGGGTTATTGCGGCCACAACGCAATGTATTAACCACTATACGATCACGGCGAGATTGAATTCAGATAAAGAAAAATTGACAAATAAATGGAAGCTTCCTGTGGAGTTCTAAGATTTTTGCTTATGCTCTTGAACAAGGTACGAGTGCATACTCAGTATCGGGGCTTACAGAACAACACAAAGACAAACAAGTAAAGTTGAAAAAAAATGCCGTGACCAGGATTCGGACCTGGGTTATTGCGGCCACAACGCAATGTACTAACCATTATACGATCACGGCGAGATTGACTTCAGACAAAGAAAAAATTAAAAATAAATGGAAGCTTCCTGTGGAGTTCTAAGCTTTTTGCTTATGCTATTAAACAAGGTACGAGTTCATACTCAGTATTGGGGCTTAAAAAACAACACGAAGACAAACAAGTAAAGTTGAAAAAAAAAAATGCCTTGACCAGGATTCGAACCTTGGTTATTGCGGCCACAACGCAAAGTACTAACCACTATACGATCACGGCGAGATTGATTTCATATAAAGAAAAAATGACAAATAAATGGAAGCTTGCTGTGGAGTTCTAAGATTTTTGCTTATGCTCTTGAACAAGGTACGAGTGCATACTCAGTATCGGAGCTTACAGAACAACACGAAGACAAACAAGTAAAGTTGAAAAAAAAATGCCGTGACCAGGATTCGAACCTGGGTTATTGCGGCCACAACGCAATGTACTAACCATTATACGATCACGGCGATATTGATTTCATATAAAGAAAAAATGACAAATAAATGGAAGCTTCCTGTGTAGTTCTAAGGTTTTTGGTTATGCTCTTACGAGTGCATACTCAGTATTAGGGGTTAAAGAACAACACTAAGACAAACCATAAAGTTGAAAAAAAAAATGCAGTGACCAGGATTCGAACCTGGGTTATTGCGGCCACAACGCAATGTATTAACCACTATACGATCACGGCGAGATTGAATTCAGATAAAGAAAAATTGACAAATAAATGGAAGCTTCCTGTGGAGTTCTAAGCTTATTGCTTATGCTCTTAAACAAGGTACCAGTGCATACTCAGTATTGAGGGTTGACGAACAAAACAGAGACAAACAAGTAAAGTTGAAAAAAAAATGCCGTGACCAAGATTCGAACCTGGATTATTGCGGCCAGAACGCAATGTACTAACCACTATACGATCACGGGGAGATTGAATTCAGATAAAGAAAAAATGACAAATAAATGGAAGCTTCCTGTGGTGTTCTAAGCTTTTTGCTTATGCTCTTGAACAAGATAGGGGTGCAGACTCAGAATTAGGGCTTATAGAACAACACGAAGACAAACAAGTAAAGTTTATAAAAAAAATGCCGTGACCAGGATTCGAACCTGGGTTATTGCGGGCCACAACGAATGTACTAACCACTATACGACACGGCCAGATTGCTTTCATGTAAAGAAAAAATGACAAATAAATAAAAGCTTGCTGTGGAGTTCTAAGATTTTTGCTTATGCTGTTAAACAACGTACGAGTGCATACTCATTATCGGGGCTTACAGAACAACACGAAGACAAACAAGTAAAGTTGAAAAAAAATGCCGTGACCAGGATTCGGACCTGGGTTATTGCGGCCACAACGCAATGTACTAACCATTATACGATCACGGCGAGATTGACTTCAGACAAAGAAAAAATTAAAAATAAATGGAAGCTTCCTGTGGAGTTCTAAGCTTTTTGCTTATGCTATTAAACAAGGTACGAGTTCATACTCAGTATTGGGGCTTAAAAAACAACACGAAGACAAACAAGTAAAGTTGAAAAAAAAAAATGCCTTGACCAGGATTCGAACCTTGGTTATTGCGGCCACAACGCAAAGTACTAACCACTATACGATCACGGCGAGATTGATTTCATATAAAGAAAAAATGACAAATAAATGGAAGCTTGCTGTGGAGTTCTAAGATTTTTGCTTATGCTCTTGAACAAGGTACGAGTGCATACTCAGTATCGGAGCTTACAGAACAACACGAAGACAAACAAGTAAAGTTGAAAAAAAAATGCCGTGACCAGGATTCGAACCTGGGTTATTGCGGCCACAACGCAATGTACTAACCATTATACGATCACGGCGATATTGATTTCATATAAAGAAAAAATGACAAATAAATGGAAGCTTCCTGTGTAGTTCTAAGGTTTTTGGTTATGCTCTTACGAGTGCATACTCAGTATTAGGGGTTAAAGAACAACACTAAGACAAACCATAAAGTTGAAAAAAAAAATGCAGTGACCAGGATTCGAACCTGGGTTATTGCGGCCACAACGCAATGTATTAACCACTATACGATCACGGCGAGATTGAATTCAGATAAAGAAAAATTGACAAATAAATGGAAGCTTCCTGTGGAGTTCTAAGCTTATTGCTTATGCTCTTAAACAAGGTACCAGTGCATACTCAGTATTGAGGGTTGACGAACAAAACAGAGACAAACAAGTAAAGTTGAAAAAAAAAATGCCGTGACCAAGATTCGAACCTGGATTATTGCGGCCAGAACGCAATGTACTAACCACTATACGATCACGGGGAGATTGAATTCAGATAAAGAAAAAATGACAAATAAATGGAAGCTTCCTGTGGTGTTCTAAGCTTTTTGCTTATGCTCTTGAACAAGATAGGGGTGCAGACTCAGAATTAGGGCTTATAGAACAACACGAAGACAAACAAGTAAAGTTTATAAAAAAAATGCCGTGACCAGGATTCGAACCTGGGTTATTGCGGGCCACAACGAATGTACTAACCACTATACGACACGGCCAGATTGCTTTCATGTAAAGAAAAAATGACAAATAAATAAAAGCTTGCTGTGGAGTTCTAAGATTTTTGCTTATGCTGTTAAACAACGTACGAGTGCATACTCATTATCGGGGCTTACAGAACAACACGAAGACAAACAAGTAAAGTTGAAAACAAAATGCCGTGACCAGGATTCGAACCTGGGTTATTGCGGCCACAACGCAATGTACTAACCACTATGCGATCACTGCGAGATTGAATTCAGATAAAAAAAATGACAATTAAATGGAAGCTTCCTGTGGAGTTCTAAGCTTTTTGCTTATGCTCTTGAACAAGGTACTAGTGTATACTCAGTATAGGGGCTTACAGAACAACACGAAGACAAACAAGTAAAGTTGAAAAAAAAAATGCCGTGACCAAGATTCGAACCTGGATTATTGCGGCCAGAACGCAATGTACTAACCACTATACGATCACGGGGAGATTGAATTCAGATAAAGAAAAAATGACAAATAAATGGAAGCTTCCTGTGGAGTTCTAAGATTTTTGCTTATGCTCTTAAACAACGTACGAGTGCATACTCAGTATCAGGGCTTACAGAACAACAGGAAGACAAACAAGTAAAGTTGAAAAAGAATGCAGTGACCAGGATTCGAACCTGGGTTATTGCGGCCACAACGCAATGTACTAACCACTATACGATCACGGCGAGATTGACTTCAGACAAAGAAAAAATTAAAAATAAATGGAAGCTTCCTGTGGAGTTCTAAGCTTTTTGCTTATGCTATTAAACAAGGTACGAGTTCATACTCAGTATTGGGGCTTAAAAAACAACACGAAGACAAACTAGTAAAGTTGAAAAAAAAAAATGCCTTGACCAGGATTCGAACCTGGGTTATTGCCGCCACAACGCAAAGTACTAACCACTATACGATCACGGCGAGATTGATTTCATATAAAGAAAAAATGACAAATAAATGGAAGCTTGCTGTGGAGTTCTAAGATTTTTGCTTATGCTCTTGAACAAGGTACGAGTGCATACTCAGTATCGGGGCTTACAGAACAACACGAAGACAAACAAGTAAAGTTGAAAAAAAAATGCCGTGACCAGGATTCGAACCTGGGTTATTGCGGCCACAACGCAATGTACTAACCATTATACGATCACGGAGATATTGATTTCATATAAAGAAAAAATGACAAATAAATGGAAGCTTCCTGTGTAGTTCTAAGGTTTTTAATTATGCTCTTACGAGTGCATACTCAGTATTAGGGGTTAAAGAACAACACTAAGACAAACCATAAAGTTGAAAAAAAAATGCAGTGACCAGGATTCGAACCTGGGTTATTGCGGCCACAACGCAATGTATTAACCACTATACGATCATGGCGAGATTGAATTCAGATAAAGAAAAATTGACAAATAAATGGAAGCTTCCTGTGGAGTTCTAAGCTTATTGCTTATGCTCTTAAACAAGGTACCAGTGCATACTCAGTATTGAGGGTTGACGAACAAAACAGAGACAAACAAGTAAAGTTGAAAAAAAAATGCCGTGACCAAGATTCGAACCTGGATTATTGCGGCCAGAACGCAATGTACTAACCACTATACGATCACGGGAAGATTGACTTCAGACAAAGAAAAAATTAAAAATAAATGGAAGCTTCCTGTGGTGTTCTAAGCTTTTTGCTTATGCTCTTGAACAAGATAGGAGTGCAGACTCAGAATTAGGGCTTATAGAACAACACGAAGACAAACAAGTAAAGTTGAAAAAAAAATGCCGTGACCAGGATTCGAACCTGGGTTATTGCGGGACACAACGAATGTACTAACCACTATACGACACGGCGAGATTGCTTTCATGTAAAGAAAAAATGACAAATAAATAAAAGCTTGCTGTGGAGTTCTAAGATTTTTGCTTATGCTGTTAAACAACGTATGAGTGCATACTCAGTATCGGGGCTTACAGAACAACACGAAGACAAACAAGTAAAGTTGAAAACAAAATGCCGTGACCAGGATTCGAACCTGGGTTATTGCGGCCACAACGCAATGTACTAACCACTATGCGATCACTGCGAGATTGAATTCAGATAAAAAAAATGACAAATAAATGGAAGCTTCCTGTGGAGTTCTAAGCTTTTTGCTTATGCTCTTGAACAAGGTACTAGTGTATACTCAGTATAGGGGCTTACAGAACAACACGAAGACAAACAAGTAAAGTTGAAAAAAAAAATGCCGTGACCAAGATTCGAACCTGGATTATTGCGGCCAGAACGCAATTTACTAACCACTATACGATCACGGGGAGATTGAATTCAGATAAAGAAAAAATGACAAATAAATGGAAGCTTCCTGTAGAGTTCTAAGATTTTTGCTTATGCTCTTAAACAACGTACGAGTGCATACTCAGTATCAGGGCTTACAGAACAACAGGAAGACAAACAAGTAAAGTTGAAAAAGAATGCAGTGACCAGGATTCGAACCTGGGTTATTGCGGCCACAACGCAATGTACTAACCACTATACGATCACGGCGAGATTGACTTCAGACAAAGAAAAAATTAAAAATAAATGGAAGCTTCCTGTGGAGTTCTAAGCTTTTTGCTTATGCTATTAAACAAGGTACGAGTTCATACTCAGTATTGGGGCTTAAAAAACAACACGAAGACAAACTAGTAAAGTTGAAAAAAAAAATGCCTTGACCAGGATTCGAACCTGGGTTATTGCCGCCACAACGCAAAGTACTAACCACTATACGATCACGGCGAGATTGATTTCATATAAAGAAAAAATGACAAATAAATGGAAGCTTGCTGTGGAGTTCTAAGATTTTTGCTTATGCTCTTGAACAAGGTACGAGTGCATACTCAGTATCGGGGCTTACAGAACAACACGAAGACAAACAAGTAAAGTTGAAAAAAAAATGCCGTGACCAGGATTCGAACCTGGGTTATTGCGGCCACAACGCAATGTACTAACCATTATACGATCACGGAGATATTGATTTCATATAAAGAAAAAATGACAAATAAATGGAAGCTTCCTGTGTAGTTCTAAGGTTTTTAATTATGCTCTTACGAGTGCATACTCAGTATTAGGGGTTAAAGAACAACACTAAGACAAACCATAAAGTTGAAAAAAAAATGCAGTGACCAGGATTCGAACCTGGGTTATTGCGGCCACAACGCAATGTATTAACCACTATACGATCATGGCGAGATTGAATTCAGATAAAGAAAAATTGACAAATAAATGGAAGCTTCCTGTGGAGTTCTAAGCTTATTGCTTATGCTCTTAAACAAGGTACCAGTGCATACTCAGTATTGAGGGTTGACGAACAAAACAGAGACAAACAAGTAAAGTTGAAAAAAAAATGCCGTGACCAAGATTCGAACCTGGATTATTGCGGCCAGAACGCAATGTACTAACCACTATACGATCACGGGGAGATTGACTTCAGACAAAGAAAAAATTAAAAATAAATGGAAGCTTCCTGTGGTGTTCTAAGCTTTTTGCTTATGCTCTTGAACAAGATAGGAGTGCAGACTCAGAATTAGGGCTTATAGAACAACACGAAGACAAACAAGTAAAGTTGAAAAAAAAATGCCGTGACCAGGATTCGAACCTGGGTTATTGCGGGACACAACGAATGTACTAACCACTATACGACACGGCGAGATTGCTTTCATGTAAAGAAAAAATGACAAATAAATAAAAGCTTGCTGTGGAGTTCTAAGATTTTTGCTTATGCTGTTAAACAACGTATGAGTGCATACTCAGTATCGGGGCTTACAGAACAACACGAAGACAAACAAGTAAAGTTGAAAACAAAATGCCGTGACCAGGATTCGAACCTCGGTTATTGCGGCCACAACGCAATGTACTAACCACTATGCGATCACTGCGAGATTGAATTCAGATAAAAAAAATGACAAATAAATGGAAGCTTCCTGTGGAGTTCTAAGCTTTTTGCTTATGCTCTTGAACAAGGTACTAGTGTATACTCAGTATAGGGGCTTACAGAACAACACGAAGACAAACAAGTAAAGTTGAAAAAAAAAATGCCGTGACCAAGATTCGAACCTGGATTATTGCGGCCAGAACGCAATTTACTAACCACTATACGATCACGGGGAGATTGAATTCAGATAAAGAAAAAATGACAAATAAATGGAAGCTTCCTGTAGAGTTCTAAGATTTTTGCTTATGCTCTTAAACAACGTACGAGTGCATACTCAGTATCAGGGCTTACAGAACAACAGGAAGACAAACAAGTAAAGTTGAAAAAGAATGCAGTGACCAGGATTCGAACCTGGGTTATTGCGGCCACAACGCAATGTACTAACCACTATACGATCACGGCGAGATTGACTTCAGACAAAGAAAAAAATAAAAATAAATGGAAGCTTCCTGTGGAGTTCTAAGCTTTTTGCTTATGCTATTAAACAAGGTACGAGTTCATACTCAGTATTGGGGCTTAAAAAACAACACGAAGACAATTTAGTAAAGTTGAAAAAATAAATGCCTTGACCAGGATTCGAACCTGGGTTATTGCCGCCACAACGCAAAGTACTAACCACTATACGATCACGGCGAGATTGATTTCATATAAAGAAAAAATGACAAATAAATGGAAGCTTGCTGTGGAGTTCTAAGATTTTTGCTTATGCTCTTGAACAAGGTACGAGTGCATACTCAGTATCGGGGCTTACAGAACAACACGAAGACAAACAAGTAAAGTTGAAAAAAAAATGCCGTGACCAGGATTCGAACCTGGGTTATTGCGGCCACAACGCAATGTACTAACCATTATACGATCACGGAGATATTGATTTCATATAAAGAAAAAATGACAAATAAATGGAAGCTTCCTGTGTAGTTCTAAGGTTTTTAATTATGCTCTTACGAGTGCATACTCAGTATTAGGGGTTAAAGAACAACACTAAGACAAACCATAAAGTTGAAAAAAAAATGCAGTGACCAGGATTCGAACCTGGGTTATTGCGGCCACAACGCAATGTATTAACCACTATACGATCATGGCGAGATTGAATTCAGATAAAGAAAAATTGACAAATAAATGGAAGCTTCCTGTGGAGTTCTAAGCTTATTGCTTATGCTCTTAAACAAGGTACCAGTAAATACTCAGTATTGAGGGTTGACGAACAAAACAGAGACAAACAAGTAAAGTTGAAAAAAAAATGCCGTGACCAAGATTCGAACCTGGATTATTGCGGCCAGAACGCAATGTACTAACCACTATACGATCACGGGGAGATTGACTTCAGACAAAGAAAAAATTAAAAATAAATGGAAGCTTCCTGTGGTGTTCTAAGCTTTTTGCTTATGCTCTTGAACAAGATAGGAGTGCAGACTCAGAATTAGGGCTTATAGAACAACACGAAGACAAACAAGTAAAGTTGAAAAAAAAATGCCGTGACCAGGATTCGAACCTGGGTTATTGCGGGACACAACGAATGTACTAACCACTATACGACACGGCGAGATTGCTTTCATGTAAAGAAAAAATGACAAATAAATAAAAGCTTGCTGTGGAGTTCTAAGATTTTTGCTTATGCTGTTAAACAACGTATGAGTGCATACTCAGTATCGGGGCTTACAGAACAACACGAAGACAAACAAGTAAAGTTGAAAACAAAATGCCGTGACCAGGATTCGAACCTGGGTTATTGCGGCCACAACGCAATGTACTAACCACTATGCGATCACTGCGAGATTGAATTCAGATAAAAAAAATGACAAATAAATGGAAGCTTCCTGTGGAGTTCTAAGCTTTTTGCTTATGCTCTTGAACAAGGTACTAGTGTATACTCAGTATAGGGGCTTACAGAACAACACGAAGACAAACAAGTAAAGTTGAAAAAAAAAATGCCGTGACCAAGATTCGAACCTGGATTATTGCGGCCAGAACGCAATTTACTAACCACTATACGATCACTGGGAGATTGAATTCAGATAAAGAAAAAATGACAAATAAATGGAAGCTTCCTGTAGAGTTCTAAGATTTTTGCTTATGCTCTTAAACAACGTACGAGTGCATACTCAGTATCAGGGCTTACAGAACAACAGGAAGACAAACAAGTAAAGTTGAAAAAGAATGCAGTGACCAGGATTCGAACCTGGGTTATTGCGGCCACAACGCAATGTACTAACCACTATACGCTCACGGCGAGATTGACTTCAGACAAAGAAAAAATTAAAAATAAATGGAAGCTTCCTGTGGAGTTCTAAGCTTTTTGCTTATGCTATTAAACAAGGTACGAGTTCATACGCAGTATTGGGGCTTAAAAAACAACACGAAGACAAACTAGTAAAGTTGAAAAAAAAATGCCTTGACCAGGATTCGAAACTGGGTTATTGCCGCCACAACGCAAAGTACTAACCACTATACGATCACGGCGAGATTGATTTCATATAAAGAAAAAATGACAAATAAATGGAAGCTTGCTGTGGAGTTCTAAGATTTTTGCTTATGCTCTTGAACAAGGTACGAGTGCATACTCAGTATCGGGGCTTACAGAACAACACGAAGACAAACAAGTAAAGTTGAAAAAAAAATGCCGTGACCAGGATTCGAACCTGGGTTATTGCGGCCACAACGCAATGTACTAACCATTATACGATCACGGAGATATTGATTTCATATAAAGAAAAAATGACAAATAAATGGAAGCTTCCTGTGTAGTTCTAAGGTTTTTAATTATGCTCTTACGAGTGCATACTCAGTATTAGGGGTTAAAGAACAACACTAAGACAAACCATAAAGTTGAAAAAAAAAATGCAGTGACCAGGATTCGAACCTGGGTTATTGCGGCCACAACGCAATGTATTAACCACTATACGATCATGGCGAGATTGAATTCAGATAAAGAAAAATTGACAAATAAATGGAAGCTTCCTGTGGAGTTCTAAGCTTATTGCTTATGCTCTTAAACAAGGTACCAGTGCATACTCAGTATTGAGGGTTGACGAACAAAACAGAGACAAACAAGTAAAGTTGAAAAAAAAATGCCGTGACCAAGATTCGAACCTGGATTATTGCGGCCAGAACGCAATGTACTAACCACTATACGATCACGGGGAGATTGACTTCAGACAAAGAAAAAATTAAAAATAAATGGAAGCTTCCTGTGGTGTTCTAAGCTTTTTGCTTATGCTCTTGAACAAGATAGGAGTGCAGACTCAGAATTAGGGCTTATAGAACAACACGAAGACAAACAAGTAAAGTTGAAAAAAAAATGCCGTGACCAGGATTCGAACCTGGGTTATTGCGGGACACAACGAATGTACTAACCACTATACGACACGGCGAGATTGCTTTCATGTAAAGAAAAAATGACAAATAAATAAAAGCTTGCTGTGGAGTTCTAAGATTTTTGCTTATGCTGTTAAACAACGTATGAGTGCATACTCAGTATCGGGGCTTACAGAACAACACGAAGACAAACAAGTAAAGTTGAAAACAAAATGCCGTGACCAGGATTCGAACCTGGGTTATTGCGGCCACAACGCAATGTACTAACCACTATGCGATCACTGCGAGATTGAATTCAGATAAAAAAAATGACAAATAAATGGAAGCTTCCTGTGGAGTTCTAAGCTTTTTGCTTATGCTCTTGAACAAGGTACTAGTGTATACTCAGTATAGGGGCTTACAGAATAACACGAAGACAAACAAGTGAAGTTGAAAAAAAAAATGCCGTGACCAAGATTCGAACCTGGATTATTGCGGCCAGAACGCAATTTACTAACCACTATACGATCACGGGGAGATTGAATTCAGATAAAGAAAAAATGACAAATAAATGGAAGCTTCCTGTAGAGTTCTAAGATTTTTGCTTATGCTCTTAAACAACGTACGAGTGCATACTCAGTATCAGGGCTTACAGAACAACAGGAAGACAAACAAGTAAAGTTGAAAAACAATGCAGTGACCAGGATTCGAACCTGGGTTATTGCGGCCACAACGCAATGTACTAACCACTATACGCTCACGGCGAGATTGACTTCAGACAAAGAAAAAATTAAAAATAAATGGAAGCTTCCTGTGGAGTTCTAAGCTTTTTGCTTATGCTATTAAACAAGGTACGAGTTCATACTCAGTATTGGGGCTTAAAAAACAACACGAAGACAAACTAGTAAAGTTGAAAAAAAAATGCCTTGACCAGGATTCGAAACTGGGTTATTGCCGCCACAACGCAAAGTACTAACCACTATACGATCACGGCGAGATTGATTTCATATAAAGAAAAAATGACAAATAAATGGAAGCTTGCTGTGGAGTTCTAAGATTTTTGCTTATGCTCTTGAACAAGGTACGAGTGCATACTCAGTATCGGGGCTTACAGAACAACACGAAGACAAACAAGTAAAGTTGAAAAAAAAATGCCGTGACCAGGATTCGAACCTGGGTTATTGCGGCCACAACGCAATGTACTAACCATTATACGATCTCGGCGATATTGATTTCATATAAAGAAAAAATGACAAATAAATGGAAGCTTCCTGTGTAGTTCTAAGGTTTTTGGTTATGCTTTTACGAGTGCATACTCAGTATTAGGGGTTAAAGAACAACACTAAGACAAACCATAAAGTTGAAAAAAAAATGCAGTGACCAGGATTCGAACCTGGGTTATTGCGGCCACAACGCAATGTATTAACCACTATACGATCATGGCGAGATTGAATTCAGATAAAGAAAAATTGACAAATAAATGGAAGCTTCCTGTGGAGTTCTAAGCTTATTGCTTATGCTCTTAAACAAGGTACCAGTGCATACTCAGTATTGAGGGTTGACGAACAAAACAGAGACAAACAAGTAAAGTTGAAACAAAAATGCCGTGACCAAGATTCGAACCTGGATTATTGCGGCCAGAACGCAATGTACTAACCACTATACGATCACGGGGAGATTGAATTCAGATAAAGAAAAAATGACAAATAAATGGAAGCTTCCTGTGGTGTTCTAAGCTTTTTGCTTATGCTCTTGAACAAGATAGGAGTGCAGACTCAGAATTAGGGATTATAGAACAACACGAAGACAAACAAGTAAAGTTGAAAAAAAAATGCCGTGACCATGATTCGAACCTGGGTTATTGCGGGCCACAATGAATGTACTAACCACAATACGACACGGCGAGATTGCTTTCATGTAAAGAAAAAATGACAAATAAATAAAAGCTTGCTGTGGAGTTCTAAGATTTTTGCTTATGCTGTTAAACAACGTACGAGTGCATACTCAGTATCGGGGCTTACAGAACAACACGAAGACAAACAAGTAAAGTTGAAAAAAAAATGCCGTGACCAGGATTCGAACCTGGGTTATTGCGGCCACAACGCAATGTACTAACCACTATGCGATCACTGCGAGATTGAATTCAGATAAAAAAAATGACAAATAAATGGAAACTTCCTGTGGAGTTCTAAGCTTTTTGCTTATGCTCTTGAACAAGGTACTAGTGTATACTCAGTATAGGGGCTTACAGAACAACACGAAGACAAACAAGTAAAGTTGCAAAAAAAATGCCGTGACCAGGATTCGAACCTGGGTTATTGCGGACACAACGCAATATACTAACCACTATACGATCACGGCGAGATTGATTTCATATATAGAAAAAATGACAAATAAATGGAAGCTTCCTGTGGAGTTCTAAGATTTTTGCTTATGCTCTTAAACAACGTACGAGTTCATACTCAGTATCGGGGCTTACAGAACAACAGGAAGACAAACAAGTAAAGTTGAAAAAAATGCAGTGACCAGGATTCGAACCTGGGTTATTGCGGCCACAACGCAATGTACTAACCGCTATACGATCACGGCGAGATTGACTTCAGACAAAGAAAAAATTAAAAATAAATGTAAGCTTCCTGTGAAGTTCTAAGCTTTTTGCTTATGCTATTAAACAAGGTACGAGTTCATACTCAGTATTGGGGCTTAAAAAACAACACGAAGACAAACAAGTAAAGTTGATAAAAAAAATGCCTTGACCAGGATTCGAACCTGGGTTATTGCGGCCACAACGCAAAGTTCTAACCACTATACGATCACGGCGAGATTGATTTCATATAAAGAAAAAATGACAAAGAAATGGAAGCTTGCTGTGGAGTTCTAAGGTTTTTGGTTTTGCTCTTACGAGTGCATACTCAGTATTAGGGGTTAAAGAACAACACGAAGACAAACAAGTAAAGTTGAAAAAAAAGTGCCGTGACCAAGATTCGAACCTGGATTATTGCGGCCAGAACGCAATGTACTAACCACTATACGATCACGGGGAGATTGAATTCAGATAAAGAAAAAATGACAAATAAATGGAAGCTTCCTGTGGTGTTCTAAGCTTTTTGCTTATGCTCTTGAACAAGATAGGAGTGCAGACTCAGAATTAGGGCTTATAGAACAACACGAAGACAAACAAGTAAAGTTGAAAAAAAAATGCCGTGACCAGGATTCGAACCTGGGTTATTGCGGGCCACAACGAATGTACTAACCACTATACGATCACGGCGATATTGATTTCATATAAAGAAAAAATGAGAAATAAATAAAAGCTTGCTGTGGAGTTCTAAGGTTTTTGGTTATGCTCTTACGAGTCCATACTCAGTATTAGGGGTTAAAGAACAACACGAAGACAAACCATAAAGTTGAAAAAAAAATTCCGTGACCAGGATTCGAACCTGGGTTATTGCGGCCACAACGCAATGTATTAACCACTATACGACACGGCGAGATTGCTTTCACGTAAAGAAAAATTGACAAATAAATAAAAGCTTGCTGTGGAGTTCTAAGATTTTTGCTTATGCTGTTAAACAACGTACGAGTGCATACTCAGTATCGGGGCTTACAGAACAACACGAAGACAAACAAGTAAAGTTGAAAAAAAAGTGCCGTGACCAAGATTCGAACCTGGATTATTGCGGCCAGAACGCAATGTACTAACCACTATACGATCACGGGGAGATTGAATTCAGATAAAGAAAAAATGACAAATAAATGGAAGCTTCCTGTGGAGTTCTAAGCTTTTTGCTTATGCTCTTGAACAAGGTACTAGTGTATACTCAGTATAGGGGCTTATAGAACAACACGAAGACAAACAAGTAAAGTTGAAAAAAAAAATGCCGTGACCAGGATTCGAACCTGGGTTATTGCGGCCACAACGCAATGTATTAACCACTATACGACACGGCGAGATTGCTTTCACGTAAAGAAAAATTGACAAATAAATAAAAGCTTGCTGTGGAGTTCTAAGATTTTTGCTTATGCTGTTAAACAACGTACGAGTGCATACTCAGTATCGGGGCTTACAGAACAACACGAAGACAAACAAGTAAAGTTGAAAAAAAAGTGCCGTGACCAAGATTCGAACCTGGATTATTGCGGCCAGAACGCAATGTACTAACCACTATACGATCACGGGGAGATTGAATTCAGATAAAGAAAAAATGACAAATAAATGGAAGCTTCCTGTGGAGTTCTAAGCTTTTTGCTTATGCTCTTGAACAAGGTACTAGTGTATACTCAGTATAGGGGCTTATAGAACAACACGAAGACAAACAAGTAAAGTTGAAAAAAAAAATGCCGTGACCAGGATTCGAACCTGGGTTATTGCGGCCACAACGCAATATACTAACCACTATACGATCACGGCGAGATTGATTTCATATAAAGAAAAAATGACAAATAAATGGAAGCTTCCTGTGGAGTTCTAAGATTTTTGCTTATGCTCTTAAACAACGTACGAGTGCATACTCAGTATCGGGGCTTACAGAACAACAGGAAGACAAACAAGTAAAGTTGAAAAAAAATGCAGTGACCAGGATTCGAACCTGGGTTATTGCGGCCACAACGCAATGTACTAACCACTATACGATCACGGCGAGATTGATTTCATATAAAGAAAAAATGACAAATAAATGGAAGCTTCCTGTGAAGTTCTAAGCTTTGTGCTTATGCTTTTGAACATGATGGGAGTGCATACTCAGTATTAGGGCTTATAGAACAACACGAAGACAAACAAGTAAAGTTGAAAAAAAAAATGCAGTGACCAGGATTTGAACCTGGGTTATTGCGGCCACAACGCAATGTACTAACCACTATACGATCACGGCGAGATTGACTTCAGACAAAGACAAAATTAAAAATAAATGGAAGCTTCCTGTGCAGTTCTAAGCTTTTTGGTTATGCTCTTACGAGTGCATACTCAGTATTAGGGGTTAAAGAACAACACGAAGACAAACCATAAAGTTGAAAAAAAAATTCCGTGACCAGGATTCGAACCTGGGTTATTGCGGCCACAACGCAATGTATTAACCACTATACGACAAGGCGAGATTGCTTTCACGTAAAGAAAAATTGACAAATAAATAAAAGCTTGATGTGGAGTTCTAAGATTTTTGCTGATGCTGTTACGAGTGCATACTCAGTATCGGGGCTTACAGAACAACACGAAGACAAACAAGTAAAGTTGAAAAAAAAGTGCCGTGACCAAGATTCGAACCTGGATTATTGCGGCCAGAACGCAATGTACTAACCACTATACGATCACGGGGAGATTGAATTTAGATAAAGAAAAAATGACAAATAAATGGAAGCTTCCTGTGGAGTTCTAAGCTTTTTGGTTATGCTCTTGAACAAGGTACTAGTGTATACTCAGTATAGGGGCTTACAGAACAACACGAAGACAAACAAGTAAAGTTGCAAAAAAAATGCCGTGACCAGGATTCGAACCTGGGTTATTGCGGCCACAACGCAATATACTAACCACTATACGATCACGGCGAGATTGATTTCATATAAAGAAAAAATGACAAATAAATGGAAGCTTCCTGTGGAGTTCTAAGATTTTTGCTTATGCTCTTAAACAACGTACGAGTGCATACTCAGTATCGGGGCTTACAGAACAACAGGAAGACAAACAAGTAAAGTTGAAAAAAAATGCAGTGACCAGGATTCGAACCTGGGTTATTGCGGCCACAACGCAATGTACTAACCACTATACGATCACGGCGAGATTGATTTCATATAAAGAAAAAATGACAAATAAATGGAAGCTTCCTGTGAAGTTCTAAGCTTTGTGCTTATGCTTTTGAACATGATGGGAGTGCATACTCAGTATTAGGGCTTATAGAACAACACGAAGACAAACAAGTAAAGTTGAAAAAAAAATGCAGTGACCAGGATTCGAACCTGGGTTATTGCGGCCACAACGCAATGTACTAACCACTATACGATCACGGCGAGATTGACTTCAGACAAAGAAAAAATTAAAAATAAATGGAAGCTTCCTGTGCAGTTCTAAGCTTTTTGCTTATGCTATTAAACAAGGTACGAGTGCATACTCAGTATCGGGGCTTACAGAACAACACGAAGACAAACAAGTAAAGTTGAAAAAAAAATGCCGTGACCAGGATTCGGACCTGGGTTATTGCGGCCACAACGCAATGTACTAACCATTATACGATCACGGCGATATTGATTTCATATAAAGAAAAAATGACAAATAAATGGAAGCTTCCTGTGTAGTTCTAAGGTTTTTGGTTATGCTCTTACGAGTGCATACTCAGTATTAGGGGTTAAAGAACAACACGAAGACAAACCATAAAGTTGAAAAAAAAATGCAGTGACCAGGATTCGAACCTGGGTTATTGCGGCCACAACGCAATGTATTAACCACTATACGATCACGGCGAGATTGAATTCAGATAAAGAAAAATTGACAAATAAATGGAAGCTTCCTGTGGAGTTTTAAGCTTATTGCTTATGCTCTTAAACAAGGTACCAGTGCATACTCAGTATTGAGGGTTGACGAACAAAACAGAGACAAACAAGTAAAGTTGAAAAAAAAAATGCCGTGACCAAGATTCGAACCTGGATTATTGCGGCCAGAACGAAATGTACTAACCACTATACGATCACGGCGAGATTGAATTCAGATAAAGAAAAAATGACAAATAAATGGAAGCTTCCTATGGTGTTCTAAGCTTTTTGCTTATGCTCTTGAACAAGATAGGAGTGCAGACTCAGAATTAGGGCTTATAGAACAACACGAAGACAAACAAGTAACGTTGAAAAAAAAATGCCGTGACCAGGATTCGAACCTGGGTTATTGCGGCCACAACGCAATGTACTAACCACTATACGATCACGGCGATATTGATTTCATATAAAGAAAAAATGACAAATAAATGGAAGCTTCCTGTGTAGTTCTAAGGTTTTTGGTTATGCTCTTACGAGTGCATACTCAGTATTAGGGGTTAAAGAACAACACGAAGACAAACCATAAAGTTGAAAAAAAATGCAGTGACCAGGATTCGAACCTGGGTTATTGCGGCAACAACGCAATGTATTAACCACTATACGATCACGGCGAGATTGAATTCAGATAAAGAAAAATTGACAAATAAATGGAAGCTTCCTGTGGAGTTCTAAGCTTATTGCTTATGCTCTTAAACAAGGTACCAGTGCATACTCAGTATTGAGGGTTGACGAACAAAACAGAGACAAACAAGTAAAGTTGAAAAAAAAGTGCCGTGACCAAGATTCGAACCTGGATTATTGCGGCCAGAACGCAATGTATTAACCACTATACGATCACGCCGGGATTGATTTCATAAAAAGAAAAAAATGACAAATAAATGAAAGCTTGCTGTGGAGTACTTTGCTTATGCTCTTAAACAACGTACGAGTGCATACTCAGTATCAGGGCTTACAGAACAACACGAAGACAAACAAGTGATATTGAAAAAAAAATGCCGTAACCAGGATTCGGACCTGGGTTATTGCGGCCACATCGCAATGTACTAACCACTATACTATCACGGCGAGATTGAATTCAGATAAAGACAAAATGACAAATAAATGGAAGCTTCCTGTGGAGTTCTAGGCTTTTTGCTTATTCTCTTAAATAAGGTACGAGTGCATACTCAGTATTGGGTGTTAAAGAACAACACGAAGACAAACAAGTAAAGTTGAAAAAAAATGCCGTGACCAGGATTCGAACCTGGGTTATTGCGGTCACAACGCAATGTACTAACCACTATACGATAACGGTGAGATTGAATTCAGAAAAGAAAAATTGACAAATAAATGGAAGGTTCCTGTGGAGTTCTAAGCTTTTTGATTATGCTCTTAAACAAGGTACCAGTGCTTACTCAGTATTGAGGGTTAACGAACAACACAAAGACAAACAAGTGAAGTTGAAAAAAATGCCGTGACCAGGATTCAAACCTGGATTATTGTGGCCATAACGCAATGTACTAACCACTATACGATCACGGGGAGATTGAATTCAGATAAAGAAAAAATGACAAAAAAATGGAAGCTTCCTGTGAAGTTCTATGCTTTTTGCTTATGCTCTTGAACATGGTACGAGTGCATACTCAGTATCGGGGCTTACAGAACAACACGTAAAGTTGAAAAAAAAAATGCAGTGACCAGGATTCGAACCTGGGTTATTGCGGCCACATCGTAATGTACTAACCACTATACGATCAGGGCGAGATTGACTTCAGATAAAAAAAAAATGACAAATAAATGGAAGCTTCCTGTGAAGTTCTATGCTTTTTGCTTATGCTCTTGAACAAGGTACGAGTGCATACTCAGTATTGGGGCTTACAGAACAACACGAAGACAAACAAGTAAAGTTGAAAAAAAAATGCAGTGACCAGGATTCGAACCTGGGTTATTGCGGCCACAACGCAAAGTACTAACCACTATACGATCACGGCGAGATTGATTTCAGATAAAGAAAAAATGACAAATAAATGGAAGCTTCCTGTGGTGTTCTAAGCTTTTTGCTTATGCTCTTGAACAAGATAGGAGTGCAGACTCAGAATTAGTGCTTATCGAACAACACGAAGACAAACAAGTAAAGTTGAAAAAAAAATGCCGTGACCAGGATTCGAACCTGGGTTATTGCGGGCTACAACGAATGTACTAAACACTATACGACACGGCGAGATTGCTTTCATGTAAAGAAAAAATGACAAATAAATAAAAGCTTGCTGTGGAGTTCTAAGCTTTTTGCTTATGCTCTTGAACAAGATAGGTGTGCAGACTCAGTATTAGGGCTTATAGAACAACACGAAAACAAACAAGTAAAGTTGAAAAAAAAATGCCGTGACCAGGATTCTAACCTGGGTTATTGCGGCCACAACGCAATGTACTAACCTCTATACGATCACGGCGATATTGATTTCATATAAAGAAAAAATGACAAATAAATGGAAGCTTCCTGTGTAGTTCTAAGGTTTTTGGTTATGCTCTTACGAGTGCATACTCAGTATTAGGGGTTAAAGAACAACACGAAGACAAACCATAAAGTTGAAAAAAAAATTCCGTGACCAGGATTCGAACCTGGGTTATTGCGGCCACAACTCAATGTACTAACCTCTATACGATCACGGCGATATTGATTTTATATAAAGAAAAAATGACAAATAAATGGAAGCTTCCTGTGTAGTTCTAAGGTTTTTGGTTATGCTCTTACGAGTGCATACTCAGTATTAGGGGTTAAAGAACAACACGAAGACAAACCATAAAGTTGAAAAAAAAATTCCGTGACCAGGATTCGAACCTGGGTTATTGCGGCCACAACGCAATGTATTAACCACTATACGATCACTGCGAGATTGAATTCAGATAAAGAAAAATTGACAAATAAATGGAAGCTTCCTGTGGAGTTCTAAGCTTATTGCTTATGCTCTTAAACAAGGTACCAGTGCATACTCAGTATTGAGGGTTGACGAACAAAACAGAGACAAACAAGTAAAGTTGAAAAAAAAATGCCGTGACCAAGATTCGAACCTGGATTATTGCGGCCAGAACGCAATGTACTAACCACTATACGATCACGGGGAGATTGAATTCAGATAAAGAAAAAATGACAAATAAATGGAAGCTTCCTGTGGTGTTCTAAGCTTTTTGCTTATGCTCTTGAACAAGATAGGAGTGCAGACTCAGAATTAGGGCTTATAGAACAACACGAAGACAAACAAGTAAAGTTGAAAAAAAAATGCCGTGACCATGATTCGAACCTGGGTTATTGCGGGCCACAACGAATGTACTAACCACTATACGACACGGCGAGATTGCTTTCATGTAAAGAAAAAATGACAAATAAATAAAAGCTTGCTGTGGAGTTCTAAGATTTTTGCTTATGCTGTTAAACAACGTACGAGTGCATACTCAGTATCGGGGCTTACAGAACAACACGAAGACAAACAAGTAAAGTTGAAAAAAAAATGCCGTGACCAGGATTCGAACCTGGGTTATTGCGGCCACAACGCAATGTACTAACCACTATGCGATCACTGCGAGATTGAATTCAGATAAAAAAAATGACAAATAAATGGAAGCTTCCTGTGGAGTTCTAAGCTTTTTGCTTATGCTCTTGAACAAGGTACTAGTGTATACTCAGTATAGGGGCTTACAGAACAACACGAAGACAAACTAGTAAAGTTGAAAAAAAAATGCCGTGACCAGGATGCTAACCTGGGTTATTGCGGCCACAACGCAATATACTAACCACTATACGATCACGGCGAGATTGATTTCATATAAAGAAAAAATGACAAATAAATGGAAGCTTCCTGTGGAGTTCTAATCTTTTTGCTTATGCTCTTGAACAAGGTACTAGTGTATACTCAGTATAGGGGCTTACAGAACAACACGAAGACAAACAAGTAAAGTTGAAAAAAAAAATGCCGTGACCAGGATTCGAACCTGGGTTATTGCGGCCACAACGCAATATACTAACCACTATACGATCACGGCGAGATTGATTTCATATAAAGAAAAAATGACAAATAAATGGAAGCTTCCTGTGGAGTTCTAAGATTTTTGCTTATGCTCTTAAACAACGTACGAGTGCATACTCAGTATCGGGGCTTACAGAACAACAGGAAGACAAACAAGTAAAGTTGAAAAAAAAATTCAGTGACCAGGATTCGAACCTGGGTTATTTCAACCACAACGCAATGTACTAACCACTATACGATCACGGCGAGATTGATTTCATATAAAGAAAAAATGACAAATAAATGGAAGCTTGCTGTGGAGTTCTAAGATTTTTGCTTATGCTCTTGAACAAGGTACGAGTGCATACTCAGTATCGGGGCTTACAGAACAACACGAAGACAAACAAGTAAAGTTGAAAAAAAAATGCCGTGACCAGGATTCGAACCTGGGTTATTGCGGGCTGCAACGAATGTACTAAACACTATACGACACGGCGAGATTGCTTTCATGTAAAGAAAAAATGACAAATAAATAAAAGCTTGCTGTGGAGTTCTAAGCTTTTTGCTTATGCTCTTGAACAAGATAGGGGTGCAGACTCAGTATTAGGGCTTATAGAACAACACGAAAACAAACAAGTAAAATTGAAAAAAAAATGCCGTGACCAGGATTCTAACCTGGGTTATTGCGGCCACAACGCAATGTACTAACCTCTATACGATCACGGCGATATTGATTTCATATAAAGAAAAAATGACAAATAAATGGAAGCTTCCTGTGTAGTTCTAAGGTTTTTGGTTATGCTCTTACGAGTGCATACTCAGTATTAGGGGTTAAAGAACAACACGAAGACAAACCATAAAGTTGAAAAAAAAATTCCGTGACCAGGATTCGAACCTGGGTTATTGCGGCCACAACGCAATGTATTAACCCTTATACGATCACGGCGAGATTGAATACAGATAAAGAAAAATTGACAAATAAATGGAAGCTTCCTGTGGAGTTCTAAGCTTATTGCTTATGCTCTTAAACAAGGTACCAGTGCATACTCAGTATTGAGGGTTGACGAACAAAACAGAGACAAACAAGTAAAGTTAAAAAAAAAATGCCGTGACCAAGATTCGAACCTGGATTATTGCCGCCAGAACGCAATGTACTAACCACTATACGATCACGGGGAGATTGAATTCAGATAAAGAAAAAATGACAAATAAATGGAAGCTTCCTGTGGTGTTCTAAGCTTTTTGCTTATGCTCTTGAACAAGATAGGAGTGCAGACTCAGAATTAAGGCTTATAGAACAACACGAAGACAAACAAGTAAAGTTGAAAAAAAAAATGCCGTGACCAGGATTCGAACCTGGGTTATTGCGGGCCACAACGAATGTACTAACCACTATACGACACGGCGAGATTGCTTTCATGTAAAGAAAAATTGACAAATAAATAAAAGCTTGCTGTGGAGTTCTAAGATGTTTGCTTATGCTGTTAAACAACGTACGAGTGCATACTCAGTATCGGGGCTTACAGAACAACACGAAGACAAACAAGTAAAGTTGAAAAAAAAAAATGCCGTGACCAGGATTCGAACCTGGGTTATTGCGGCCACAACGCAATGTACTAACCACTATGCGATCACTGCGAGATTGAATTCAGATAAAAAAATGACAAATAAATGGAAGCTTCCTGTGGAGTTCTAAGCTTTTTGCTTATGCTCTTGAACAAGGTACTAGTGTATACTCAGTATAGGGGCTTACAAAACAACACGAAGACAAACAAGTAAAGTTGAAAAAAAAAATGCCGTGACCAGGATTCGAACCTGGGTTATTGCGGCCACAACGCAATATACTAACCACTATACGATCACGGCGAGATTGATTTCATATAAAGAAAAAATGACAAATAAATGGAAGCTTCCTGTGGAGTTCTAAGATTTTTGCTTATGCTCTTAAACAACGTACGAGTGCATACTCAGTATCGGGGCTTACAGAACAACAGGAAGACAAACAAGTTGAAAAAAAATTCAGTGACCAGGATTCGAACCTGGGTTATTGCGGCCACAACGCAATGTACTAACCACTATACGATCACGGCGAGATTGACTTAAGACAAAGAAAAAATTAAAAATAAATGGAAGCTTCCTGTGGAGTTCTAAGCTTTTTGCTTATGCTATTAAACAAGGTACGAGTTCATACTCAGTATTGGGGCTTAAAAAACAACACGAAGACAAACAAGTAAAGTTGAAAAAAAAAATGCCTTGACCAGGATTCGAACCTGGGTTATTGCGGCCACAACGCAAAGTACTAACCACTATACGATCACGGCGAGATTGATTTCATATAAAGAAAAAATGACAAATAAATGGAAGCTTGCTGTGGAGTTCTAAGATTTTTGCTTATGCTCTTGAACAAGGTACGAGTGCATACTCAGTATCGGGGCTTACAGAACAACACGAAGACAAACAAGTAAAGTTGAAAAAAAAATGCCGTGACCAGGATTCGAACCTGGGTTATTGCGGCCACAACGCAATGTACTAACCATTATACGATCACGGCTATATTGATTTCATATAAAGAAAAAATGACAAATAAATGGAAGCTTCCTGTGTAGTTCTAAGGTTTTTGGTTATGCTCTTACGAGTGCATACTCAGTATTAGGGGTTAAAGAACAACACTAAGACAAACCATGAAGTTGAAAAAAAAATGCAGTGACCAGGATTCGAACCTGGGTTATTGCGGCCACAACGCAATGTATTAACCACTATACGATCACGGCGAGATTGAATTCAGATAAAGAAAAATTGACAAATAAATGGAAGCTTCCTGTGGAGTTCTAAGCTTATTGCTTATGCTCTTAAACAAGGTACCAGTGCATACTCAGTATTGAGGGTTGACGAACAAAACAGAGACAAACAAGTAAAGTTGAAAAAAAAATGCCGTGACCAAGATTCGAACCTGGATTATTGCGGCCAGAACGCAATGTACTAACCACTATACGATCACGGGGAGATTGAATTCAGATAAAGAAAAAATGACAAATAAATGGAAGCTTCCTGTGGAGTTCTAAGATTTTTGCTTATGCTCTTAAACAACGTACGAGTGCAGACTCAGAATTAGGTCTTATAGAACAACAGGAAGACAAACAAGTAAAGTTGAAAAAAAATGCCGTGACCAGGATTCGAACCTGGGTTATTGCGGCCACAACGCAATGTACTAACCACTATACGATCACGGCGAGATTGACTTCAGACAAAGAAAAAATTAAAAATAAATGGAAGCTTCCTGTGGAGTTCTAAGCTTTTTGCTTATGCTATAACACGAAGACAAACAAGTAAAAATGAAAAAAAAAAATGCCTTGACCAGGATTCGAACCTGGGTTATTGCGGCCACAACGCAATGTATTAACCACTATACGATCACGGCGAGATTGAATTCAGATAAAGAAAAATTGACAAATAAATGGAAGCTTCCTGTGGAGTTCTAAGATTTTTGCTTATGCTCTTGAACAAGGTACGAGTGCATACTCAGTATCGGGGCTTACAGAACAACACGAAGACAAACAAGTAAAGTTGAAAAAAAAAATGCCGTGACCAGGATTCGAACCTGGGTTATTGCGGCCACAACGCAATATACTAACCACTATACGATCACGGCGAGATTGATTTCATATAAAGAAAAAATGACAAATAAATGGAAGCTTCCTGTGGAGTTCTAAGATTTTTGCTTATGCTCTTAAACAACGTACGAGTGCATACTCAGTATCGGGGCTTACAGAACAACAGGAAGACAAACAAGTTGAAAAAAAATTCAGTGACCAGGATTCGAACCTGGGTTATTGCGGCCACAACGCAATGTACTAACCACTATACGATCACGGCGAGATTGACTTAAGACAAAGAAAAAATTAAAAATAAATGGAAGCTTCCTGTGGAGTTCTAAGCTTTTTGCTTATGCTATTAAACAAGGTACGAGTTCATACTCAGTATTGGGGCTTAAAAAACAACACGAAGACAAACAAGTAAAGTTGAAAAAAAAAATGCCTTGACCAGGATTCGAACCTGGGTTATTGCGGCCACAACGCAAAGTACTAACCACTATACGATCACGGCGAGATTGATTTCATATAAAGAAAAAATGACAAATAAATGGAAGCTTGCTGTGGAGTTCTAAGATTTTTGCTTATGCTCTTGAACAAGGTACGAGTGCATACTCAGTATCGGGGCTTACAGAACAACACGAAGACAAACAAGTAAAGTTGAAAAAAAAATGCCGTGACCAGGATTCGAACCTGGGTTATTGCGGCCACAACGCAATGTACTAACCATTATACGATCACGGCTATATTGATTTCATATAAAGAAAAAATGACAAATAAATGGAAGCTTCCTGTGTAGTTCTAAGGTTTTTGGTTATGCTCTTACGAGTGCATACTCAGTATTAGGGGTTAAAGAACAACACTAAGACAAACCATGAAGTTGAAAAAAAAATGCAGTGACCAGGATTCGAACCTGGGTTATTGCGGCCACAACGCAATGTATTAACCACTATACGATCACGGCGAGATTGAATTCAGATAAAGAAAAATTGACAAATAAATGGAAGCTTCCTGTGGAGTTCTAAGCTTATTGCTTATGCTCTTAAACAAGGTACCAGTGCATACTCAGTATTGAGGGTTGACGAACAAAACAGAGACAAACAAGTAAAGTTGAAAAAAAAATGCCGTGACCAAGATTCGAACCTGGATTATTGCGGCCAGAACGCAATGTACTAACCACTATACGATCACGGGGAGATTGAATTCAGATAAAGAAAAAATGACAAATAAATGGAAGCTTCCTGTGGAGTTCTAAGATTTTTGCTTATGCTCTTAAACAACGTACGAGTGCAGACTCAGAATTAGGTCTTATAGAACAACAGGAAGACAAACAAGTAAAGTTGAAAACAAAATGCCGTGACCAGGATTCGAACCTGGGTTATTGCGGCCACAACGCAATGTACTAACCACTATACGATCACGGCGAGATTGACTTCAGACAAAGAAAAAATTAAAAATAAATGGAAGCTTCCTGTGGAGTTCTAAGCTTTTTGCTTATGCTATAACACGAAGACAAACAAGTAAAGTTGAAAAAAAAAATGCCTTGACCAGGATTCGAACCTGGGTTATTGCGGCCACAACGCAATGTATTAACCACTATACGATCACGGCGAGATTGAATTCAGATAAAGAAAAATTGACAAATAAATGGAAGCTTCCTGTGGAGTTCTAAGATTTTTGCTTATGCTCTTGAACAAGGTACGAGTGCATACTCAGTATCGGGGCTTACAGAACAACACAAAGACAAACAAGTAAAGTTGAAAAAAAATGCCGTGACCAGGATTCGGACCTGGGTTATTGCGGCCACAACGCAATGTACTAACCATTATACGATCACGGCGAGATTGACTTCAGACAAAGAAAAAATTAAAAATAAATGGAAGCTTCCTGTGGAGTTCTAAGCTTTTTGCTTATGCTATTAAACAAGGTACGAGTTCATACTCAGTATTGGGGCTTAAAAAACAACACGAAGACAAACAAGTAAAGTTGAAAAAAAAAAATGCCTTGACCAGGATTCGAACCTTGGTTATTGCGGCCACAACGCAAAGTACTAACCACTATACGATCACGGCGAGATTGATTTCATATAAAGAAAAAATGACAAATAAATGGAAGCTTGCTGTGGAGTTCTAAGATTTTTGCTTATGCTCTTGAACAAGGTACGAGTGCATACTCAGTATCGGAGCTTACAGAACAACACGAAGACAAACAAGTAAAGTTGAAAAAAAAATGCCGTGACCAGGATTCGAACCTGGGTTATTGCGGCCACAACGCAATGTACTAACCATTATACGATCACGGCTATATTGATTTCATATAAAGAAAAAATGACAAATAAATGGAAGCTTCCTGTGTAGTTCTAAGGTTTTTGGTTATGCTCTTACGAGTGCATACTCAGTATTAGGGGTTAAAGAACAACACTAAGACAAACCATGAAGTTGAAAAAAAAATGCAGTGACCAGGATTCGAACCTGGGTTATTGCGGCCACAACGCAATGTATTAACCACTATACGATCACGGCGAGATTGAATTCAGATAAAGAAAAATTGACAAATAAATGGAAGCTTCCTGTGGAGTTCTAAGCTTATTGCTTATGCTCTTAAACAAGGTACCAGTGCATACTCAGTATTGAGGGTTGACGAACAAAACAGAGACAAACAAGTAAAGTTGAAAAAAAAATGCCGTGACCAAGATTCGAACCTGGATTATTGCGGCCAGAACGCAATGTACTAACCACTATACGATCACGGGGAGATTGAATTCAGATAAAGAAAAAATGACAAATAAATGGAAGCTTCCTGTGGAGTTCTAAGATTTTTGCTTATGCTCTTAAACAACGTACGAGTGCAGACTCAGAATTAGGTCTTATAGAACAACAGGAAGACAAACAAGTAAAGTTGAAAAAAAATGCCGTGACCAGGATTCGAACCTGGGTTATTGCGGCCACAACGCAATGTACTAACCACTATACGATCACGGCGAGATTGACTTCAGACAAAGAAAAAATTAAAAATAAATGGAAGCTTCCTGTGGAGTTCTAAGCTTTTTGCTTATGCTATAACACGAAGACAAACAAGTAAAAATGAAAAAAAAAAATGCCTTGACCAGGATTCGAACCTGGGTTATTGCGGCCACAACGCAATGTATTAACCACTATACGATCACGGCGAGATTGAATTCAGATAAAGAAAAATTGACAAATAAATGGAAGCTTCCTGTGGAGTTCTAAGATTTTTGCTTATGCTCTTGAACAAGGTACGAGTGCATACTCAGTATCGGGGCTTACAGAACAACACGAAGACAAACAAGTAAAGTTGAAAAAAAAAATGCCGTGACCAGGATTCGAACCTGGGTTATTGCGGCCACAACGCAATATACTAACCACTATACGATCACGGCGAGATTGATTTCATATAAAGAAAAAATGACAAATAAATGGAAGCTTCCTGTGGAGTTCTAAGATTTTTGCTTATGCTCTTAAACAACGTACGAGTGCATACTCAGTATCGGGGCTTACAGAACAACAGGAAGACAAACAAGTTGAAAAAAAATTCAGTGACCAGGATTCGAACCTGGGTTATTGCGGCCACAACGCAATGTACTAACCACTATACGATCACGGCGAGATTGACTTAAGACAAAGAAAAAATTAAAAATAAATGGAAGCTTCCTGTGGAGTTCTAAGCTTTTTGCTTATGCTATTAAACAAGGTACGAGTTCATACTCAGTATTGGGGCTTAAAAAACAACACGAAGACAAACAAGTAAAGTTGAAAAAAAAAATGCCTTGACCAGGATTCGAACCTGGGTTATTGCGGCCACAACGCAAAGTACTAACCACTATACGATCACGGCGAGATTGATTTCATATAAAGAAAAAATGACAAATAAATGGAAGCTTGCTGTGGAGTTCTAAGATTTTTGCTTATGCTCTTGAACAAGGTACGAGTGCATACTCAGTATCGGGGCTTACAGAACAACACGAAGACAAACAAGTAAAGTTGAAAAAAAAATGCCGTGACCAGGATTCGAACCTGGGTTATTGCGGCCACAACGCAATGTACTAACCATTATACGATCACGGCTATATTGATTTCATATAAAGAAAAAATGACAAATAAATGGAAGCTTCCTGTGTAGTTCTAAGGTTTTTGGTTATGCTCTTACGAGTGCATACTCAGTATTAGGGGTTAAAGAACAACACTAAGACAAACCATGAAGTTGAAAAAAAAATGCAGTGACCAGGATTCGAACCTGGGTTATTGCGGCCACAACGCAATGTATTAACCACTATACGATCACGGCGAGATTGAATTCAGATAAAGAAAAATTGACAAATAAATGGAAGCTTCCTGTGGAGTTCTAAGCTTATTGCTTATGCTCTTAAACAAGGTACCAGTGCATACTCAGTATTGAGGGTTGACGAACAAAACAGAGACAAACAAGTAAAGTTGAAAAAAAAATGCCGTGACCAAGATTCGAACCTGGATTATTGCGGCCAGAACGCAATGTACTAACCACTATACGATCACGGGGAGATTGAATTCAGATAAAGAAAAAATGACAAATAAATGGAAGCTTCCTGTGGAGTTCTAAGATTTTTGCTTATGCTCTTAAACAACGTACGAGTGCAGACTCAGAATTAGGTCTTATAGAACAACAGGAAGACAAATAAGTAAAGTTGAAAAAAAATGCCGTGACCAGGATTCGAACCTGGGTTATTGCGGCCACAACGCAATGTACTAACCACTATACGATCACGGCGAGATTGACTTCAGACAAAGAAAAAATTAAAAATAAATGGAAGCTTCCTGTGGAGTTCTAAGCTTTTTGCTTATGCTATAACACGAAGACAAACAAGTAAAGTTGAAAAAAAAAATGCCTTGACCAGGATTCGAACCTGGGTTATTGCGGCCACAACGCAATGTATTAACCACTATACGATCACGGCGAGATTGAATTCAGATAAAGAAAAATTGACAAATAAATGGAAGCTTCCTGTGGAGTTCTAAGATTTTTGCTTATGCTCTTGAACAAGGTACGAGTGCATACTCAGTATCGGGGCTTACAGAACAACACAAAGACAAACAAGTAAAGTTGAAAAAAAATGCCGTGACCAGGATTCGGACCTGGGTTATTGCGGCCACAACGCAATGTACTAACCATTATACGATCACGGCGAGATTGACTTCAGACAAAGAAAAAATTAAAAATAAATGGAAGCTTCCTGTGGAGTTCTAAGCTTTTTGCTTATGCTATTAAACAAGGTACGAGTTCATACTCAGTATTGGGGCTTAAAAAACAACACGAAGACAAACAAGTAAAGTTGAAAAAAAAAAATGCCTTGACCAGGATTCGAACCTTGGTTATTGCGGCCACAACGCAAAGTACTAACCACTATACGATCACGGCGAGATTGATTTCATATAAAGAAAAAATGACAAATAAATGGAAGCTTGCTGTGGAGTTCTAAGATTTTTGCTTATGCTCTTGAACAAGGTACGAGTGCATACTCAGTATCGGAGCTTACAGAACAACACGAAGACAAACAAGTAAAGTTGAAAAAAAAATGCCGTGACCAGGATTCGAACCTGGGTTATTGCGGCCACAACGCAATGTACTAACCATTATACGATCACGGCGATATTGATTTCATATAAAGAAAAAATGACAAATAAATGGAAGCTTCCTGTGTAGTTCTAAGGTTTTTGGTTATGCTCTTACGAGTGCATACTCAGTATTAGGGGTTAAAGAACAACACTAAGACAAACCATAAAGTTGAAAAAAAAAATGCAGTGACCAGGATTCGAACCTGGGTTATTGCGGCCACAACGCAATGTATTAACCACTATACGATCACGGCGAGATTGAATTCAGATAAAGAAAAATTGACAAATAAATGGAAGCTTCCTGTGGAGTTCTAAGCTTATTGCTTATGCTCTTAAACAAGGTACCAGTGCATACTCAGTATTGAGGGTTGACGAACAAAACAGAGACAAACAAGTAAAGTTGAAAAAAAAATGCCGTGACCAAGATTCGAACCTGGATTATTGCGGCCAGAACGCAATGTACTAACCACTATACGATCACGGGGAGATTGAATTCAGATAAAGAAAAAATGACAAATAAATGGAAGCTTCCTGTGGTGTTCTAAGCTTTTTGCTTATGCTCTTGAACAAGATAGGGGTGCAGACTCAGAATTAGGGCTTATAGAACAACACGAAGACAAACAAGTAAAGTTTATAAAAAAAATGCCGTGACCAGGATTCGAACCTGGGTTATTGCGGGCCACAACGAATGTACTAACCACTATACGACACGGCCAGATTGCTTTCATGTAAAGAAAAAATGACAAATAAATAAAAGCTTGCTGTGGAGTTCTAAGATTTTTGCTTATGCTGTTAAACAACGTACGAGTGCATACTCATTATCGGGGCTTACAGAACAACACGAAGACAAACAAGTAAAGTTGAAAAAAAATGCCGTGACCAGGATTCGGACCTGGGTTATTGCGGCCACAACGCAATGTACTAACCATTATACGATCACGGCGAGATTGACTTCAGACAAAGAAAAAATTAAAAATAAATGGAAGCTTCCTGTGGAGTTCTAAGCTTTTTGCTTATGCTATTAAACAAGGTACGAGTTCATACTCAGTATTGGGGCTTAAAAAACAACACGAAGACAAACAAGTAAAGTTGAAAAAAAAAAATGCCTTGACCAGGATTCGAACCTTGGTTATTGCGGCCACAACGCAAAGTACTAACCACTATACGATCACGGCGAGATTGATTTCATATAAAGAAAAAATGACAAATAAATGGAAGCTTGCTGTGGAGTTCTAAGATTTTTGCTTATGCTCTTGAACAAGGTACGAGTGCATACTCAGTATCGGAGCTTACAGAACAACACGAAGACAAACAAGTAAAGTTGAAAAAAAAATGCCGTGACCAGGATTCGAACCTGGGTTATTGCGGCCACAACGCAATGTACTAACCATTATACGATCACGGCGATATTGATTTCATATAAAGAAAAAATGACAAATAAATGGAAGCTTCCTGTGTAGTTCTAAGGTTTTTGGTTATGCTCTTACGAGTGCATACTCAGTATTAGGGGTTAAAGAACAACACTAAGACAAACCATAAAGTTGAAAAAAAAAATGCAGTGACCAGGATTCGAACCTGGGTTATTGCGGCCACAACGCAATGTATTAACCACTATACGATCACGGCGAGATTGAATTCAGATAAAGAAAAATTGACAAATAAATGGAAGCTTCCTGTGGAGTTCTAAGCTTATTGCTTATGCTCTTAAACAAGGTACCAGTGCATACTCAGTATTGAGGGTTGACGAACAAAACAGAGACAAACAAGTAAAGTTGAAAAAAAAAATGCCGTGACCAAGATTCGAACCTGGATTATTGCGGCCAGAACGCAATGTACTAACCACTATACGATCACGGGGAGATTGAATTCAGATAAAGAAAAAATGACAAATAAATGGAAGCTTCCTGTGGTGTTCTAAGCTTTTTGCTTATGCTCTTGAACAAGATAGGGGTGCAGACTCAGAATTAGGGCTTATAGAACAACACGAAGACAAACAAGTAAAGTTTATAAAAAAAATGCCGTGACCAGGATTCGAACCTGGGTTATTGCGGGCCACAACGAATGTACTAACCACTATACGACACGGCCAGATTGCTTTCATGTAAAGAAAAAATGACAAATAAATAAAAGCTTGCTGTGGAGTTCTAAGATTTTTGCTTATGCTGTTAAACAACGTACGAGTGCATACTCATTATCGGGGCTTACAGAACAACACGAAGACAAACAAGTAAAGTTGAAAACAAAATGCCGTGACCAGGATTCGAACCTGGGTTATTGCGGCCACAACGCAATGTACTAACCACTATGCGATCACTGCGAGATTGAATTCAGATAAAAAAAATGACAATTAAATGGAAGCTTCCTGTGGAGTTCTAAGCTTTTTGCTTATGCTCTTGAACAAGGTACTAGTGTATACTCAGTATAGGGGCTTACAGAACAACACGAAGACAAACAAGTAAAGTTGAAAAAAAAAATGCCGTGACCAAGATTCGAACCTGGATTATTGCGGCCAGAACGCAATGTACTAACCACTATACGATCACGGGGAGATTGAATTCAGATAAAGAAAAAATGACAAATAAATGGAAGCTTCCTGTGGAGTTCTAAGATTTTTGCTTATGCTCTTAAACAACGTACGAGTGCATACTCAGTATCAGGGCTTACAGAACAACAGGAAGACAAACAAGTAAAGTTGAAAAAGAATGCAGTGACCAGGATTCGAACCTGGGTTATTGCGGCCACAACGCAATGTACTAACCACTATACGATCACGGCGAGATTGACTTCAGACAAAGAAAAAATTAAAAATAAATGGAAGCTTCCTGTGGAGTTCTAAGCTTTTTGCTTATGCTATTAAACAAGGTACGAGTTCATACTCAGTATTGGGGCTTAAAAAACAACACGAAGACAAACTAGTAAAGTTGAAAAAAAAAAATGCCTTGACCAGGATTCGAACCTGGGTTATTGCCGCCACAACGCAAAGTACTAACCACTATACGATCACGGCGAGATTGATTTCATATAAAGAAAAAATGACAAATAAATGGAAGCTTGCTGTGGAGTTCTAAGATTTTTGCTTATGCTCTTGAACAAGGTACGAGTGCATACTCAGTATCGGGGCTTACAGAACAACACGAAGACAAACAAGTAAAGTTGAAAAAAAAATGCCGTGACCAGGATTCGAACCTGGGTTATTGCGGCCACAACGCAATGTACTAACCATTATACGATCACGGAGATATTGATTTCATATAAAGAAAAAATGACAAATAAATGGAAGCTTCCTGTGTAGTTCTAAGGTTTTTAATTATGCTCTTACGAGTGCATACTCAGTATTAGGGGTTAAAGAACAACACTAAGACAAACCATAAAGTTGAAAAAAAAATGCAGTGACCAGGATTCGAACCTGGGTTATTGCGGCCACAACGCAATGTATTAACCACTATACGATCATGGCGAGATTGAATTCAGATAAAGAAAAATTGACAAATAAATGGAAGCTTCCTGTGGAGTTCTAAGCTTATTGCTTATGCTCTTAAACAAGGTACCAGTGCATACTCAGTATTGAGGGTTGACGAACAAAACAGAGACAAACAAGTAAAGTTGAAAAAAAAATGCCGTGACCAAGATTCGAACCTGGATTATTGCGGCCAGAACGCAATGTACTAACCACTATACGATCACGGGAAGATTGACTTCAGACAAAGAAAAAATTAAAAATAAATGGAAGCTTCCTGTGGTGTTCTAAGCTTTTTGCTTATGCTCTTGAACAAGATAGGAGTGCAGACTCAGAATTAGGGCTTATAGAACAACACGAAGACAAACAAGTAAAGTTGAAAAAAAAATGCCGTGACCAGGATTCGAACCTGGGTTATTGCGGGACACAACGAATGTACTAACCACTATACGACACGGCGAGATTGCTTTCATGTAAAGAAAAAATGACAAATAAATAAAAGCTTGCTGTGGAGTTCTAAGATTTTTGCTTATGCTGTTAAACAACGTATGAGTGCATACTCAGTATCGGGGCTTACAGAACAACACGAAGACAAACAAGTAAAGTTGAAAACAAAATGCCGTGACCAGGATTCGAACCTGGGTTATTGCGGCCACAACGCAATGTACTAACCACTATGCGATCACTGCGAGATTGAATTCAGATAAAAAAAATGACAAATAAATGGAAGCTTCCTGTGGAGTTCTAAGCTTTTTGCTTATGCTCTTGAACAAGGTACTAGTGTATACTCAGTATAGGGGCTTACAGAACAACACGAAGACAAACAAGTAAAGTTGAAAAAAAAAATGCCGTGACCAAGATTCGAACCTGGATTATTGCGGCCAGAACGCAATTTACTAACCACTATACGATCACGGGGAGATTGAATTCAGATAAAGAAAAAATGACAAATAAATGGAAGCTTCCTGTAGAGTTCTAAGATTTTTGCTTATGCTCTTAAACAACGTACGAGTGCATACTCAGTATCAGGGCTTACAGAACAACAGGAAGACAAACAAGTAAAGTTGAAAAAGAATGCAGTGACCAGGATTCGAACCTGGGTTATTGCGGCCACAACGCAATGTACTAACCACTATACGATCACGGCGAGATTGACTTCAGACAAAGAAAAAATTAAAAATAAATGGAAGCTTCCTGTGGAGTTCTAAGCTTTTTGCTTATGCTATTAAACAAGGTACGAGTTCATACTCAGTATTGGGGCTTAAAAAACAACACGAAGACAAACTAGTAAAGTTGAAAAAAAAAATGCCTTGACCAGGATTCGAACCTGGGTTATTGCCGCCACAACGCAAAGTACTAACCACTATACGATCACGGCGAGATTGATTTCATATAAAGAAAAAATGACAAATAAATGGAAGCTTGCTGTGGAGTTCTAAGATTTTTGCTTATGCTCTTGAACAAGGTACGAGTGCATACTCAGTATCGGGGCTTACAGAACAACACGAAGACAAACAAGTAAAGTTGAAAAAAAAATGCCGTGACCAGGATTCGAACCTGGGTTATTGCGGCCACAACGCAATGTACTAACCATTATACGATCACGGAGATATTGATTTCATATAAAGAAAAAATGACAAATAAATGGAAGCTTCCTGTGTAGTTCTAAGGTTTTTAATTATGCTCTTACGAGTGCATACTCAGTATTAGGGGTTAAAGAACAACACTAAGACAAACCATAAAGTTGAAAAAAAAATGCAGTGACCAGGATTCGAACCTGGGTTATTGCGGCCACAACGCAATGTATTAACCACTATACGATCATGGCGAGATTGAATTCAGATAAAGAAAAATTGACAAATAAATGGAAGCTTCCTGTGGAGTTCTAAGCTTATTGCTTATGCTCTTAAACAAGGTACCAGTGCATACTCAGTATTGAGGGTTGACGAACAAAACAGAGACAAACAAGTAAAGTTGAAAAAAAAATGCCGTGACCAAGATTCGAACCTGGATTATTGCGGCCAGAACGCAATGTACTAACCACTATACGATCACGGGGAGATTGACTTCAGACAAAGAAAAAATTAAAAATAAATGGAAGCTTCCTGTGGTGTTCTAAGCTTTTTGCTTATGCTCTTGAACAAGATAGGAGTGCAGACTCAGAATTAGGGCTTATAGAACAACACGAAGACAAACAAGTAAAGTTGAAAAAAAAATGCCGTGACCAGGATTCGAACCTGGGTTATTGCGGGACACAACGAATGTACTAACCACTATACGACACGGCGAGATTGCTTTCATGTAAAGAAAAAATGACAAATAAATAAAAGCTTGCTGTGGAGTTCTAAGATTTTTGCTTATGCTGTTAAACAACGTATGAGTGCATACTCAGTATCGGGGCTTACAGAACAACACGAAGACAAACAAGTAAAGTTGAAAACAAAATGCCGTGACCAGGATTCGAACCTCGGTTATTGCGGCCACAACGCAATGTACTAACCACTATGCGATCACTGCGAGATTGAATTCAGATAAAAAAAATGACAAATAAATGGAAGCTTCCTGTGGAGTTCTAAGCTTTTTGCTTATGCTCTTGAACAAGGTACTAGTGTATACTCAGTATAGGGGCTTACAGAACAACACGAAGACAAACAAGTAAAGTTGAAAAAAAAAATGCCGTGACCAAGATTCGAACCTGGATTATTGCGGCCAGAACGCAATTTACTAACCACTATACGATCACGGGGAGATTGAATTCAGATAAAGAAAAAATGACAAATAAATGGAAGCTTCCTGTAGAGTTCTAAGATTTTTGCTTATGCTCTTAAACAACGTACGAGTGCATACTCAGTATCAGGGCTTACAGAACAACAGGAAGACAAACAAGTAAAGTTGAAAAAGAATGCAGTGACCAGGATTCGAACCTGGGTTATTGCGGCCACAACGCAATGTACTAACCACTATACGATCACGGCGAGATTGACTTCAGACAAAGAAAAAAATAAAAATAAATGGAAGCTTCCTGTGGAGTTCTAAGCTTTTTGCTTATGCTATTAAACAAGGTACGAGTTCATACTCAGTATTGGGGCTTAAAAAACAACACGAAGACAATTTAGTAAAGTTGAAAAAATAAATGCCTTGACCAGGATTCGAACCTGGGTTATTGCCGCCACAACGCAAAGTACTAACCACTATACGATCACGGCGAGATTGATTTCATATAAAGAAAAAATGACAAATAAATGGAAGCTTGCTGTGGAGTTCTAAGATTTTTGCTTATGCTCTTGAACAAGGTACGAGTGCATACTCAGTATCGGGGCTTACAGAACAACACGAAGACAAACAAGTAAAGTTGAAAAAAAAATGCCGTGACCAGGATTCGAACCTGGGTTATTGCGGCCACAACGCAATGTACTAACCATTATACGATCACGGAGATATTGATTTCATATAAAGAAAAAATGACAAATAAATGGAAGCTTCCTGTGTAGTTCTAAGGTTTTTAATTATGCTCTTACGAGTGCATACTCAGTATTAGGGGTTAAAGAACAACACTAAGACAAACCATAAAGTTGAAAAAAAAATGCAGTGACCAGGATTCGAACCTGGGTTATTGCGGCCACAACGCAATGTATTAACCACTATACGATCATGGCGAGATTGAATTCAGATAAAGAAAAATTGACAAATAAATGGAAGCTTCCTGTGGAGTTCTAAGCTTATTGCTTATGCTCTTAAACAAGGTACCAGTGCATACTCAGTATTGAGGGTTGACGAACAAAACAGAGACAAACAAGTAAAGTTGAAAAAAAAATGCCGTGACCAAGATTCGAACCTGGATTATTGCGGCCAGAACGCAATGTACTAACCACTATACGATCACGGGGAGATTGACTTCAGACAAAGAAAAAATTAAAAATAAATGGAAGCTTCCTGTGGTGTTCTAAGCTTTTTGCTTATGCTCTTGAACAAGATAGGAGTGCAGACTCAGAATTAGGGCTTATAGAACAACACGAAGACAAACAAGTAAAGTTGAAAAAAAAATGCCGTGACCAGGATTCGAACCTGGGTTATTGCGGGACACAACGAATGTACTAACCACTATACGACACGGCGAGATTGCTTTCATGTAAAGAAAAAATGACAAATAAATAAAAGCTTGCTGTGGAGTTCTAAGATTTTTGCTTATGCTGTTAAACAACGTATGAGTGCATACTCAGTATCGGGGCTTACAGAACAACACGAAGACAAACAAGTAAAGTTGAAAACAAAATGCCGTGACCAGGATTCGAACCTGGGTTATTGCGGCCACAACGCAATGTACTAACCACTATGCGATCACTGCGAGATTGAATTCAGATAAAAAAAATGACAAATAAATGGAAGCTTCCTGTGGAGTTCTAAGCTTTTTGCTTATGCTCTTGAACAAGGTACTAGTGTATACTCAGTATAGGGGCTTACAGAACAACACGAAGACAAACAAGTAAAGTTGAAAAAAAAAATGCCGTGACCAAGATTCGAACCTGGATTATTGCGGCCAGAACGCAATTTACTAACCACTATACGATCACTGGGAGATTGAATTCAGATAAAGAAAAAATGACAAATAAATGGAAGCTTCCTGTAGAGTTCTAAGATTTTTGCTTATGCTCTTAAACAACGTACGAGTGCATACTCAGTATCAGGGCTTACAGAACAACAGGAAGACAAACAAGTAAAGTTGAAAAAGAATGCAGTGACCAGGATTCGAACCTGGGTTATTGCGGCCACAACGCAATGTACTAACCACTATACGCTCACGGCGAGATTGACTTCAGACAAAGAAAAAATTAAAAATAAATGGAAGCTTCCTGTGGAGTTCTAAGCTTTTTGCTTATGCTATTAAACAAGGTACGAGTTCATACGCAGTATTGGGGCTTAAAAAACAACACGAAGACAAACTAGTAAAGTTGAAAAAAAAATGCCTTGACCAGGATTCGAAACTGGGTTATTGCCGCCACAACGCAAAGTACTAACCACTATACGATCACGGCGAGATTGATTTCATATAAAGAAAAAATGACAAATAAATGGAAGCTTGCTGTGGAGTTCTAAGATTTTTGCTTATGCTCTTGAACAAGGTACGAGTGCATACTCAGTATCGGGGCTTACAGAACAACACGAAGACAAACAAGTAAAGTTGAAAAAAAAATGCCGTGACCAGGATTCGAACCTGGGTTATTGCGGCCACAACGCAATGTACTAACCATTATACGATCACGGAGATATTGATTTCATATAAAGAAAAAATGACAAATAAATGGAAGCTTCCTGTGTAGTTCTAAGGTTTTTAATTATGCTCTTACGAGTGCATACTCAGTATTAGGGGTTAAAGAACAACACTAAGACAAACCATAAAGTTGAAAAAAAAAATGCAGTGACCAGGATTCGAACCTGGGTTATTGCGGCCACAACGCAATGTATTAACCACTATACGATCATGGCGAGATTGAATTCAGATAAAGAAAAATTGACAAATAAATGGAAGCTTCCTGTGGAGTTCTAAGCTTATTGCTTATGCTCTTAAACAAGGTACCAGTGCATACTCAGTATTGAGGGTTGACGAACAAAACAGAGACAAACAAGTAAAGTTGAAAAAAAAATGCCGTGACCAAGATTCGAACCTGGATTATTGCGGCCAGAACGCAATGTACTAACCACTATACGATCACGGGGAGATTGACTTCAGACAAAGAAAAAATTAAAAATAAATGGAAGCTTCCTGTGGTGTTCTAAGCTTTTTGCTTATGCTCTTGAACAAGATAGGAGTGCAGACTCAGAATTAGGGCTTATAGAACAACACGAAGACAAACAAGTAAAGTTGAAAAAAAAATGCCGTGACCAGGATTCGAACCTGGGTTATTGCGGGACACAACGAATGTACTAACCACTATACGACACGGCGAGATTGCTTTCATGTAAAGAAAAAATGACAAATAAATAAAAGCTTGCTGTGGAGTTCTAAGATTTTTGCTTATGCTGTTAAACAACGTATGAGTGCATACTCAGTATCGGGGCTTACAGAACAACACGAAGACAAACAAGTAAAGTTGAAAACAAAATGCCGTGACCAGGATTCGAACCTGGGTTATTGCGGCCACAACGCAATGTACTAACCACTATGCGATCACTGCGAGATTGAATTCAGATAAAAAAAATGACAAATAAATGGAAGCTTCCTGTGGAGTTCTAAGCTTTTTGCTTATGCTCTTGAACAAGGTACTAGTGTATACTCAGTATAGGGGCTTACAGAATAACACGAAGACAAACAAGTGAAGTTGAAAAAAAAAATGCCGTGACCAAGATTCGAACCTGGATTATTGCGGCCAGAACGCAATTTACTAACCACTATACGATCACGGGGAGATTGAATTCAGATAAAGAAAAAATGACAAATAAATGGAAGCTTCCTGTAGAGTTCTAAGATTTTTGCTTATGCTCTTAAACAACGTACGAGTGCATACTCAGTATCAGGGCTTACAGAACAACAGGAAGACAAACAAGTAAAGTTGAAAAACAATGCAGTGACCAGGATTCGAACCTGGGTTATTGCGGCCACAACGCAATGTACTAACCACTATACGCTCACGGCGAGATTGACTTCAGACAAAGAAAAAATTAAAAATAAATGGAAGCTTCCTGTGGAGTTCTAAGCTTTTTGCTTATGCTATTAAACAAGGTACGAGTTCATACTCAGTATTGGGGCTTAAAAAACAACACGAAGACAAACTAGTAAAGTTGAAAAAAAAATGCCTTGACCAGGATTCGAAACTGGGTTATTGCCGCCACAACGCAAAGTACTAACCACTATACGATCACGGCGAGATTGATTTCATATAAAGAAAAAATGACAAATAAATGGAAGCTTGCTGTGGAGTTCTAAGATTTTTGCTTATGCTCTTGAACAAGGTACGAGTGCATACTCAGTATCGGGGCTTACAGAACAACACGAAGACAAACAAGTAAAGTTGAAAAAAAAATGCCGTGACCAGGATTCGAACCTGGGTTATTGCGGCCACAACGCAATGTACTAACCATTATACGATCTCGGCGATATTGATTTCATATAAAGAAAAAATGACAAATAAATGGAAGCTTCCTGTGTAGTTCTAAGGTTTTTGGTTATGCTTTTACGAGTGCATACTCAGTATTAGGGGTTAAAGAACAACACTAAGACAAACCATAAAGTTGAAAAAAAAATGCAGTGACCAGGATTCGAACCTGGGTTATTGCGGCCACAACGCAATGTATTAACCACTATACGATCATGGCGAGATTGAATTCAGATAAAGAAAAATTGACAAATAAATGGAAGCTTCCTGTGGAGTTCTAAGCTTATTGCTTATGCTCTTAAACAAGGTACCAGTGCATACTCAGTATTGAGGGTTGACGAACAAAACAGAGACAAACAAGTAAAGTTGAAACAAAAATGCCGTGACCAAGATTCGAACCTGGATTATTGCGGCCAGAACGCAATGTACTAACCACTATACGATCACGGGGAGATTGAATTCAGATAAAGAAAAAATGACAAATAAATGGAAGCTTCCTGTGGTGTTCTAAGCTTTTTGCTTATGCTCTTGAACAAGATAGGAGTGCAGACTCAGAATTAGGGATTATAGAACAACACGAAGACAAACAAGTAAAGTTGAAAAAAAAATGCCGTGACCATGATTCGAACCTGGGTTATTGCGGGCCACAATGAATGTACTAACCACAATACGACACGGCGAGATTGCTTTCATGTAAAGAAAAAATGACAAATAAATAAAAGCTTGCTGTGGAGTTCTAAGATTTTTGCTTATGCTGTTAAACAACGTACGAGTGCATACTCAGTATCGGGGCTTACAGAACAACACGAAGACAAACAAGTAAAGTTGAAAAAAAAATGCCGTGACCAGGATTCGAACCTGGGTTATTGCGGCCACAACGCAATGTACTAACCACTATGCGATCACTGCGAGATTGAATTCAGATAAAAAAAATGACAAATAAATGGAAACTTCCTGTGGAGTTCTAAGCTTTTTGCTTATGCTCTTGAACAAGGTACTAGTGTATACTCAGTATAGGGGCTTACAGAACAACACGAAGACAAACAAGTAAAGTTGCAAAAAAAATGCCGTGACCAGGATTCGAACCTGGGTTATTGCGGACACAACGCAATATACTAACCACTATACGATCACGGCGAGATTGATTTCATATATAGAAAAAATGACAAATAAATGGAAGCTTCCTGTGGAGTTCTAAGATTTTTGCTTATGCTCTTAAACAACGTACGAGTTCATACTCAGTATCGGGGCTTACAGAACAACAGGAAGACAAACAAGTAAAGTTGAAAAAAATGCAGTGACCAGGATTCGAACCTGGGTTATTGCGGCCACAACGCAATGTACTAACCGCTATACGATCACGGCGAGATTGACTTCAGACAAAGAAAAAATTAAAAATAAATGTAAGCTTCCTGTGAAGTTCTAAGCTTTTTGCTTATGCTATTAAACAAGGTACGAGTTCATACTCAGTATTGGGGCTTAAAAAACAACACGAAGACAAACAAGTAAAGTTGATAAAAAAAATGCCTTGACCAGGATTCGAACCTGGGTTATTGCGGCCACAACGCAAAGTTCTAACCACTATACGATCACGGCGAGATTGATTTCATATAAAGAAAAAATGACAAAGAAATGGAAGCTTGCTGTGGAGTTCTAAGGTTTTTGGTTTTGCTCTTACGAGTGCATACTCAGTATTAGGGGTTAAAGAACAACACGAAGACAAACAAGTAAAGTTGAAAAAAAAGTGCCGTGACCAAGATTCGAACCTGGATTATTGCGGCCAGAACGCAATGTACTAACCACTATACGATCACGGGGAGATTGAATTCAGATAAAGAAAAAATGACAAATAAATGGAAGCTTCCTGTGGTGTTCTAAGCTTTTTGCTTATGCTCTTGAACAAGATAGGAGTGCAGACTCAGAATTAGGGCTTATAGAACAACACGAAGACAAACAAGTAAAGTTGAAAAAAAAATGCCGTGACCAGGATTCGAACCTGGGTTATTGCGGGCCACAACGAATGTACTAACCACTATACGATCACGGCGATATTGATTTCATATAAAGAAAAAATGAGAAATAAATAAAAGCTTGCTGTGGAGTTCTAAGGTTTTTGGTTATGCTCTTACGAGTGCATACTCAGTATTAGGGGTTAAAGAACAACACGAAGACAAACCATAAAGTTGAAAAAAAAATTCCGTGACCAGGATTCGAACCTGGGTTATTGCGGCCACAACGCAATGTATTAACCACTATACGACACGGCGAGATTGCTTTCACGTAAAGAAAAATTGACAAATAAATAAAAGCTTGCTGTGGAGTTCTAAGATTTTTGCTTATGCTGTTAAACAACGTACGAGTGCATACTCAGTATCGGGGCTTACAGAACAACACGAAGACAAACAAGTAAAGTTGAAAAAAAAGTGCCGTGACCAAGATTCGAACCTGGATTATTGCGGCCAGAACGCAATGTACTAACCACTATACGATCACGGGGAGATTGAATTCAGATAAAGAAAAAATGACAAATAAATGGAAGCTTCCTGTGGAGTTCTAAGCTTTTTGCTTATGCTCTTGAACAAGGTACTAGTGTATACTCAGTATAGGGGCTTATAGAACAACACGAAGACAAACAAGTAAAGTTGAAAAAAAAAATGCCGTGACCAGGATTCGAACCTGGGTTATTGCGGCCACAACGCAATGTATTAACCACTATACGACACGGCGAGATTGCTTTCACGTAAAGAAAAATTGACAAATAAATAAAAGCTTGCTGTGGAGTTCTAAGATTTTTGCTTATGCTGTTAAACAACGTACGAGTGCATACTCAGTATCGGGGCTTACAGAACAACACGAAGACAAACAAGTAAAGTTGAAAAAAAAGTGCCGTGACCAAGATTCGAACCTGGATTATTGCGGCCAGAACGCAATGTACTAACCACTATACGATCACGGGGAGATTGAATTCAGATAAAGAAAAAATGACAAATAAATGGAAGCTTCCTGTGGAGTTCTAAGCTTTTTGCTTATGCTCTTGAACAAGGTACTAGTGTATACTCAGTATAGGGGCTTATAGAACAACACGAAGACAAACAAGTAAAGTTGAAAAAAAAAATGCCGTGACCAGGATTCGAACCTGGGTTATTGCGGCCACAACGCAATATACTAACCACTATACGATCACGGCGAGATTGATTTCATATAAAGAAAAAATGACAAATAAATGGAAGCTTCCTGTGGAGTTCTAAGATTTTTGCTTATGCTCTTAAACAACGTACGAGTGCATACTCAGTATCGGGGCTTACAGAACAACAGGAAGACAAACAAGTAAAGTTGAAAAAAAATGCAGTGACCAGGATTCGAACCTGGGTTATTGCGGCCACAACGCAATGTACTAACCACTATACGATCACGGCGAGATTGATTTCATATAAAGAAAAAATGACAAATAAATGGAAGCTTCCTGTGAAGTTCTAAGCTTTGTGCTTATGCTTTTGAACATGATGGGAGTGCATACTCAGTATTAGGGCTTATAGAACAACACGAAGACAAACAAGTAAAGTTGAAAAAAAAAATGCAGTGACCAGGATTTGAACCTGGGTTATTGCGGCCACAACGCAATGTACTAACCACTATACGATCACGGCGAGATTGACTTCAGACAAAGACAAAATTAAAAATAAATGGAAGCTTCCTGTGCAGTTCTAAGCTTTTTGGTTATGCTCTTACGAGTGCATACTCAGTATTAGGGGTTAAAGAACAACACGAAGACAAACCATAAAGTTGAAAAAAAAATTCCGTGACCAGGATTCGAACCTGGGTTATTGCGGCCACAACGCAATGTATTAACCACTATACGACAAGGCGAGATTGCTTTCACGTAAAGAAAAATTGACAAATAAATAAAAGCTTGATGTGGAGTTCTAAGATTTTTGCTGATGCTGTTACGAGTGCATACTCAGTATCGGGGCTTACAGAACAACACGAAGACAAACAAGTAAAGTTGAAAAAAAAGTGCCGTGACCAAGATTCGAACCTGGATTATTGCGGCCAGAACGCAATGTACTAACCACTATACGATCACGGGGAGATTGAATTTAGATAAAGAAAAAATGACAAATAAATGGAAGCTTCCTGTGGAGTTCTAAGCTTTTTGGTTATGCTCTTGAACAAGGTACTAGTGTATACTCAGTATAGGGGCTTACAGAACAACACGAAGACAAACAAGTAAAGTTGCAAAAAAAATGCCGTGACCAGGATTCGAACCTGGGTTATTGCGGCCACAACGCAATATACTAACCACTATACGATCACGGCGAGATTGATTTCATATAAAGAAAAAATGACAAATAAATGGAAGCTTCCTGTGGAGTTCTAAGATTTTTGCTTATGCTCTTAAACAACGTACGAGTGCATACTCAGTATCGGGGCTTACAGAACAACAGGAAGACAAACAAGTAAAGTTGAAAAAAAATGCAGTGACCAGGATTCGAACCTGGGTTATTGCGGCCACAACGCAATGTACTAACCACTATACGATCACGGCGAGATTGATTTCATATAAAGAAAAAATGACAAATAAATGGAAGCTTCCTGTGAAGTTCTAAGCTTTGTGCTTATGCTTTTGAACATGATGGGAGTGCATACTCAGTATTAGGGCTTATAGAACAACACGAAGACAAACAAGTAAAGTTGAAAAAAAAATGCAGTGACCAGGATTCGAACCTGGGTTATTGCGGCCACAACGCAATGTACTAACCACTATACGATCACGGCGAGATTGACTTCAGACAAAGAAAAAATTAAAAATAAATGGAAGCTTCCTGTGCAGTTCTAAGCTTTTTGCTTATGCTATTAAACAAGGTACGAGTGCATACTCAGTATCGGGGCTTACAGAACAACACGAAGACAAACAAGTAAAGTTGAAAAAAAAATGCCGTGACCAGGATTCGGACCTGGGTTATTGCGGCCACAACGCAATGTACTAACCATTATACGATCACGGCGATATTGATTTCATATAAAGAAAAAATGACAAATAAATGGAAGCTTCCTGTGTAGTTCTAAGGTTTTTGGTTATGCTCTTACGAGTGCATACTCAGTATTAGGGGTTAAAGAACAACACGAAGACAAACCATAAAGTTGAAAAAAAAATGCAGTGACCAGGATTCGAACCTGGGTTATTGCGGCCACAACGCAATGTATTAACCACTATACGATCACGGCGAGATTGAATTCAGATAAAGAAAAATTGACAAATAAATGGAAGCTTCCTGTGGAGTTTTAAGCTTATTGCTTATGCTCTTAAACAAGGTACCAGTGCATACTCAGTATTGAGGGTTGACGAACAAAACAGAGACAAACAAGTAAAGTTGAAAAAAAAAATGCCGTGACCAAGATTCGAACCTGGATTATTGCGGCCAGAACGAAATGTACTAACCACTATACGATCACGGGGAGATTGAATTCAGATAAAGAAAAAATGACAAATAAATGGAAGCTTCCTATGGTGTTCTAAGCTTTTTGTTTATGCTCTTGAACAAGATAGGAGTGCAGACTCAGAATTAGGGCTTATAGAACAACACGAAGACAAACAAGTAACGTTGAAAAAAAAATGCCGTGACCAGGATTCGAACCTGGGTTATTGCGGCCACAACGCAATGTACTAACCACTATACGATCACGGCGATATTGATTTCATATAAAGAAAAAATGACAAATAAATGGAAGCTTCCTGTGTAGTTCTAAGGTTTTTGGTTATGCTCTTACGAGTGCATACTCAGTATTAGGGGTTAAAGAACAACACGAAGACAAACCATAAAGTTGAAAAAAAATGCAGTGACCAGGATTCGAACCTGGGTTATTGCGGCAACAACGCAATGTATTAACCACTATACGATCACGGCGAGATTGAATTCAGATAAAGAAAAATTGACAAATAAATGGAAGCTTCCTGTGGAGTTCTAAGCTTATTGCTTATGCTCTTAAACAAGGTACCAGTGCATACTCAGTATTGAGGGTTGACGAACAAAACAGAGACAAACAAGTAAAGTTGAAAAAAAAGTGCCGTGACCAAGATTCGAACCTGGATTATTGCGGCCAGAACGCAATGTACTAACCACTATACGATCACGGGGAGATTGAATTCAGATAAAGAAAAAATGACAAATAAATGGAAGCTTCCTGTGGTGTTCTAAGCTTTTTGCTTATGCTCTTGAACAAGATAGGAGTGCAGACTCAGAATTAGGGCTTATAGAACAACACGAAGACAAACAAGTAAAGTTGAAAAAAAAATGCCGTGACCAGGATTCGAACCTGGGTTATTGCGGGCCACAACGAATGTACTAACCACTATACGACACGGCGAGATTGCTTTCATGTAAAGAAAAAATGACAAATAAATAAAAGCTTGCTGTGGAGTTCTAAGGTTTTTGGTTATGCTCTTACGAGTGCATACTCAGTATTAGGGGTTAAAGAACAACACGAAGACAAACCATAAAGTTGAAAAAAAAATTCTGTGACCAGGATTCGAACCTGGGTTATTGCGGCCACAACGCAATGTATTAACCACTATACGATCACGGCGAGATTGAATTCAGATAAAGAAAAATTGACAAATAAATGGAAGCTTCCTGTGGAGTTCTAAGCTTATTGCTTATGCTCTTAAACAAGGTACCAGTGCATACTCAGTATTAAGGGTTGACGAACAAAACAGAGACAAACAAGTAAAGTTGAAAAAAAATGCCGTGACCAAGATTCGAACCTGGATTATTGCGGCCAGAACGTAATGTACTAACCACTATACGATCACGGGGAGATTGAATTCAGATAAAGAAAAAATGACAAATAAATGGAAGCTTCCTGTGGTGTTCTAAGCTTTTTGCTTATGCTCTTGAACAAGATAGGAGTGCAGATTCAGAATTAGGGCTTATAGAACAACACGAAGACAAACAAGTAAAGTTGAAAAAAAAAATGCCGTGACCAGGATTCGAACCTGGGTTATTGCGGGCCACAACGAATGTACTAACCACTATACGACACGGCGAGATTGATTTCATGTAAAGAAAAAATGACAAATAAATGGAAGCTTCCTGTGGAGTTCTAAGATTTTTGCTTATGCTCTTGAACAAGGTACGAGTGCATACTCAGTATCGGGGCTTACAGAACAACACGAAGACAAACAAGTAAAGTTGAAAAAAAAATGCCGTGACCAGGATTCGGACCTGGGTTATTGCGGCCACAACGCAATGTACAAACCATTATACCATCACGGCGATATTGATTTCATATAAAGAAAAAATGACAAATAAATGGAGGCTTCCTGTGTAGTTCTAAGGTTTTTGGTTATGCTCTTAAACAAGGTACCAGTGCATACTCAGTATTGAGGGTTGACGAACAAAACAGAGACAAACAAGTAAAGTTGAAAAAAAAATGCCGTGACCAGGATTCGAACCTGGGTTATTGCGGCCACAACGCAATGTATTAACCACTATACGATCACGTCGAGATTGAATTCAGATAAAGAAAAATTGACAAATAAATGAAAGCTTCCTGTGGAGTTCTAAGCTTATTGCTTATCCTCTTAAACAAGGTACCAGTGCATACTCAGTATTGAGGGTTGACGAACAAAACAGAGACAAACAAGTAAAGTTGAAAAAAAAATGCCGTGACCAAGATTCGAACCTGGATTATTGCGGCCAGAACGCAATGTACTAACCACTATACCATCACGGGGAGATTGAATTCAGATAAAAAAAAAATGACAAATAAATGGAAGCTTCCTGTTGTGTTCTAAGCTTTTTGCTTATGCTCTTGAACAAGATAGGAGTGCAGACTCAGAATTAGGGCTTATAGAACAACACGAAGACAAACAAGTAAAGTTGAGAAAAAAATGCCGTGACCAGGATTCGAACCTGGGTTATTGCGGGCCACAACGAATGTACTAACCACTATACGACACGGCGAGATTGCTTTCATGTAAAGAAAAAATGACAAATAAATAAAAGCTTGCTTTGGAGTTCTAAGTTTTATGCTTATGCTGTTAAACAACGTACGAGTGCATACTCAGTATCGGGGCTTACAGAACAACACGAAGACAAACAAGTAAAGTTGAAAAAAAAATGCCGTGACCAGGATTCGAACCTGGGTTATTGCGGCCACAACGCAATGTACTAACCACTATGCGATCACTGCGAGATTGACTTCAGACAAAGAAAAAATAAAAAAATAAATGGAAGCTTCCTGTGGAGTTCTAAGCTTTTTGCTTATGCTATTAAACAAGGTACGAGTTCATACTCAGTATTGGGGCTTAAAAAACAACACGAAGACAAACAAGTAAAGTTGAAAAAAAAATGCCGTGACCAGGATTTGAACCTGGGTTATTGCGGTCACAACGCAATGTTCTATCCACTATACGATCACGGCGAGATTGATTTCATGTAAAGAAAAAATGACAAATAAATAAAAGCTTGCTTTGAAATTCTAAGATTTTTGCTTATGCTGTTAAACAACGTACGAGTGCATACTCAGTATCGGGGCTTACAGAACAACACGAAGACAAACAAGTAAAGTTGAAAAAAAAAATGCCGTGACCAGGATTCGAACCTTGGTTATTGCAGCTACAACGCAATGTACTAACCACTATGCGATCACTGCGAGATTAAATTCAGATAAAAAAAAATGACAAATAAATGGAAGCTTCCTGTGGAGTTCTAAGCTTTTTGCTTATGCTCTTGAACAAGGTACTAGTGTATACTCAGTATCGGGGCTTACAGAACAACACGAAGACAAACAAGTAAAGTTGAAAAAAAAAATGCCGTAACCAGGATTCGAACCTGGGTTATTGCGGCCACAACGCAATGTACTAACCACTATACGATCACGGCGAGATTGATTTCATATAAAGAAAAAATGACAAATAAATGGAAGCTTCCTGTGGAGTTCTAAGATTTTTGCTTATGCTCTTAAACAACGTACGAGTGCATACTCAGTATCGGGGCTTAAAAAACAACACGAAGACAAACAAGTAAAGTTGAAAAAAAATGCCTTGACCAGGATTCGAACCTGGGTTATTGCGGCCACAACGCAAAGTACTAACCACTATACGATCACGGCGAGATTGATTGCATATAAAGAAAAAATGACAAATAAATGGAAGCTTCATTTGGAGTTCTAAGCTTTTTCTTATGCTCTTAAACAACGTACGAGTGCATACTAAGTATCGGGGCTTATAGAACAACACGAAGACAAACAAGTAAAGTTGAAAAAAAAATGCCGTGACCAGGATTTGAACCTGGGTTATTGCGGTCACAACGCAAAGTTCTATCCACTATACGATCACGGCGAGATTGATTTCATATAAAGAAAAAATGACAAATAAATGGAAGCTTCCTGTGAAGTTCTAAGCTTTTTGCTTATGCTTTTGAACATGATGGGAGTGCATACTCAGTATTAGGGCTTATAGAACAACACGAAGACTAACAAGTAAAGTTGAAAAAAAAAATGCCGTGACCAAGATTCGAACCTGGGTTATTGCGGCCACAACGCAATGTACTAACCACTATACGATCACGGAGAGATTGAATTCAGACAAAGAAAAAACAAAAAATAAATGGAAGCTTCCTGTGGAGTTCTAAGCTTTTTGCTTATGCTATTAAACAAGGTACGAGTTCATACTCAGTATTGGGGCTTAAAAAACAACACGAAGACAAACAAGTAAAGTTGAAAAAAAATGCCTTGACCAGGATTCGAACCTGGGTTATTGCGGCCACAACGCAATGTTCTATCCACTATACGATCACGGCGAGATTGATTTCATATAAAAAAAAAATGACAAATAAATGGAAGCTTCCTGTGGAGTTCTAAGCTTTTTTTTATGCTCTTAAACAACGTACGAGTGCATACTAAGTATCGGGGCTTATAGAACAACACGAAGACAAACAAGTAAAGTTAAAAAAAAATGCCGTGACCAGGATTTGAACCTGGGTTATTGCGGTCACAACGCAATGTTCTATCCACTATACGATCACGGCGAGATTGATTTCATATAAAGAAAAAAATGACAAATAAATGGAAGCTTCCTTTGAAGTTCTAAGCTTTTTGCTTATGCTTTCGAACATGATGGGAGTGCATACTCAGTATTAGGGCTTATAGAACAACACGAAGACAAACAAGTAAAGTTGAAAAAATAATGCCGTGACCAAGATTCGAACCTGCGTTATTGCGGCCACAACGCAATGTACTAACCACTATACGATAACGGCGAGATTGAGTTCAAATAAAAAAAAAAGACAAATAAATGGAAGCTTCCTGTGAAGTTCTAAGCTTTGTGCTTATGCTTTTGAACATGATGGGAGTGCATACTCAGTATTAGGGCTTATAGAACAACACGAAGACAAACAAGTAAAGTTTAAAAAAAAATGCCGTGACCAGGATTCGAACCTGGGTTATTGCGGTCACAACGCAATGTTCTATCCACTATACGATCAAGGCGAGATTGATTTCATATAAAGAAAAAATGACAAATAAATGGAAGCTTCCTGTGAAGTTCTAAGCTTTTTGCTTATGCTTTTGAACATGATGGGAGTGCATACTCAGTATTAGGGCTTATAGAACAACACTAAGACAAACAAGTAAAGTTGAAAAAAAAATGCCGTGACCAAGATTCGAACCTGGGTTATTGCGGCCACAACGCAATGTACTAACCACTATACGATCACGGCGAGATTGAGTTCATATAAAGAAAAAATGACAAATAAATGGAAGCTTCCTGTGGAGTTCTAAGCTTTTTGCTTATGCTCTTAAACAACGTACGAGTGCATACTCAGTATCGGGGCTTACAGAACAACAGGAAGACAAACAAGTAAAGTTAAAAAAAAAATGCAGTGACCAGGATTCGAACCTGGGTTATTGCGGCCACAACGCATTGTACTAACCACTATACGATCACGGCGAGATTTAATTCAGATAAAGACAAAATGACAAGTAAATGGAAGCTTCCTGTGGAGTTCTAAGCTTTTTGCTTATTCTCTTGAACAAGGTACGAGTGCATACTCAGTATTGGGGGTAAAAGAACAACAAGAAGACAAACAAGTAAAGTTGAAAAAAAATGCCGTGACCAGGATTCGAACCTGGGTTATTGCGGCCACAACGCAATGTACTAACCACTATACGATCACGGCGAGATTGAACTCAGATAAAGACAAAATGACAAATAAATGGAAGCTTCCTGTGGAGTTCTAAGCTTTTTGCTTATTCTCTTAAACAAGGTACGAGTTCATACTCAGTATTGGGGGTTAAAGAACAACACGAAGACAAACAAGTAAAGTTGAAAAAAAAAATGCCGTGACCAGGATTCGAACCTGGGTTATTGCGGCCACAACGCAATGTACTAACAACTATACGATCACGGTGATATTGAATTCAGAAAAGAAAAATTGACAAATAAATGGAAGCTTCCTGTGGAGTTCTAAGCTTTTTGCTTATGCTATTAAACAAGGTACGAGTTCATACTCAGTATTGTTGCTTAAAAAACAACACGAAGACAAACAAGTAAAGTTGAAAAAAAAATGCCGTGACCAGGATTCGAACCTGGGTTATTGCGGCCACAACGCAATGTACTAACCACTATACGATCACGGCGATATTGATTTCATATAAAGAAAAAATGACAAATAAATGAAAGCTTCCTGTGTAGTTCTAAGGTTTTTGGTTATGCTCTTACAAGTGCATACTCAGTATTAGGGGTTAAAGAACAACACTAAGACAAACCATAAAGTTGAAAAAAAAAATGCAGTGACCAGGATTCGAACCTGGGTTATTGCGGCCACAACGCAATGTACTAACCACTATACGATCAGGGTGATATTGAATTCAGAAAAGAAAAATTGACAAATAAATGGAAGCTTCCTGTGGAGTTCTAAGCTTTTTGCTAATGCTATTAAACAAGGTACGAGTTCATACTCAGTATTGTTGCTTAAAAAACAACACGAAGACAAACAAGTAAAGTTGAAAAAAAAATGCCGTGACCAGGATTCGAACCTGGGTTATTGCGGCCACAACGCAATGTACTAACCACTATACGATCACGGCGATATTGATTTCATATAAAGAAAAAATGACAAATAAATGAAAGCTTCCTGTGTAGTTCTAAGGTTTTTGGTTATGCTCTTACGAGTGCATACTCAGTATTAGGGGTTGAAGAACAACACAAGGACAAACAAGTAAAGTTGAAAAAAATGCCGTGACCAGGATTCGAACCTGGGTTATTGCGGCCACAACGCAATGTACTAACCACTATACGATCACGGCGACCTTGATTTCATATAAAGAAAAAATGACAAATAAATGGAAGCTTCCTGTGGAGTTCTAAGCTTTTTGCTTATGCTTTTGCACATGATGGGAGTGCATACTCTGTATTAGGGCTTATAGAACAACACAAGGACAAACAAGTAAAGTTGAAAAAAATGCCGTGACCAGGATTCGAACCTGGGTTATTGCGGCCACAACGCAATGTACTAACCACTATACGATCACGGCGAACTTGATTTCATATAAAGAAAAAATGACAAATAAATGGAAGCTTCCTGTGGAGTTCTAAGCTTTTTGCTTATGCTCTTAAACAACGTATGAGTGCATACTCAGTATCAGGGCTTACAGAACAACAGGAAGACAAACAAGTAAAGTTGAAAAAAAATGCAGTGACCAGGATTCGAACCTGGGTTATTGCGGCCACAACGCAATGTACTAACCACTATACGATCACAGCGAGATTGACTTCAGACAAAGAAAAAAAAAAAAATAAATGGAAGCTTCCTGTGGAGTTCTAAGCTTTTTGCTTATGCTATTAAACAATGTACGAATTTATACTCAGTATTGGGGCTTAAAAAACAACACGAAGACAAACAAGTAAAGTTGAAAAAAAAATGCCTTGACCAGGATTCGAACCTGGGTTATTGCGGCCACAACGCAAAGTACTAACCACTATACGATCACGGCGAGATTGAATTCAGATAAAGAAAAAATGACAAATAATTTGAAGCTTCCTGTGAAGTTCTAAGCTTTTTGCTTATGCTTTTGAACATGATGGGAGTGCATAATCAGTATTAGGGCTTATAGAACAACACGAAGAAAAAAAAGTAAAGTTGAAAAAAAAAATGCTGTGACCAGGATTCGAACCTGTGTTATTGCGGCCACAACGCAATGTACTAACCACTATACGATCACGGCGAGTTTGAACTCAGATAAAGACAAAATGACAAAAAAATGGAAGCTTCCTGTGGAGTTCTAAGCATTTTGCTTATGCTCTTAAACAAGGTACCAGTGAATACTCAGTATTGAGGGTTAACGAACAACACAAAGACAAACAAGTAGAGTTGAAAAAAATGCCGTGACCAGGATTCGAACCTGGATTATTGCGGCCACAACCCAATGTACTAACCACTATACGATCACGGGGAGATTGAATTCAGATAAAGAAAAAATGACAAATAAATGGAAGCTTCCTGTGGAGTTCTAAGCTTTTTGCTTATGCTCTTGAACAAGATAGGATTGCAGACTCAGAATCGGGGCTTACAGAACAACACGAAGACAATCAAGTAAAGTTGAAAAAAAAAATGCCGTGACCAGGATTCGAACCTGTGTTATTGCGGCCACAACGCAATGTTCTAACCACTATACGATCACGGCGAGATTGATTTCATATAAAGAAAAAATGACAAATAAATGGAAGCTTCCTGTGGAGTTCTAAGCTTTTTGCTTATGCTCTTAAACAACGTACGAGTGCATACTCAGTATCGGGGCTTACAGAACAACAAGAAGACAAACAAGTAAAGTTGAAAAAAAAATGCCGTGACCAGGATTCGGACCTGGGTTATTGCGGCCACAACGCAATGTACTTACCACTATACGATCACGGCGAGATTGAATTCAAATAAAGAAAAAAAAACAAATAAATGGAAGCTTCCTGTGGAGTTCTAAGCTTTTCGCTTATGCTCTTGAACAAGATAGGAGTGCAGACTCAGTATTGGGGCTTAAAGAACAACACAAGGACAAACAAGTAAAGTTGAAAATAAATGACATGACCAGAATTCGAACCTTTGTTATTTTGGCCACAACGCAATGTACTAACAAGTATACAATCTCGGCGAGAGTGATTTGAGACAAAGAAAAACTGACAAATAAATGGAAGCTTCCTGTGGAGTTCTAAGCTTTTTGCTTTTGCTATTAAACAAGGTCCGAGTGCAGACTCAGTATTGGGGCTTAAAGAACAACACAAAGACAAACAAATAAAGTTAAAAAAATGCCGTGACCAGGAATCGAACCTGGGTTACTGCTGCCACAACGCAATCTACTAACCACTATACGATCACGCCGAGATTGATTTGAGATAAAGAAAAAATAACAAATAAATGGAAGCTTCCTATGGAGTTCTAAGCTTTTTGCTTATGCTCTTGAACATGATAGGAGTGCATACGGAGTATTGGGGCTTACAGAACAACACGAAGACAAACAAGTAAAGTTAAGAAAAAAAATGCCGTGACCAGGATTCGAACCTGGGTTATTGCGGCCACAACGCAATGTACTAACCACAATACGATCACGGCGAGATTGAGTTCATATAAAGAAAAAATGACAAATAAATGGAAGCTTCCTGTGGAGTTCTAAGCTTTTTGCTTATGCTCTTAAACAAGGTACCAGTGAATACTCAGTATTGAGGGTTAACGAACAACACAAAGACAAACAAGTAGAGTTGAAAAAAATGCCGTGACCAGGATTCGAACCTGGATTATTGCGGCCACAACCCAATGTACTAACCACTATACGATCAAGGGGAGATTGAATTCAGATAAAGAAAAAATGACAAATAAATGGAAGCTTCCTGTGGAGTTCTAAGCTTTTTGCTTATGCTCTTGAACAAGATAGGATTGCAGACTCAGAATCGGGGCTTACAGAACAACACGAAGACAATCAAGTAAAGTTGAAAAAAAAAATGCCGTGACCAGGATTCGAACCTGTGTTATTGCGGCCACAACGCAATGTTCTAACCACTATACGATCACGGCGAGATTGATTTCATATAAAGAAAAAATGACAAATAAATGGAAGCTTCCTGTGGAGTTCTAAGCTTTTTGCTTATGCTCTTAAACAACGTACGAGTGCATACTCAGTATCGGGGCTTACAGAACAACAAGAAGACAAACAAGTAAAGTTGAAAAAAAAATGCCGTGACCAGGATTCGGACCTGGGTTATTGCGGCCACAACGCAATGTACTTACCACTATACGATCACGGCGAGATTGAATTCAGATAAAGAAAAAATAACAAATAAATGGAAGTTTCCTGTGGAGTTCTAAGCTTTTCTCTTATGCTCTTGAACAAGATAGGAGTGCAGACTCAGTATTGGGGCTTAAAGAACAACACAAGGACAAACAAGTAAAGTTGAAAATAAATGACATGACCAGAATTCGAACCTGTGTTATTTTGGCCACAACGCAATGTACTAACAAGTATACAATCTCGGCGAGAGTGATTTGAGACAAAGAAAAACTGACAAATAAATGGAAGCTTCCTGTGGAGTTCTAAGCTTTTTGCTTTTGCTATTAAACAAGGTCCGAGTGCAGACTCAGTATTGGGGCTTAAAGAACAACACAAAGACAAACAAATAAATTTAAAAAAATGCCGTGACCAGGAATCGAACCTTGGTTACTGCTGCCACAACGCAATCTACTAACCACTATACGATCACGCCGAGATTGATTTGAGATAAAGAAAAAATAACAAATAAATGGAAGCTTCCTATGGCGTTCTAAGCTTTTTGCTTATGCTCTTGAACAAGATAGGAGTGCATACGGAGTATTGGGGCTTACAGAACAACACGAAGACAAACAAGTAAAGTTAAGAAAAAAAATGCCGTGACCAGGATTCGAACCTGGGTTATTGCGGCCACAACGCAATGTACTAACCACAATACGATCACGGCGAGATTGAATTCAGATAAAGAAAAAAATGACAAATAAATGGAAGCATCCCATGGAGTTCTAAGCTTTTTGCTTATGCTCTTAAACAAGGTACGAGTTCATACTCAGTATTGTGGCTTACAGAACAACACGAAGACAAACAAGTAAAGTTGAAAAAAAATGAAATGATTAGGATTCGAACCTGGGTTATTGCGGCAACAACGCAATGTACTAACCAGTATACAATCACGGGGAGATTGAATTCAGATAAAGAAAAACATGACAAAAAAATGGAAGCTTCCTGTGGATTTCTAAGCTTTTTGCTTATGCTCTTAAACAAGGTACGAGTGCAGACTCAGTATTGGGGCTTAAAGAACAACACAAAGCCAAACAAGTAAAGTTGAAAAAAAATAAAATGATTAGGATTCGAACCTGGGTTATTGCGGCCACAACGCAATGTACTAACCACTATACCATCACGGCGAGGATGATTTGAGACAAAGAAAACCTGATAAATAAATGGAAGCTTCCTGTGGAGTTCTAAGCTTTTTGCTTTTGCTATTAAACAAGGTACGAGTGCAGACTCAGTATTGGGGCTTAAAGAACAACACAAAGACAAACAAATAAAGTTAAAAAATGCCGTGACCAGGAATCGAACCTAGGTTACTGCAACCACAACGCAATCTACTAACCACTATACAATCACGCCGAGATTGATTTGAGATAAAGAAAAAATGACCAATAAATGGAAGCTTCCTGTGGAGTTCTAAGCTTTTTGCTTATGCTCTTAAACAAGGTACGAGTTCATACTCAGTATTGTGGCTTACAGAACAACACGAAGACAAACAAGTAAAGTTAAGAAAAAAAATGCCGTGACCAGGATTCGAACCTGGGTTATTGCGGCCACAACGCAATGTACTAACAACTTTACGATCACGGCCAGATTGAATTCAGATAAAGAAAAAACTGACAAATAAATGGAAGCTTCCCATGGAGTTCTAAGCTTTTTGCTTATGCTCTTAAACAAGGTACGAGTTCATACTCAGTATTGGGGCTTACAGAACAACACGAAGACAAACAAGTAAAGTTGAAAAAAAATAAAATGATTAGGATTCGAACCTGGGTTATTGCGGCAACAACGCAATGTACTAACCAGTATACAATCAAGGGGAGATTGAATTCAGATAAAGAAAAACATGACAAATAAATGGAAGCTTCCTGTGGAGTTCTAAGCTTTTTGCTTTTGCTATTAAACAAGGTACGAGTGCAGACTCAGTATTGGGGCTTAAAGAACAACACAAAGACAAACAAATAAAGTTAAAAAGATGCCGTGACCAGGAATCGAACCTGGGTTACTGCGGCCACAACGCAATCTACTAACCACTATACGATCACGCCGAGATTGATTTGAGATAAAGAAAAAATAACAAATAAATGGAAGCTTCCTATGCAGTTCTAAGCTTTTTGCTTATGCTCTTGAACAAGATAGGAGTGCATACACAGTATTGGGGCTTACAGAACAACACGAAGACAAACAAGTAAAGTTAAGAAAAAAAAATGCCGTGACCAGGATTCGAACCTGGGTTTTTGCGGCCACAACGCAATGTACTGACCACTATACGATCACGGCGAGATTGAATTCAGATAAAGAAAAAATGACAAATAAATGGAAGCTTCCCATGGAGTTCTAAGCTTTTTGCTTATGCTCTTAAACAAGGTATGAGTTCATACTCAGTATTGGGGCTTACAGAACAACACGAAGACAAACAAGTAAAGTTGAAAAAATATGCCGTGACCAGGTTTCGAACCTGGGTTATTGCGACCACAACGCAATGTACTAACCAGTTTACGATCACTTCGAGATTGATTTGAGATAAAAAAAATGACAAAGAGAGGAGTTCTAAACTTTTTGCTTATGCTCTTGAACAAGTTACGAGTGCATACTCAGTACCCGGTCTTACAGAAAAACACGAAGACAAACAAGTAATGTTAAAAAAAATGCCGTGACCAGGACTCGAACCTGGGTTATTGCGGCCACAACGCAATGTACTAACCACTATACGATCACGGGGAGATTGAATTCTGATAAAGAAAAAATGACCAATAAATGGAAGCTTCCTGTGGAGTTCTAAGCTTTTTGCTTATGCTCTTGAACAAGATAGGATTGCAGACTCAGAATCGGGGCTTACAGAACAACACGAAGACAATCAAGTAAAGTTGAAAAAAAAAATGCCGTGACCAGGATTCGAACCTGTGTTATTGCGGCCACAACGCAATGTTCTAACCACTATACGATCACGGCGAGATTGATTTCATATAAAGAAAAAATGACAAATAAATGGAAGCTTCCTGTGGAGTTCTAAGCTTTTTGCTTATGCTCTTAAACAACGTACGAGTGCATACTCAGTATCGGGGCTTACAGAACAACAAGAAGACAAACAAGTAAAGTTGAAAAAAAAAAGCCGTGACCAGGATTCGGACCTGGGTTATTGCGGCCACAACGCAATGTTCTATCCACTATACGATCACGGCGAGATTGATTTCATATAAAGAAAAAATGACAAATAAATGGAAGCTTCCTGTGGAGTTCTATGCTTTTTCTTATGCTCTTAAACAACGTACGAGTGCATACTAAGTATCGGGGCTTATAGAACAACACGAAGACAAACAAGTAAAGTTGAAAAAAAAATGCCGTGACCAAGATTCGAACCTGGGTTATTGCGGCCACAACGCAATGTACTAACCACTATACGATCACGGCGAGATTGAGTTCATATAAAGAAAAAATGACAAATAAATGGAAGCTTCCTGTGGAGTTCTAAGCTTTTTGCTTATTATCTTAAACAAGGTACGAGTTCATACTCAGTATTGGGGGTTAAAGAACAACACGAAGACAAACAAGTAAAGTTGAAAAAAAAAATGCCGTGACCAGGATTCGAACCTGGGTTATTGTGGCCACAACGCAATGTACTAACCACTATTCGATCACGGCGAGATTGAATTCAGATAAAGAAAAAATGACAAATAAATAAAAGCTTCCTGTGAAGTTCTAAGCTTTTTGCTTATGCTCTTAAACAAGGTACGAGTGCAGACTCAGTATTGGGGCTTAAAGAACAACACAAAGCCAAACAAGTAAAGTTGAAAAAAAATAAAATGATTAGGATTCGAACCTGGGTTATTGCGGCCACAACGCAATGTACTAACCACTATACGATCACGGCGACCTTGATTTCATATAAAGAAAAAATGACAAATAAATGGAAGCTTCCTGTGGAGTTCTAAGCTTTTTGCTTATGCTCTTAAACAACGTATGAGTGCATACTCAGTATCAGGGCTTACAGAACAACAGGAAGACAAACAAGTAAAGTTGAAAAAAAATGCAGTGACCAGGAATCGAACCTAGGTTACTGCGACCACAACGCAATCTACTAACCACTATACGATCACGCCGAGATTGATTTGAGATAAAGAAAAAATAACAAATAAATGGAAGCTTCCTATGCAGTTCTAAGCTTTTTGCTTATGCTCTTGAACAAGATAGGAGTGCATACACAGTATTGGGGCTTACAGAACAACACGAAGACAAACAAGTAAAGTTAAGAAAAAAAATGCCGTGACCAGGATTCGAACCTGGGTTATTGCGGCCACAACGCAATGTACTAACCACTATACGATCACGGCCAGATTGAATTCAGATAAAGAAAAAATGACAAATAAATGGAAGCTTCCCATGGAGTTCTAAGCTTTTTGCTTATGCTCTTAAACAAGGTACGAGTTCATACTCAGTATTCAGGCTTACAGAACAACACGAAGACAAACAAGTAAAGTTGAAAAAAAATAAAATGATTAGGATTCGAACCTGGGTTATTGCGGCAACAACGCAATGTACTAACCAGTATACAATCAAGGGGAGATTGAATTCAGATAAAGAAAAACATGACAAATAAATGGAAGCTTCCTGTGGAGTTCTAAGCTTTTTGCTTTTGCTATTAAACAAGGTACGAGTGCAGACTCAGTATTGGGGCTTAAAGAACAACACAAAGACAAACAAATAAAGTTAAAAAGATGCCGTGACCAGGAATCGAACCTGGGTTACTGCGGCCACAACGCAAATTACTAACCACTATACGATAACGCCGAGATTGATTTGAGATAAAGAAAAAATAACAAATAAATGGAAGCTTCCTATGCAGTTCTAAGCTTTTTGCTTATGCTCTTGAACAAGATAGGAGTGCATACACAGTATTGGGGCTTACAGAACAACACGAAGACAAACAAGTAAAGTTAAGAAAAAAAAATGCCGTGACCAGGATTCGAACCTGGGTTATTGCGGCCACAACGCAATGTACTGACCACTATACGATCACGGCGAGATTGAATTCAGATAAAGAAAAAATGACAAATAAATGGAAGCTTCCCATGGAGTTCTAAGCTTTTTGCTTATGCTCTTAAACAAGGTATGAGTTCATACTCAGTATTGGGGCTTACAGAACAACACGAAGACAAACAAGTAAAGTTGAAAAAATATGCCGTGACCAGGTTTCGAACCTGGGTTATTGCGACCACAACGCAATGTACTAACCAGTTTACGATCACTTCGAGATTGATTTGAGATAAAAAAAATGACAAAGAGAGGAGTTCTAAACTTTTTGCTTATGCTCTTGAACAAGGTACGAGTGCATACTCAGTACCGGGTCTTACAGAAAAACACGAAGACAAACAAGTAATGTTAAAAAAAATGCCGTGACCAGGACTCGAACCTGGGTTATTGCGGCCACAACGCAATGTACTAACCACTATACGATCACGGGGAGATTGAATTCTGATAAAGAAAAAATGACCAATAAATGGAAGCTTCCTGTGGAGTTCTAAGCTTTTTGCTTATGATCTTAAACAAGGTACGAATGCATACTCAGTATTGGGGCTTACAGAACAACACAAAGACAAACAAGTAAAGTTAAAAAAAATGCCGTGACCAGGACTCGAACCTGGGTTATTGCGGCCACAACGCAATGTACTAATCACTATACGATCACGGGGAGATTGATTTGAGATAAAGAAAAAATAACAAATAAATGGAAGCTTCCTATGCAGTTCTAAGCTTTTTGCTTATGCTCTTGAACAAGATAGGAGTGCATACACAGTATTGGGGCTTACAGAACAACACGAAGACAAACAAGTAAAGTTAAGAAAAAAAATGCCGTGACCAGGATTCGAACCTGGGTTATTGCGGCCACAACGCAATGTACTAACCACTATACGATCACGGCCAGATTGAATTCAGATAAAGAAAAAATGACAAATAAATGGAAGCTTCCCATGGAGTTCTAAGCTTTTTGCTTATGCTCTTAAACAAGGTACGAGTTCATACTCAGTATTGGGGCTTACAGAACAACACGAAGACAAACAAGTAAAGTTGAAAAAAAATAAAATGATTAGGATTCGAACCTGGGTTATTGCGGCAACAACGCAATGTACTAACCAGTATACAATCAAGGGGAGATTGAATTCAGATAAAGAAAAACATGACAAATAAATGGAAGCTTCCTGTGGAGTTCTAAGCTTTTTGCTTTTGCTATTAAACAAGGTACGAGTGCAGACTCAGTATTGGGGCTTAAAGAACAACACAAAGACAAACAAATAAAGTTAAAAAGATGCCGTGACCAGGAATCGAACCTGGGTTACTGCGGCCACAACGCAATCTACTAACCACTATACGATCACGCCGAGATTGATTTGAGATAAAGAAAAAATAACAAATAAATGGAAGATTCCTATGCAGTTCTAAGCTTTTTGCTTATGCTCTTGAACAAGATAGGAGTGCATACACAGTATTGGGGCTTACAGAACAACACGAAGACAAACAAGTAAAGTTAAGAAAAAAAAATGCCGTGACCAGTATTCGAACCTGGGTTATTGCGGCCACAACGCAATGTACTGACCACTATACGATCACGGCGAGATTGAATTCAGATAAAGAAAAAATGACAAATAAATGGAAGCTTCCCATGGAGTTCTAAGCTTTTTGCTTATGCTCTTAAACAAGGTATGAGTTCATACTCAGTATTGGGACTTACAGAACAACACGAAGACAAACAAGTAAAGTTGAAAAAATATGCCGTGACCAGGTTTCGAACCTGGGTTATTGCGACCACAACGCAATGTACTAACCAGTTTACGATCACTTCGAGATTGATTTGAGATAAAAAAAATGACAAAGAGAGGAGTTCTAAACTTTTTGCTTATGCTCTTGAACAAGGTACGAGTGCATACTCAGTACCGGGTCTTACAGAAAAACACGAAGACAAACAAGTAATGTTAAAAAAAATGCCGTGACCAGGACTCGAACCTGGGTTATTGCGGCCACAACGCAATGTACTAACCACTATACGATCACGGGGAGATTGAATTCTGATAAAGAAAAAATGACCAATAAATGGAAGCTTCCTGTGGAGTTCTAAGCTTTTTGCTTATGATCTTAAACAAGGTACGAATGCATACTCAGTATTGGGGCTTACAGAACAACACAAAGACAAACAAGTAAAGTTAAAAAAAATGCCGTGACCAGGACTCGAACCTGGGTTATTGCGGCCACAACGCAATGTACTAATCACTATACGATCACGGGGAGATTGATTTGAGATAAAGAAAAAATAACAAATAAATGGAAGCTTCCTATGCAGTTCTAAGCTTTTTGCTTATGCTCTTGAACAAGATAGGAGTGCATACACAGTATTGGGGCTTACAGAACAACACGAAGACAAACAAGTAAAGTTAAGAAAAAAAATGCCGTGACCAGGATTCGAACCTGGGTTATTGCGGCCACAACGCAATGTACTAACCACTATACGATCACGGCCAGATTGAATTCAGATAAAGAAAAAATGACAAATAAATGGAAGCTTCCCATGGAGTTCTAAGCTTTTTGCTTATGCTCTTAAACAAGGTACGAGTTCATACTCAGTATTGGGGCTTACAGTACAACACGAAGACAAACAAGTAAAGTTGAAAAAAAATAAAATGATTAGGATTCGAACCTGGGTTATTGCGGCAACAACGCAATGTACTAACCAGTATACAATCAAGGGGAGATTGAATTCAGATAAAGAAAAACATGACAAATAAATGGAAGCTTCCTGTGGAGTTCTAAGCTTTTTGCTTTTGCTATTAAACAAGGTACGAGTGCAGACTCAGTATTGGGGCTTAAAGAACAACACAAAGACAAACAAATAAAGTTAAAAAGATGCCGTGACCAGGAATCGAACCTGGGTTACTGCGGCCACAACGCAATCTACTAACCACTATACGATCACGCCGAGATTGATTTGAGATAAAGAAAAAATAACAAATAAATGGAAGATTCCTATGCAGTTCTAAGCTTTTTGCTTATGCTCTTGAACAAGATAGGAGTGAATACACAGTATTGGGGCTTACAGAACAACACGAAGACAAACAAGTAAAGTTAAGAAAAAAAAATGCCGTGACCAGGATTCGAACCTGGGTTATTGCGGCCACAACGCAATGTACTGACCACTATACGATCACGGCGAGATTGAATTCAGATAAAGAAAAAATGACAAATAAATGGAAGCTTCCCATGGAGTTCTAAGCTTTTTGCTTATGCTCTTAAACAAGGTATGAGTTCATACTCAGTATTGGGGCTTACAGAACAACACGAAGACAAACAAGTAAAGTTGAAAAAATATGCCGTGACCAGGTTTCGAACCTGGGTTATTGCGACCACAACGCAATGTACTAACCAGTTTACGATCACTTCGAGATTGATTTGAGATAAAAAAAATGACAAAGAGAGGAGTTCTAAACTTTTTGCTTATGCTCTTGAACAAGGTACGAGTGCATACTCAGTACCGGGTCTTACAGAAAAACACGAAGACAAACAAGTAATGTTAAAAAAAATGCCGTGACCAGGACTCGAACCTGGGTTATTGCGGCCACAACGCAATGTACTAACCACTATACGATCACGGGGAGATTGAATTCTGATAAAGAAAAAATGACCAATAAATGGAAGCTTCCTGTGGAGTTCTAAGCTTTTTGCTTATGATCTTAAACAAGGTACGAATGCATACTCAGTATTGGGGCTTACAGAACAACACAAAGACAAACAAGTAAAGTTAAAAAAAATGCCGTGACCAGGACTCGAACCTGGGTTATTGCGGCCACAACGCAATGTACTAACCACTATACGATCACGGGGAGATTGAATTCTGATAAAGAAAAAATGACCAATAAATGGAAGCTTCCTGTGGAGTTCTAAGCTTTTTGCTTATGATCTTAAACAAGGTACGAGAAAAAAAATGCCGTGACCAGGATTCGGACCTGGGTTATTGCAGCCAATACTGAGTCTGCACTAACCTGAGTCTGCAATAACCTGGGTTATTGCGGCCACAACGCAATGTTCTATCCACTATACGATCACGGCGAGATTGATTTCATATAAAAAAAAAATGACAAATAAATGGAAGCTTCCTGTGGAGTTCTATGCTTTTTCTTATGCTCTTAAACAACGTACGAGTGCATACTAAGTATCGGGGCTTATAGAACAACACGAAGACAAACAAGTAAAGTTGAAAAAAAAATGAAGTGACCAAGATTCGAACCTGGGTTATTGCGGCCACAACGCAATGTACTAACCACTATACGATCACGGCGAGATTGAGTTCATATAAAGAAAAAATGACAAATAAATGGAAGCTTCCTGTGGAGTTCTAAGCTTTTTGCTTATTCTCTTAAACAAGGTACGAGTTCATACTCAGTATTGGGGGTTAAAGAACAACACGAAGACAAACAAGTAAAGTTGAAAAAAAAAATGCCGTGACCAGGATTCGAACCTGGGTTATTGTGGCCACAACGCAATGTACTAACCACTATTCGATCACGGCGAGATTGAATTCAGATAAAGAAAAAATGACAAATAAATGGAAGCTTCCCATGGAGTTCTAAGCTTTTTGCTTATGCTCTTAAACAAGGTACGAGTTCATACTCAGTATTGGGGCTTACAGAACAACACGAAGACAAACAAGTAAAGTTAAGAAAAAAAATGCCGTGACCAGGATTCGAACCTGGGTTATTGCGGCCACAACGCAATGTACTAACCACTATACGATCACGGCCAGATTGAATTCAGATAAAGAAAAAATGACAAATAAATGGAAGCTTCCCATGGAGTTCTAAGCTTTTTGCTTATGCTCTTAAACAAGGTACGAGTTCATACTCAGTATTGGGGCTTACAGAACAACACGAAGACAAACAAGTAAAGTTGAAAAAAAATAAAATGATTAGGATTCGAACCTGGGTTATTGCGGCAACAACGCAATGTACTAACCAGTATACAATCAAGGGGAGATTGAATTCAGATAAAGAAAAACATGACAAATAAATGGAAGCTTCATGTGGAGTTCTAAGCTTTTTGCTTTTGCTATTAAACAAGGTACGAGTGCAGACTCAGTATTGGGGCTTAAAGAACAACACAAAGACAAACAAATAAAGTTAAAAAGATGCCGTGACCAGGAATCGAACCTGGGTTACTGCGGCCACAACGCAATCTACTAACCACTATACGATCACGCCGAGATTGATTTGAGATAAAGAAAAAATAACAAATAAATGGAAGATTCCTATGCAGTTCTAAGCTTTTTGCTTATGCTCTTGAACAAGATAGGAGTGCATACACAGTATTGGGGCTTACAGAACAACACGAAGACAAACAAGTAAAGTTAAGAAAAAAAAATGCCGTGACCAGGATTCGAACCTGGGTTATTGCGGCCACAACGCAATGTACTGACCACTATACGATCACGGCGAGATTGAATTCAGATAAAGAAAAAATGACAAATAAATGGAAGCTTCCCATGGAGTTCTAAGCTTTTTGCTTATGCTCTTAAACAAGGTATGAGTTCATACTCAGTATTGGGGCTTACAGAACAACACGAAGACAAACAAGTAAAGTTGAAAAAATATGCCGTGACCAGGTTTCGAACCTGGGTTATTGCGACCACAACGCAATGTACTAACCAGTTTACGATCACTTCGAGATTGATTTGAGATAAAAAAAATGACAAAGAGAGGAGTTCTAAACTTTTTGCTTATGCTCTTGAACAAGGTACGAGTGCATACTCAGTACCGGGTCTTACAGAAAAACACGAAGACAAACAAGTAATGTTAAAAAAAATGCCGTGACCAGGACTCGAACCTGGGTTATTGCGGCCACAACGCAATGTACTAACCACTATACGATCACGGGGAGATTGAATTCTGATAAAGAAAAAATGACCAATAAATGGAAGCTTCCTGTGGAGTTCTAAGCTTTTTGCTTATGATCTTAAACAAGGTACGAATGCATACACAGTATTGGGGCTTACAGAACAACACAAAGACAAACAAGTAAAGTTAAAAAAAATGCCGTGACCAGGACTCGAACCTGGGTTATTGCGGCCACAACGCAATGTACTAACCACTATACGATCACGGGGAGATTGATTTGAGATAAAGAAAAAATAACAAATAAATGGAAGCTTCCTATGCAGTTCTAAGCTTTTTGCTTATGCTCTTGAACAAGATAGGAGTGCATACACAGTATTGGGGCTTACAGAACAACACGAAGACAAACAAGTAAAGTTAAGAAAAAAAATGCCGTGACCAGGATTCGAACCTGGGTTATTGCGGCCACAACGCAATGTACTAACCACTATACGATCACGGCCAGATTGAATTCAGATAAAGAAAAAATGACAAATAAATGGAAGCTTCCCATGGAGTTCTAAGCTTTTTGCTTATGCTCTTAAACAAGGTACGAGTTCATACTCAGTATTGGGGCTTACAGAACAACACGAAGACAAACAAGTAAAGTTGAAAAAAAATAAAATGATTAGGATTCGAACCTGGGTTATTGCGGCAACAACGCAATGTACTAACCAGTATACAATCAAGGGGAGATTGAATTCAGATAAAGAAAAACATGACAAATAAATGGAAGCTTCCTGTGGAGTTCTAAGCTTTTTGCTTTTGCTATTAAACAAGGTACGAGTGCAGACTCAGTATTGGGGCTTAAAGAACAACACAAAGACAAACAAATAAAGTTAAAAAGATGCCGTGACCAGGAATCGAACCTGGGTTACTGCGGCCACAACGCAATCTACTAACCACTATACGATCACGCCGAGATTGATTTGAGATAAAGAAAAAATAACAAATAAATGGAAGATTCCTATGCAGTTCTAAGCTTTTTGCTTATGCTCTTGAACAAGATAGGAGTGCATACACAGTATTGGGGCTTACAGAACAACACGAAGACAAACAAGTAAAGTTAAGAAAAAAAAATGCCGTGACCAGGATTCGAACCTGGGTTATTGCGGCCACAACGCAATGTACTGACCACTATACGATCACGGCGAGATTGAATTCAGATAAAGAAAAAATGACAAATAAATGGAAGCTTCCCATGGAGTTCTAAGCTTTTTGCTTATGCTCTTAAACAAGGTATGAGTTCATACTCAGTATTGGGGCTTACAGAACAACACGAAGACAAACAAGTAAAGTTGAAAAAATATGCCGTGACCAGGTTTCGAACCTGGGTTATTGCGACCACAACGCAATGTACTAACCAGTTTACGATCACTTCGAGATTGATTTGAGATAAAAAAAATGACAAAGAGAGGAGTTCTAAACTTTTTGCTTATGCTCTTGAACAAGGTACGAGTGCATACTCAGTACCGGGTCTTACAGAAAAACACGAAGACAAACAAGTAATGTTAAAAAAAATGCCGTGACCAGGACTCGAACCTGGGTTATTGCGGCCACAACGCAATGTACTAACCACTATACGATCACGGGGAGATTGAATTCTGATAAAGAAAAAATGACCAATAAATGGAAGCTTCCTGTGGAGTTCTAAGCTTTTTGCTTATGATCTTAAACAAGGTACGAATGCATACTCAGTATTGGGGCTTACAGAACAACACAAAGACAAACAAGTAAAGTAAAAAAAAATGCCGTGACCAGGACTCGAACCTGGGTTATTGCGGCCACAACGCAATGTTCTAACCACTATACGATCACGGGGAGATTGAATTCTGATAAAGAAAAAATGACCAATAAATGGAAGCTTCCTGTGGAGTTCTAAGCTTTTTGCTTATGATCTTAAACAAGGTACGAGAAAAAAAAATGCCGTGACCAGGATTCGGACCTGGGTTATTGCAGCCAATACTGAGTCTGCACTAACCTGAGTCTGCAATAACCTGGGTTATTGCGGCCACAACGCAATGTTCTATCCACTATACGATCACGGCGAGATTGATTTCATATAAAGAAAAAATGACAAATAAATGGAAGCTTCCTGTGGAGTTCTATGCTTTTTCTTATGCTCTTAAACAACGTACGAGTGCATACTAAGTATCGGGGCTTATAGAACAACACGAAGACAAACAAGTAAAGTTGAAAAAAAAATGCCGTGACCAAGATTCGAACCTGGGTTATTGCGGCCACAACGCAATGTACTAACCACTATACGATCACGGCGAGATTGAGTTCATATAAAGAAAAAATGACAAATAAATGGAAGCTTCCTGTGGAGTTCTAAGCTTTTTGCTTATTCTCTTAAACAAGGTACGAGTTCATACTCAGTATTGGGGGTTAAAGAACAACACGAAGACAAACAAGTAAAGTTGAAAAAAAAAATGCCGTGACCAGGATTCGAACCTGGGTTATTGTGGCCACAACGCAATGTACTAACCACTATACGATCACGGCGAGATTGAATTCAGATAAAGAAAAAATGACAAATAAATAAAAGCTTCCTGTGAAGTTCTAAGCTTTTTGCTTATGCTCTTAAACAAGGTACGAGTGCAGACTCAGTATTGGGGCTTAAAGAACAACACAAAGCCAAACAAGTAAAGTTGAAAAAAAATAAAATGATTAGGATTCGAACCTGGGTTATTGCGGCCACAACGCAATGTACTAACCACTATACGATCACGGCGACCTTGATTTCATATAAAGAAAAAATGACAAATAAATGGAAGCTTCCTGTGGAGTTCTAAGCTTTTTGCTTATGCTCTTAAACAACGTATGAGTGCATACTCAGTATCAGGGCTTACAGAACAACAGGAAGACAAACAAGTAAAGTTGAAAAAAAAATGCAGTGACCAGGAATCGAACCTAGGTTACTGCGACCACAACGCAATCTACTAACCACTATACGATCACGCCGAGATTGATTTGAGATAAAGAAAAAATAACAAATAAATGGAAGCTTCCTATGCAGTTCTAAGCTTTTTGCTTATGCTCTTGAACAAGATAGGAGTGCATACACAGTATTGGGGCTTACAGAACAACACGAAGACAAACAAGTAAAGTTAAGAAAAAAAATGCCGTGACCAGGATTCGAACCTGGGTTATTGCGGCCACAACGCAATGTACTAACCACTATACGATCACGGCCAGATTGAATTCAGATAAAGAAAAAATGACAAATAAATGGAAGCTTCCCATGGAGTTCTAAGCTTTTTGCTTATGCTCTTAAACAAGGTACGAGTTCATACTCAGTATTGGGGCTTACAGAACAACACGAAGACAAACAAGTAAAGTTGAAAAAAAATAAAATGATTAGGATTCGAACCTGGGTTATTGCGGCAACAACGCAATGTACTAACCAGTATACAATCAAGGGGAGATTGAATTCAGATAAAGAAAAACATGACAAATAAATGGAAGCTTCCTGTGGAGTTCTAAGCTTTTTGCTTTTGCTATTAAACAAGGTACGAGTGCAGACTCAGTATTGGGGCTTAAAGAACAACACAAAGACAAACAAATAAAGTTAAAAAGATGCCGTGACCAGGAATCGAACCTGGGTTACTGCGGCCACAACGCAATCTACTAACCACTATACGATCACGCCGAGATTGATTTGAGATAAAGAAAAAATAACAAATAAATGGAAGCTTCCTATGCAGTTCTAAGCTTTTTGCTTATGCTCTTGAACAAGATAGGAGTGCATACACAGTATTGGGGCTTACAGAACAACACGAAGACAAACAAGTAAAGTTAAGAAAAAAAAATGCCGTGACCAGGATTCGAACCTGGGTTATTGCGGCCACAACGCAATGTACTGACCACTATACGATCACGGCGAGATTGAATTCAGATAAAGAAAAAATGACAAATAAATGGAAGCTTCCCATGGAGTTCTAAGCTTTTTGCTTATGCTCTTAAACAAGGTATGAGTTCATACTCAGTATTGGGGCTTACAGAACAACACGAAGACAAACAAGTAAAGTTGAAAAAATATGCCGTGACCAGGTTTCGAACCTGGGTTATTGCGACCACAACGCAATGTACTAACCAGTTTACGATCACTTCGAGATTGATTTGAGATAAAAAAAATGACAAAGAGAGGAGTTCTAAACTTTTTGCTTATGCTCTTGAACAAGGTACGAGTGCATACTCAGTACCGGGTCTTACAGAAAAACACGAAGACAAACAAGTAATGTTAAAAAAAATGCCGTGACCAGGACTCGAACCTGGGTTATTGCGGCCACAACGCAATGTACTAACCACTATACGATCACGGGGAGATTGAATTCTGATAAAGAAAAAATGACCAATAAATGGAAGCTTCCTGTGGAGTTCTAAGCTTTTTGCTTATGATCTTAAACAAGGTACGAATGCATACTCAGTATTGGGGCTTACAGAACAACACAAAGACAAACAAGTAAAGTTAAAAAAAATGCCGTGACCAGGACTCGAACCTGGGTTATTGCGGCCACAACGCAATGTACTAACCACTATACGATCACGGGGAGATTGAATTCTGATAAAGAAAAAATGACCAATAAATGGAAGCTTCCTGTGGAGTTCTAAGCTTTTTGCTTATGATCTTAAACAATGTACGAGTGCAGACTCAGTATTGGGGCTTAAAGAACAACACAAAGACAAACAAATAAAGTTAAAAAAATGCCGTGACCAGAAATCGAACCTGGGTTATTGCGGCCACAACGCAAAGTATTAACCACTATACGATCACGGCGAGATTGAATTCAGATAAAGAAAAAATGACAAATAATTTGAAGCTTCCTGTGAAGTTCTAAGCTTTTTGCTTATGCTTTTGAACATGATGGGAGTGCATACTCAGTATTAGGGCTTATAGAACAACACGAAGACAAAAAAGTAAAGTTGAAAAAAAAATGCTGTGACCAGGATTCGAATCTGTGTTATTGCGGCCACAACGCAATGTACTAACCACTATACGATCACGGCGAGTTTGAACTCAGATAAAGACAAAATGACAAATAAATGGAAGCTTCCTGTGGAGTTCTAAGCTTTTTGCTTATGCTCTTAAACAAGGTACCAGTGAATACTCAGTATTGAGGGTTAACGAACAACACAAAGACAAACAAGTAGAGTTGAAAAAAATGCAGTGACCAGGATTCGAACCTGGATTATTGCGGCCACAACGCAATGTACCAACCACTATACGATCACGGGGAGATTGAATTCAGATAAAGAAAAAATGACAAATAAATGGAAGCTTCCTGTGGAGTTCTAAGCTTTTTGCTTATTCTCTTAAACAAGGTACGAGTTCATACTCAGTATTGGGGGTTAAAGAACAACACGAAGACAAACAAGTAAAGTTGAAAAAAAAAATGCCGTGACCAGGATTCGAACCTGGGTTATTGTGGCCACAACGCAATGTACTAACCACTATACGATCACGGCGAGATTGAGTTCATATAAAGAAAAAATGACAAATAAATGGAAGCTTCCTGTGGAGTTCTAAGCTTTTTGCTTATTCTCTTAAACAAGGTACGAGTTCATACTCAGTATTGGGGGTTAAAGAACAACACGAAGACAAACAAGTAAAGTTGAAAAAAAAAATGCCGTGACCAGGATTCGAACCTGGGTTATTGTGGCCACAACGCAATGTACTAACCACTATTCGATCACGGCGAGATTGAATTCAGATAAAGAAAAAATGACAAATAAATGGAAGCTTCCCATGGAGTTCTAAGCTTTTTGCTTATGCTCTTAAACAAGGTACGAGTTCATACTCAGTATTGGGGCTTACAGAACAACACGAAGACAAACAAGTAAAGTTAAGAAAAAAAATGCCGTGACCAGGATTCGAACCTGGGTTATTGCGGCCACAACGCAATGTACTAACCACTATACGATCACGGCCAGATTGAATTCAGATAAAGAAAAAATGACAAATAAATGGAAGCTTCCCATGGAGTTCTAAGCTTTTTGCTTATGCTCTTAAACAAGGTACGAGTTCATACTCAGTATTGGGGCTTACAGAACAACACGAAGACAAACAAGTAAAGTTGAAAAAAAATAAAATGATTAGGATTCGAACCTGGGTTATTGCGGCAACAACGCAATGTACTAACCAGTATACAATCAAGGGGAGATTGAATTCAGATAAAGAAAAACATGACAAATAAATGGAAGCTTCCTGTGGAGTTCTAAGCTTTTTGCTTTTGCTATTAAACAAGGTACGAGTGCAGACTCAGTATTGGGGCTTAAAGAACAACACAAAGACAAACAAATAAAGTTAAAAAGATGCCGTGACCAGGAATCGAACCTGGGTTACTGCGGCCACAACGCAATCTACTAACCACTATACGATCACGCCGAGATTGATTTGAGATAAAGAAAAAATAACAAATAAATGGAAGATTCCTATGCAGTTCTAAGCTTTTTGCTTATGCTCTTGAACAAGATAGGAGTGCATACACAGTATTGGGGCTTACAGAACAACACGAAGACAAACAAGTAAAGTTAAGAAAAAAAAATGCCGTGACCAGGATTCGAACCTGGGTTATTGCGGCCACAACGCAATGTACTGACCACTATACGATCACGGCGAGATTGAATTCAGATAAAGAAAAAATGACAAATAAATGGAAGCTTCCCATGGAGTTCTAAGCTTTTTGCTTATGCTCTTAAACAAGGTATGAGTTCATACTCAGTATTGGGGCTTACAGAACAACACGAAGACAAACAAGTAAAGTTGAAAAAATATGCCGTGACCAGGTTTCGAACCTGGGTTATTGCGACCACAACGCAATGTACTAACCAGTTTACGATCACTTCGAGATTGATTTGAGATAAAAAAATGACAAAGAGAGGAGTTCTAAACTTTTTGCTTATGCTCTTGAACAAGGTACGAGTGCATACTCAGTACCGGGTCTTACAGAAAAACACGAAGACAAACAAGTAATGTTAAAAAAAATGCCGTGACCAGGACTCGAACCTGGGTTATTGCGGCCACAACGCAATGTACTAACCACTATACGATCACGGGGAGATTGAATTCTGATAAAGAAAAAATGACCAATAAATGGAAGCTTCCTGTGGAGTTCTAAGCTTTTTGCTTATGATCTTAAACAAGGTACGAATGCATACACAGTATTGGGGCTTACAGAACAACACAAAGACAAACAAGTAAAGTTAAAAAAAATGCCGTGACCAGGACTCGAACCTGGGTTATTGCGGCCACAACGCAATGTACTAACCACTATACGATCACGGGGAGATTGATTTGAGATAAAGAAAAAATAACAAATAAATGGAAGCTTCCTATGCAGTTCTAAGCTTTTTGCTTATGCTCTTGAACAAGATAGGAGTGCATACACAGTATTGGGGCTTACAGAACAACACGAAGACAAACAAGTAAAGTTAAGAAAAAAAATGCCGTGACCAGGATTCGAACCTGGGTTATTGCGGCCACAACGCAATGTACTTACCACTATACGATCACGGCGAGATTGAATTCAGATAAAGAAAAAATGACAAATAAATGGAAGCTTCCTGTGGAGTTCTAAGCTTTTTGCTTATGCTCTTGAGCAAGATAGGATTGCAGACTTAGAATCGGGGCTTACAGAACAACACGAAGACAATCAAGTAAAGTTGAAAAAAAAATGCCGTGACCAGGATTCGAACCTGTGTTATTGCGGCCACAACGCAATGTTCTAACCACTATACGATCACGGCGAGATTGATTTCATATAAAGAAAAAATGACAAATAAATGGAAGCTTCCTGTGGAGTTCTAAGCTTTTTGCTTATGCTCTTAAACAACGTACGAGTGCATACTCAGTATCGGGGCTTACAGAACAACAAGAAGACAAACAAGTAAAGTTGAAAAAAAAATGCCGTGACCAGGATTCGAACCTGTGTTATTGCGGCCACAACGCAATGTACTTACCACTATACGATCACGGCGAGATTGAATTCAGATAAAGAAAAAATAACAAATAAATGGAAGCTTCCTGTGGGGTTCTAAGCTTTTCGCTTATGCTCTTGAACAAGATAGGAGTGCAGACTCAGTATTGGGGCTTAAAGAACAACACAACGACAAACAAGTAAAGTTGAAAATAAATGACATGACCAGAATTCGAACCTGTGTTATTTTGGCCACAACGCAATGTACTAACAAGTATACAATCACGGGGAGATTGAATTCAGATAAAGAAAAACATGACAAATAAATGGAAGCTTCCTGTGGAGTTCTAAGCTTTTTGCTTATGATCTTAAACAAGGTACGAATGCATACTCAGTATTGGGGCTTACAGAACAACACAAAGACAAACAAGTAAAGTTAAAAAAAATGCCGTGACCAGGACTCGAACCTGGGTTATTGCGGCCACAACGCAATGTACTAACCACTATACGATCACGCCGAGATTGATTTGAGATAAAGAAAAAATAACAAATAAATGGAAGCTTCCTATGGAGTTCTAAGCTTTTTGCTTATGCTCTTGAACAAGATAGGAGTGCATACGCAGTATTGGGGCTTACAGAACAACACGAAGACAAACAAGTAAAGTTAAGAAAAAAAATGCCGTGACCAGGATTCGAACCTGGGTTATTGCGGCCACAACGCAATGTACTAACCACAATACGATCACGGCGAGATTGAATTCAGATAAAGAAAAAATGACAAATAAATGGAAGCTTCCCATGGAGTTCTAAGCTTTTTGCTTATGCTCTTAAACAAGGTACGAGTTCATACTCAGTATTGGGGCTTACAGAACAACACGAAGACAAACAAGTAAAGTTGAAAAAAAAATAAAATGATTAGAATTCGAACCTGGGTTATTGCGGCAACAACGCAATGTACTAACCAGTATACAATAAAGGGGAGATTGAATTCAGATAAAGAAAAACATGACAAATAAATGGAAGCTTCCTGTGGAGTTCTAAGCTTTTTGCTTTTGCTATTAAACAAGGTACGAGTGCAGACTCAGTATTGGGGCTTAAAGAACAACACAAAGACAAACAAATAAAGTTAAAAAGATGCCGTGACCAGGAATCGAACCTGGGTTACTGCGGCCACAACGCAATCTACTAACCACTATACGATCACGCCGAGATTGATTTGAGATAAAGAAAAAATAACAAATAAATGGAAGCTTCCTATGCAGTTCTAAGCTTTTTGCTTATGCTCTTGAACAAGATAGGAGTGCATACACAGTATTGGGGCTTACAGAACAACACGAAGACAAACAATTAAAGTTAAGAAAAAAAATGCCGTGACTAGGATTCGAACCTGGGTTATTGCGGCCACAACGCAATGTACTGACCACTATACGATCACGGCGAGATTGAATTCAGATAAAGAAAAAATGACAAATAAATGGAAGCTTCCCATGGAGTTCTAAGCTTTTTGCTTATGCTCTTAAACAAGGTATGAGTTCATACTCAGTATTGGGGCTTACAGAACAACACGAAGACAAACAAGTAAAGTTGAAAAAATATGCCGTGACCAGGTTTCGAACCTGGTTTATTGCGACCACAACGCAATGTACTAACCAGTTTACGATCACTTCGAGATTGATTTGAGATAAAAAAAATGACAAAGAGAGGAGTTCTAAACTTTTTGCTTATGCTCTTGAACAAGGTACGAGTGCATACTCAGTACAGGGTCTTACAGAAAAACACGAAGACAAACAAGTAATGTTAAAAAAATGCCGTGACCAGGACTCGAACCTGGGTTATTGCGGCCACAACGCAATGTACTAACCACTATACGATCACGGGGAGATTGAATTCTGATAAAGAAAAAATGACCAATAAATGGAAGCTTCCTGTGGAGTTCTAAACTTTTTGCTTATGATCTTAAACAAGGTACGAATGCATACTCAGTATTGGGGCTTACAGAACAACACAAAGACAAACAAGTAAAGTTAAAAAAAATGCCGTGACCAGGACTCGAACCTGGGTTATTGCGGCCACAACGCAAAGTACTAACCACTATACGATCACGGGGAGATTGAATTCTGATAAAGAAAAAATGACCAATAAATGGAAGCTTCCTGTGGAGTTCTAAGCTTTTTGCTTATGATCTTAAACAAGGTACGAGTGCAGACTCAGTATTGGGGCTTAAAGAACAACACAAAGACAAACAAATAAAGTTAAAAAAATGCCGTGACCAGGAATCGAACCTGGGTTAATGCTCCCACAACGCAATCTACTAACCACTATACGATCACGCCGAGATTGATTTGAGATAAAGAAAAAATAACAAATAAATGGAAGCTTCCTATGGAGTTCTAAGCTTTTTGCTTATGCTCTTGAACAAGATAGGAGTGCATACGCAGTATTGGGGCTTACAGAACAACACGAAGACAAACAAGTAAAGTTAAGAAAAAAAATGCCGTGACCAGGATTCGAACCTGGGTTATTGCGGCCACAACGCAATGTACTAACCACAATACGATTACGGCGAGATTGAATTCAGATAAAGAAAAAATGACAAATAAATGGAAGCTTCCCATGGAGTTCTTATCTTTTTGCTTATGCTCTTAAACAAGGTACGAGTTCATACTCAGTATTGGGGCTTACAGAACAACACGAAGACAAACAAGTAAAGTTGAAAAAAAAATAAAATGATTAGAATTCGAACCTGGGTTATTGCGGCAACAACGCAATGTACTAACCAGTATACAATCAAGGGGAGATTGAATTCAGATAAAGAAAAACATGACAAATAAATGGAAGCTTCCTGTGGAGTTCTAAGCTTTTTGCTTATGCTCTTAAACAAGGTATGAGTTCATACTCAGTATTGGGGCTTAAAGAACAACACGAAGACAAACAAGTAAAGTTGAAAAAATATGCCGTGACCAGGTTTCGAACCTGGGTTATTGCGACCACAACGCAATGTACTAACCAGTTTACGATCACATCGAGATTGATTTGAGATAAAAAAAATGACAAAGAGAGGAGTTCTAAACTTTTTGCTTATGCTCTTGAACAAGGTACGAGTGCATACTCAGTACCGGGTCTTACAGAAAAACACGAAGACAAACAAGTAATGTTAAAAAAAATGCCGTGACCAGGACTCGAACCTGGGTTATTGCGGCCACAACGCAATGTACTAACCACTATACGATCACGGGGAGATTGAATTCTGATAAAGAAAAAATGACCAATAAATGGAAGCTTCCTGTGGAGTTCTAAGCTTTTTGCTTATGATCTTAAACAAGGTACGAATGCATACTCAGTATTGGGGCTTACAGAACAACACAAAGACAAACAAGTAAAGTTAAAAAAAATTCCGTGACCAGGACTCGAACCTGGGTTATTGCGGCCACAACGCAATGCACTAACCACTATACGATCACGAGGAGATTGAATTCTGATAAAGAAAAAATGACCAATAAATGGAAGCTTCCTGTGGAGTTCTAAGCTTTTTGCTTATGATCTTAAACAAGGTACGAGTGCAGACTAAGTATTGAGGCTTAAAGAACAACACAAAGACAAACAAATAAAGTTAAAAAAAATGCCGTGACCAGGAATCGAACCTGGGTTACTGCTGCCACAACGCAATCTACTAACCACTATACGATCACTCCGAGATTGATTTGAGATAAAGAAAAAATAACAAATAAATGGAAGCTTCCTATGCAGTTCTAAGCTTTTTGCTTATGCTCTTGAACAAGATAGGAGTGCATAAACAGTATTGGGGCTTACAGAACAACACGAAGACAAACAAGTAAAGTTAAGAAAAAAAATGCCGTGACCAGGATTCGAACCTGGGTTATTGCGGCCACAACGCAATGTACTGACCACTATACGTTCACGGCGAGATTGAATTCAGATAAAGAAAAAATGACAAATAAATGGAAGCTTCCCATGGAGTTCTAAGCTTTTTGCTTATGCTCTTAAACAAGGTATGAGTTCATACTCAGTATTGGGGCTTACAGAACAACACGAAGACAAACAAGTAAAGTTGAAAAAATATGCCGTGACCAGGTTTCGAACCTGGGTTATTGCGACCACAACGCAATGTACTAACCAGTTTACGATCACTTGGAGATTGATTTGAGATAAAAAAAATGACAAAGAGAGGAGTTCTAAACTTTTTGCTTATGCTCTTGAACAAGGTACGAGTGCATACTCAGTACCGTGTCTTACAGAAAAACACGAAGACAAACAAGTAATGTTAAAAAAAATGCCGTGACCAGGACTCGAACCTGGGTTATTGCGGCCACAACGCAATGTACTAACCACTATACGATCACGGGAAGATTGAATTGTGATAAAGAAAAAATGACCAATAAATGGAAGCTTCCTGTGGAGTTCTAAGCTTTTTGCTTATGATCTTAAACAAGGTACGAATGCATACTCAGTATTGGGGCTTACAGAACAACACAAAGACAAACAAGTAAAGTTAAAAAAAATGCCGTGACCATGACTCGAACCTGGGTTATTGCGGCCACAACGCAATGTACTAACCACTATACGATCACGGGGAGATTGAATTCTGATAAAGAAAAAATGACCAATAAATGGAAGCTTCCTGTGGAGTTATTAGCTTTTTGCCTATGATCTTAAACAAGGTACGAGTGCAGACTCAGTATTGGGGCTTAAAGAACAACACAAAGACAAACAAATAAAGTTAAAAAAATGCCGTGACCAAGAATCGAACCTGGGTTACTGCTGCCACAACGCAATCTACTAACCACTATACGATCACGCCGAGATTGATTTGGGATAAAGAAAAAATAACAAATAAATGGAAGCTTCCTATGGAGTTCTAAGCTTTTTGCTTATGCTCTTGAACAAAATAGGAGTGCATACGCAGTATTGGGGCTTACAGAACAACACGAAGACAAACAAGTAAAGTTAAGAAAAAAAAATGCCGTGACCAGGATTCGAACCTGGGTTATTGCGGCCACAACGCAATGTACTAACCACAATACGATCACGGCGAGATTGAATTCAGATAAAGAAAAAAATGACAAATAAATGGAAGCATCCCATGGAGTTCTAAGCTTTCTGCTTATGCTCTTAAACAAGGTACGAGTTCATACTCAGTATTGTGGCTTACAGAACAACACGAAGACAAACAAGTAAAGTTGAAAAAAAATGAAATGATTAGGATTCGAACCTGGGTTATTGCGGCAACAACGCAATGTACTAACCAGTATACAATCACGGGGAGATTGAATTCAGATAAAGAAAAACATGACAAATAAATGGAAGCTTCCTGTGGATTTCTAAGCTTTTTGCTTATGCTCTTAAACAAGGTACGAGTGCAGACTCAGTATTGGGGCTTAAAGAACAACACAAAGCCAAACAAGTAAAGTTGAAAAAAAATAAAATGATTAGGATTCGAACCTGGGTTATTGCGGCCACAACGCAATGTACTAACCACTATACCATCACGGCGAGGATGATTTGAGACAAAGAAAACCTGATAAATAAATGGAAGCTTCCTGTGGAGTTCTAAGCTTTTTGCTTTTGCTATTAAACAAGGTACGAGTGCAGACTCAGTATTGGGGCTTAAAGAACAACACAAAGACAAACAAATAAAGTTAAAAATGCCGTGACCAGGAATCGAACCTAGGTTACTGCGACCACAACGCAATCTACTAACCACTATACGATCACGCCGAGATTGATTTGAGATAAAGAAAAAATAACAAATAAATGGAAGCTTCCTATGCAGTTCTAAGCTTTTTGCTTATGCTCTTGAACAAGATAGGAGTGCATACACAGTATTGGGGCTTACAGAACAACACGAAGACAAACAAGTAAAGTTAAGAAAAAAAATGCCGTGACCAGGATTCGAACCTGGGTTATTGCGGCCACAACGCAATGTACTAACCACTATACGATCACGGCGAGATTGAATTCAGATAAAGAAAAAATGACAAATAAATGGAAGCTTCCCATGGAGTTCTAAGCTTTTTGCTTATGCTCTTAAACAAGGTACGAGTTCATACTCAGTATTGGGGCTTACAGAACAACACGAAGACAAACAAGTAAAGTTGAAAAAAAAATAAAATGATTAGGATTCGAACCTTGGTTATTGCGGCAACAACGCAATGTACTAACCAGTATACAATCAAGGGGAGATTGAATTCAGATAACGAAAAACATGACAAATAAATGGAAGCTTCCTGTGGAGTTCTAAGCTTTTTGCTTTTGCAATTAAACAAGGTACGAGTGCAGACTCAGTATTGGGGCTTAAAGAACAACACAAAGACAAACAAATAAAGTTAAAAAGATGCCGTGACCAGGAATCGAACCTGGGTTACTGCGGCCACAACGCAATCTACTAACCACTATACGATCACGCCGAGATTGATTTGAGATAAAGAAAAAATAACAAATAAATGGAAGCTTCCTATGCAGTTCTAAGCTTTTTGCTTATGCTCTTGAACAAGATAGGAGTGCATACACAGTATTGGGGCTTACAGAACAACAAGAAGACAAACAAGTAAAGTTAAGAAAAAAATGCCGTGACCAGGATTCGAACCTGGGTTATTGCGGCCACAACGCAATGTACTGACCACTATACGATCACGGCGAGATTGAATTCAGATAAAGAAAAAATGACAAATAAATGGAAGCTTCCCATGGAGTTCTAAGCTTTTTGCTTATGCTCTTAAACAAGGTATGAGTTCATACTCAGTATTGGGGCTTACAGAACAACACGAAGACAAACAAGTAAAGTTGAAAAAATATGCCGTGACCAGGTTTCGAACCTGGGTTATTGCGACCACAACGCAATGTACTAACCAGTTTACGATCACTTCGAGATTGATTTGAGATAAAAAAAATGACAAAGAGAGGAGTTCTAAACTTTTTGCTTATGCTCTTGAACAAGGTACGAGTGCATACTCAGTACCGGGTCTTACAGAAAAACACGAAGACAAACAAGTAATGTTAAAAAAAATGCCGTGACCAGGACTCGAACCTGGGTTATTGCGGCCACAACGCAATGTACTAACCACTATACGATCACGGGGAGATTGAATTCTGATAAAGAAAAAATGACCAATAAATGGAAGCTTCCTGTGGAGTTCTAAGCTTTTTGCTTATGATCTTAAACAAGGTACGAATGCATACTCAGTATTGGGGCTTACAGAACAACACAAAGACAAACAAGTAAAGTTAAAAAAATGCCGTGACCAGGACTCGAACCTGGGTTATTGCGGCCACAACGCAATGTACTAACCACTATACGATCACGGGGAGATTGAATTCTGATAAAGAAAAAATGACCAATAAATGGAAGCTTCCTGTGGAGTTCTAAGCTTTTTGCTTATGATCTTAAACAAGGTACGAGAAAAAAAAATGCCGTGACCAGGATTCGGACCTGGGTTATTGCGGCCAATACTGAGTCTGCACTAACCTGAGTCTGCAATAACCTGGGTTATTGCGGCCACAACGCAATGTTCTATCCACTATACGATCACGGCAAAATTGATTTCATATAAAGAAAAAATGACAAATAAATGGAAGCTTCCTATGCAGTTCTAAGCTTTTTGCTTATGCTCTTGAACAAGATAGGAGTGCATACACAGTATTGGGGCTTACAGAACAACACGAAGACAAACAAGTAATGTTAAAAAAAATGCCGTGACCAGGACTCGAACCTGGGTTATTGCGGCCACAACGCAATGTACTAACCACTATACGATCACGGGAAGATTGAATTGTGATAAAGAAAAAATGACCAATAAATGGAAGCTTCCTGTGGAGTTCTAAGCTTTTTGCTTATGATCTTAAACAAGGTACGAATGCATACTCAGTATTGGGGCTTACAGAACAACACAAAGACAAACAAGTAAAGTTAAAAAAAATGCCGTGACCATGACTCGAACCTGGGTTATTGCGGCCACAACGCAATGTACTAACCACTATACGATCACGGGGAGATTAAATTCTGATAAAGAAAAAATGACCAATAAATGGAAGCTTCCTGTGGAGTTATTAGCTTTTTGCCTATGATCTTAAACAAGGTACGAGTGCAGACTCAGTATTGGGGCTTAAAGAACAACACAAAGACAAACAAATAAAGTTAAAAAAATGCCGTGACCAAGAATCGAACCTGGGTTACTGCTGCCACAACGCAATCTACTAACCACTATACGATCACGCCGAGATTGATTTGAGATAAAGAAGAAATAACAAATAAATGGAAGCTTCCTATGGAGTTCTAAGCTTTTTGCTTATGCTCTTGAACAAAATAGGAGTGCATACGCAGTATTGGGGCTTACAGAACAACACGAAGACAAACAAGTAAAGTTAAGAAAAAAAAATGCCGTGACCAGGATTCGAACCTGGGTTATTGCGGCCACAACGCAATGTACTAACCACAATACGATCACGGCGAGATTGAATTCAGATAAAGAAAAAAATGACAAATAAATGGAAGCATCCCATGGAGTTCTAAGCTTTCTGCTTATGCTCTTAAACAAGGTACGAGTTCATACTCAGTATTGTGGCTTACAGAACAACACGAAGACAAACAAGTAAAGTTGAAAAAAAATGAAATGATTAGGATTCGAACCTGGGTTATTGCGGCAACAACGCAATGTACTAACCAGTATACAATCACGGGGAGATTGAATTCAGATAAAGAAAAACATGACAAATAAATGGAAGCTTCCTGTGGATTTCTAAGCTTTTTGCTTATGCTCTTAAACAAGGTACGAGTGCAGACTCAGTATTGGGGCTTAAAGAACAACACAAAGCCAAACAAGTAAAGTTGAAAAAAAATAAAATGATTAGGATTCGAACCTGGGTTATTGCGGCCACAACGCAATGTACTAACCACTATACGATCACGGCGACCTTGATTTCATATAAAGAAAAAATGACAAATAAATGGAATCTTCCTGTGGAGTTCTAAGCTTTTTGCTTATGCTCTTAAACAACGTATGAGTGCATACTCAGTATCAGGGCTTACAGAACAACAGGAAGACAAACAAGTAAAGTTGAAAAAAAATGCAGTGACCAGGAATCGAACCTAGGTTACTGCGACCACAACGCAATCTACTAACCACTATACGATCACGCCGAGATTGATTTGAGATAAAGAAAAAATAACAAATAAATGGAAGCTTCCTATGCAGTTCTAAGCTTTTTGCTTATGCTCTTGAACAAGATAGGAGTGCATACACAGTATTGGGGCTTACAGAACAACACGAAGACAAACAAGTAAAGTTAAGAAAAAAAATGCCGTGACCAGGATTCGAACCTGGATTATTGCGGCCACAACGCAATGTACTAACCACTATACGATCACGGCCAGATTGAATTCAGATAAAGAAAAAATGACAAATAAATGGAAGCTTCCCATGGAGTTCTAAGCTTTTTGCTTATGCTCTTAAACAAGGTACGAGTTCATACTCAGTATTGGGGCTTACAGAACAACACGAAGACAAACAAGTAAAGTTGAAAAAAAATAAAATGATTAGGATTCGAACCTGGGTTATTGCGGCAACAACGCAATGTACTAACCAGTATACAATCAAGGGGAGATTGAATTCAGATAAAGAAAAACATGACAAATAAATGGAAGCTTCCTGTGGAGTTCTAAGCTTTTTGCTTTTGCTATTAAACAAGGTACGAGTGCAGACTCAGTATTGGGGCTTAAAGAACAACACAAAGACAAACAAGTAAAGTTAAAAAGATGCCGTGACCAGGAATCGAACCTGGGTTACTGCGGCCACAACGCAATCTACTAACCACTATACGATCACGCCGAGATTGATTTGAGATAAAGAAAAAATAACAAATAAATGGAAGCTTCCTATGCAGTTCTAAGCTTTTTGCTTATGCTCTTGAACAAGATAGGAGTGCATACACAGTATTGGGGCTTACAGAACAACACGAAGACAAACAAGTAAAGTTGAGAAAAAAAAATGCCGTGACCAGGATTCGAACCTGGGTTATTGCGGCCACAACGCAATGTACTGACCACTATACAATCACGGCGAGATTGAATTCAGATAAAGAAAAAATGACAAATAAATGGAAGCTTACCATGGAGTTCTAAGCTTTTTGCTTATGCTCTTAAACAAGGTATGAGTTCATACTCCGTATTGGGGCTTACAGAACAACACGAAGACAAACAAGTAAAGTTGAAAAAATATGCCGTGACCAGGTTTCGAACCTGGGTTATTGCGACCACAACGCAATGTACTAACCAGTTTACGATCACTTCTAGATTGATTTGAGATAAAAAAAATGACAAAGAGAGGAGTTCTAAACTTTTTGCTTATGCTCTTGAACAAGGTACGAGAGCATACTCAGTACCGGGTCTTACAGAAAAACAGGAAGACAAACAAGTAATGTTAAAAAAAATGCCGTGACCAGGACTCGAACCTGGGTTATTGCGGCCACAACGCAATGTACTAACCAATATACGATCACGGGGAGATTGAATTCTGATAAAGAAAAAATGACCAATAAATGGTAGCTTCCTGTGGAGTTCTAAGCTTTTTGCTTATGATCTTAAACAAGGTACGAATGCATACTCAGTATTGGGGCTTACAGAACAACACAAAGACAAACAAGTAAAGTTAAAAAAAAATGCCGTGACCAGGACTCGAACCTGGGTTATTGCGGCCACAACGCAATGTACTAACCACTATACTATCACGGGGAGATTGAATTCTGATAGAGAAAAAATAACCAATAAATGGAAGCTTCCTGTGGAGTTCTAAGCTTTTTGCTTATGATCTTAAACAAGGTACGAGTGCAGACTCAGTATTGGGGCTTAAAGAACAACACAAAGACAAACAAATAAAGTTAAAAAAATGCCGTGACCAGGAATCGAACCTGGGTTATTGCGGCCACAACGCAAAGTATTAACCACTATACGATCACGGCGAGACTGAATTCAGATAAAGAAAAAATGACAAATAATTTGAAGCTTCCTATGCAGTTCTAAGCTTTTTGCTTATGCTCTTGAACAAGATAGGAGTGCATACACAGTATTGGGGCTTACAGAACAACACGAAGACAAACAAGTAAAGTTGAAAAAAAAATAAAATGATTAGGATTCGAACCTGGGTTATTGCGGCAACAACGCAATGTACTAACCAGTATACAATCAAGGGGAGATTGAATTCAGATAAAGAAAAACATGACAAATAAATGGAAGCTTCCTATGCAGTTCTAAGCTTTTTGCTTATGCTCTTGAACAAGATAGGAGTGCATACACAGTATTGGGGCTTACAGAACAACACGAAGACAAACAAGTAAAGTTAAGAAAAAAAAATGCCGTGACCAGGATTCGAACCTGGGTTATTGCGGCCACAACGCAATGTACTGACCACTATACAATCACGGCGAGATTGAATTCAGATAAAGAAAAAATGACAAATAAATGGAAGCTTCCCATGGAGTTCTAAGCTTTTTGCTTATGCTCTTAAACAAGGTATGAGTTCATACTCAGTATTGGGGCTTACAGAACAACACGAAGACAAACAAGTAAAGTTGAAAAAATATGCCGTGACCAGGTTTCGAACCTGGGTTATTGCGACCACAACGCAATGTACTAACCAGTTTACGATCACTTCGAGATTGATTTGAGATAAAAAAAAATGACAAAGAGAGGAGTTCTAAACTTTTTGCTTATGCTCTTGAACAAGGTACGAGAGCATACTCAGTACCGGGTCTTACAGAAAAACACGAAGACAAACAAGTAATGTTAAAAAAAATGCCGTGACCAGGACTCGAACCTGGGTTATTGCGGCCACAACGCAATGTACTAACCACTATACGATCACGGGGAGATTGAATTCTGATAAAGAAAAAATGACCAATAAATGGAAGCTTCCTGTGGAGTTCTAAGCTTTTTGCTTATGATCTTAAACAAGGTACGAATGCATACTCAGTATTGGGGCTTACAGAACAACACAAAGACAAACAAGTAAAGTTAAAAAAAATGCCGTGACCAGGACTCGAACCTGGGTTATTGCGGCCACAACGCAATGTACTAACCACTATACGATCACGGGGAGATTGAATTCTGATAAAGAAAAAATGACCAATAAATGGAAGCTTCCTGTGGAGTTCTAAGCTTTTTGCTTATGATCTTAAACAAGGTACGAGTGCAGACTCAGTATTGGGGCTTAAAGAACAACACAAAGACAAACAAATAAAGTTAAAAAAATGCCGTGACCAGGAATCGAACCTGGGTTATTGCGGCCACAACGCAAAGTATTAACCACTATACGATCACGGCGAGATTGAATTCAGATAAAGAAAAAATAACAAATAAATGGAAGCTTCCTATGCAGTTCTAAGCTTTTTGCTTATGCTCTTGAACAAGATAGGAGTGCATACACAGTATTGGGGCTTACAGAACAACACGAAGACAAACAAGTAAAGTTAAGAAAAAAATGCCGTGACCAGGATTCGAACCTGGGTTATTGCGGCCACAACGCAAAGTATTAACCACTATACGATCACGGCGAGATTGAATTCAGATAAAGAAAAAATGACAAATAATTTGAAGCTTCCTGTGAAGTTCTAAGCTTTTTGCTTATGCTTTTGAACATGATGGGAGTGCATACTCAGTATTAGGGCTTATAGAACAACACGAAGACAAAAAAGTAAAGCTGAAAAAAAAAATGCTGTGACCAGGATTCGAATCTGTGTTATTGCGGCCACAACGCAATGTACTAACCACTATACGATCACGGCGAGTTTGAACTCAGATAAAGACAAAATGACAAATAAATGGAAGCTTCCTGTGGAGTTCTAAGCTTTTTGCTTATGCTCTTAAACAAGGTACCAGTGAATACTCAGTATTGAGGGTTAACGAACAACACAAAGACAAACAAGTAGAGTTGAAAAAAATGCCGTGACCAGGATTCGAACCTGGATTATTGCGGCCACAACGCAATGTACCAATCACGGGGAGATTGAATTCAGATAAAGAAAAAATGACAAATAAATGGAAGCTTCCTGTGGAGTTCTAAGCTTTTTGCTTATGCTCTTGAACAAGATAGGATTGCAGACTCAGAATCGGGGCTTACAGAACAACACGAAGACAATCAAGTAAAGTTGAAAAAAAAATGCCGTGACCAGGATTCGAACCTGTGTTATTGCGGCCACAACGCAATGTTCTAACCACTATACGATCACGGCGAGATTGATTTCATATAAAGAAAAAATGACAAATAAATGGAAGCTTCCTGTGGAGTTCTAAGCTTTTTGCTTATGCTCTTAAACAACGTACGAGTGCATACTCAGTATCGGGGCTTACAGAACAACAAGAAGACAAACAAGTAAAGTTGAAAAAAAAATGCCGTGACCAGGATTCGGACCTGGGTTATTGCGGCCACAACGCAATGTACTTACCACTATACGATCACGGCGAGATTGAATTCAGATAAAGAAAAAATAACAAATAAATGGAAGCTTCCTGTGGAGTTCTAAGCTTTTCGCTTATGCTCTTGAACAAGATAGGAGTGCAAACTCAGTATTGGGGCTTAAAGAACAACACAAGGACAAACAAGTAAAGTTGAAAATAAATGACATGGCCAGAATTCAAACCTGTGTTATTTTGGCCACAACGCAATGTACTAACAAGTGTACAATCTCGGCGAGAGTGATTTGAGACAAAGAAAAACTGACAAATAAATGGAAGCTTCCTGTGGAGTTCTAAGCTTTTTGCTTTTGCTATTAAACAAGGTCCGAGTGCAGACTCAGTATTGGGGCTTAAAGAACAACACAAAGACAAACAAATAAAGTTAAAAAAATGCCGTGACCAGGAATCGAACCTGGGTTACTGCTGCCACAACGCAATCTACTAACCACTATACGATCACGCCGAGATTGATTTGAGATAAAGAAAAAATAACAAATAAATGGAAGCTTCCTATGGAGTTCTAAGATTTTTGCTTATGCTCTTGAACAAGATAGGAGTGCATACGCAGTATTGGGGCTTACAGAACAACACGAAGACAAACAAGTAAAGTTAAGAAAAGAAATGCCGTGACCAGGATTCGAACCTGGGTTATTGCGGCCACAACGCAATGTACTAACCACAATACGATCACGGCGAGATTGAATTCAGATAAAGAAAAAAATGACAAATAAATGGAAGCATCCCATGGAGTTCTAAGCTTTTTGCTTATGCTCTTAAACAAGGTACGAGTTCATACTCAGTATTGTGGCTTACAGAACAACACGAAGACAAACAAGTAAAGTTGAAAAAAAAATGAAATGATTAGGATTCGAACCTGGGTTATTGCGGCAACAACGCAATGTACTAACCAGTATACAATCACGGGGAGATTGAATTCAGATAAAGAAAAACATGACAAATAAATGGAAGCTTCCTGTGGATTTCTAAGCTTTTTGCTTATGCTCTTAAACAAGGTACGAGTGCAGACTGAGTATTGGGGCTTAAAGAACAACACAAAGCCAAACAAGTTAAGTTGAAAAAAAAATAAAATGATTAGGATTCGAACCTGGGTTATTGCGGCCACAACGCAATGTACTAACCACTATACCATCACGGCGAGGATGATTTGAGACAAAGAAAACCTGATAAATAAATGGAAGCTTCCTGTGGAGTTCTAAGCTTTTTGCTTTTGCTATTAAACAAGGTACGAGTGCAGACTCAGTATTGGGGCTTAAAGAACAACACAAAGCCAAACAAGTAAAGTTGAACAAAAATAAAATGATTAGGATTCGAACCTGGGTTATTGCGGCCACAACGCAATGTACTAACCACTATACGATCACGGCGACCTTGATTTCATATAAAGAAAAAATGACAAATAAATGGAAGCTTCCTGTGGAGTTCTAAGCTTTTTGCTTATGCTCTTAAACAACGTATGAGTGCATACTCAGTATCAGGGCTTACAGAACAACAGGAAGACAAACAAGTAAAGTTGAAAAAAAATGCAGTGACCAGGAATCGAACCTAGGTTACTGCGACCACAACGCAATCTACTAACCACTATACGATCACGCCGAGATTGATTTGAGATAAAGAAAAAATAACAAATAAATGGAAGCTTCCTATGCAGTTCTAAGCTTTTTGCTTATGCTCTTGAACAAGATAGGAGTGCATACACAGTATTGGGGCTTACAGAACAACACGAAGACAAACAAGTAAAGTTAAGAAAAAAAATGCCGTGACCAGGATTCGAACCTGGGTTATTGCGGCCACAACGCAATGTACTAACCACTATACGATCACGGCCAGATTGAATTCAGATAAAGAAAAAATGACAAATAAATGGAAGCTTCCCATGGAGTTCTAAGCTTTTTGCTTATGCTCTTAAACAAGGTACGAGTTCATACTCAGTATTGGGGCTTACAGAACAACACGAAGACAAACAAGTAAAGTTGAAAAAAAATTAAATGATTAGGATTCGAACCTGGGTTATTGCGGCAACAACGCAATGTACTAACCAGTATACAATCAAGGGGAGATTGAATTCAGATAAAGAAAAACATGACAAATAAATGGAAGCTTCCTGTGGAGTTCTAAGCTTTTTGCTTTTGCTATTAAACAAGGTACGAGTGCAGACTCAGTATTGGGGCTTAAAGAACAACACAAAGACAAACAAATAAAGTTAAAAAGATGCCGTGACCAGGAATCGAACCTGGGTTACTGCGGCCACAACGCAATCTACTAACCACTATACGATCACGCCGAGATTGATTTGAGATAAAGAAAAAATAACAAATAAATGGAAGCTTCCTATGCAGTTCTAAGCTTTTTGCTTATGCTCTTGAACAAGATAGGAGTGCATACACAGTATTGGGGCTTACAGAACAACACGAAGACAAACAAGTAAAGTTGAGAAAAAAAAATGCCGTGACCAGGATTCGAACCTGGGTTATTGCGGCCACAACGCAATGTACTGACCACTATACAATCACGGCGAGATTGAATTCAGATAAAGAAAAAATGACAAATAAATGGAAGCTTACCATGGAGTTCTAAGCTTTTTGCTTATGCTCTTAAACAAGGTATGAGTTCATACTCCGTATTGGGGCTTACAGAACAACACGAAGACAAACAAGTAAAGTTGAAAAAATATGCCGTGACCAGGTTTCGAACCTGGGTTATTGCGACCACAACGCAATGTACTAACCAGTTTACGATCACTTCTAGATTGATTTGAGATAAAAAAAATGACAAAGAGAGGAGTTCTAAACTTTTTGCTTATGCTCTTGAACAAGGTACGAGAGCATACTCAGTACCGGGTCTTACAGAAAAACAGGAAGACAAACAAGTAATGTTAAAAAAAATGCCGTGACCAGGACTCGAACCTGGGTTATTGCGGCCACAACGCAATGTACTAACCAATATACGATCACGGGGAGATTGAATTCTGATAAAGAAAAAATGACCAATAAATGGTAGCTTCCTGTGGAGTTCTAAGCTTTTTGCTTATGATCTTAAACAAGGTACGAATGCATACTCAGTATTGGGGCTTACAGAACAACACAAAGACAAACAAGTAAAGTTAAAAAAAATGCCGTGACCAGGACTCGAACCTGGGTTATTGCGGCCACAACGCAATGTACTAACCACTATACTATCACGGGGAGATTGAATTCTGATAGAGAAAAAATAACCAATAAATGGAAGCTTCCTGTGGAGTTCTAAGCTTTTTGCTTATGATCTTAAACAAGGTACGAGTGCAGACTCAGTATTGGGGCTTAAAGAACAACACAAAGACAAACAAATAAAGTTAAAAAAATGCCGTGACCAGGAATCGAACCTGGGTTATTGCGGCCACAACGCAAAGTATTAACCACTATACGATCACGGCGAGACTGAATTCAGATAAAGAAAAAATGACAAATAATTTGAAGCTTCCTATGCAGTTCTAAGCTTTTTGCTTATGCTCTTGAACAAGATAGGAGTGCATACACAGTATTGGGGCTTACAGAACAACACGAAGACAAACAAGTAAAGTTGAAAAAAAAATAAAATGATTAGGATTCGAACCTGGGTTATTGCGGCAACAACGCAATGTACTAACCAGTATACAATCAAGGGGAGATTGAATTCAGATAAAGAAAAACATGACAAATAAATGGAAGCTTCCTATGCAGTTCTAAGCTTTTTGCTTATGCTCTTGAACAAGATAGGAGTGCATACACAGTATTGGGGCTTACAGAACAACACGAAGACAAACAAGTAAAGTTAAGAAAAAAAAATGCCGTGACCAGGATTCGAACCTGGGTTATTGCGGCCACAACGCAATGTACTGACCACTATACAATCACGGCGAGATTGAATTCAGATAAAGAAAAAATGACAAATAAATGGAAGCTTCCCATGGAGTTCTAAGCTTTTTGCTTATGCTCTTAAACAAGGTATGAGTTCATACTCAGTATTGGGGCTTACAGAACAACACGAAGACAAACAAGTAAAGTTGAAAAAATATGCCGTGACCAGGTTTCGAACCTGGGTTATTGCGACCACAACGCAATGTACTAACCAGTTTACGATCACTTCGAGATTGATTTGAGATAAAAAAAAATGACAAAGAGAGGAGTTCTAAACTTTTTGCTTATGCTCTTGAACAAGGTACGAGAGCATACTCAGTACCGGGTCTTACAGAAAAACACGAAGACAAACAAGTAATGTTAAAAAAAATGCCGTGACCAGGACTCGAACCTGGGTTATTGCGGCCACAACGCAATGTACTAACCACTATACGATCACGGGGAGATTGAATTCTGATAAAGAAAAAATGACCAATAAATGGAAGCTTCCTGTGGAGTTCTAAGCTTTTTGCTTATGATCTTAAACAAGGTACGAGTGCAGACTCAGTATTGGGGCTTACAGAACAACACAAAGACAAACAAGTAAAGTTAAAAAAAATGCCGTGACCAGGACTCGAACCTGGGTTATTGCGGCCACAACGCAATGTACTAACCACTATACGATCACGGGGAGATTGAATTCTGATAAAGAAAAAATGACCAATAAATGGAAGCTTCCTGTGGAGTTCTAAGCTTTTTGCTTATGATCTTAAACAAGGTACGAGTGCAGACTCAGTATTGGGGCTTAAAGAACAACACAAAGACAAACAAATAAAGTTAAAAAAATGCCGTGACCAGGAATCGAACCTGGGTTATTGCGGCCACAACGCAAAGTATTAACCACTATACGATCACGGCGAGATTGAATTCAGATAAAGAAAAAATAACAAATAAATGGAAGCTTCCTATGCAGTTCTAAGCTTTTTGCTTATGCTCTTGAACAAGATAGGAGTGCATACACAGTATTGGGGCTTACAGAACAACACGAAGACAAACAAGTAAAGTTAAGAAAAAAATGCCGTGACCAGGATTCGAACCTGGGTTATTGCGGCCACAACGCAAAGTATTAACCACTATACGATCACGGCGAGATTGAATTCAGATAAAGAAAAAATGACAAATAATTTGAAGCTTCCTGTGAAGTTCTAAGCTTTTTGCTTATGCTTTTGAACATGATGGGAGTGCATACTCAGTATTAGGGCTTATAGAACAACACGAAGACAAAAAAGTAAAGCTGAAAAAAAAAATGCTGTGACCAGGATTCGAATCTGTGTTATTGCGGCCACAACGCAATGTACTAACCACTATACGATCACGGCGAGTTTGAACTCAGATAAAGACAAAATGACAAATAAATGGAAGCTTCCTGTGGAGTTCTAAGCTTTTTGCTTATGCTCTTAAACAAGGTACCAGTGAATACTCAGTATTGAGGGTTAACGAACAACACAAAGACAAACAAGTAGAGTTGAAAAAAATGCCGTGACCAGGATTCGAACCTGGATTATTGCGGCCACAACGCAATGTACCAATCACGGGGAGATTGAATTCAGATAAAGAAAAAATGACAAATAAATGGAAGCTTCCTGTGGAGTTCTAAGCTTTTTGCTTATGCTCTTGAACAAGATAGGATTGCAGACTCAGAATCGGGGCTTACAGAACAACACGAAGACAATCAAGTAAAGTTGAAAAAAAAATGCCGTGACCAGGATTCGAACCTGTGTTATTGCGGCCACAACGCAATGTTCTAACCACTATACGATCACGGCGAGATTGATTTCATATAAAGAAAAAATGACAAATAAATGGAAGCTTCCTGTGGAGTTCTAAGCTTTTTGCTTATGCTCTTAAACAACGTACGAGTGCATACTCAGTATCGGGGCTTACAGAACAACAAGAAGACAAACAAGTAAAGTTGAAAAAAAAATGCCGTGACCAGGATTCGGACCTGGGTTATTGCGGCCACAACGCAATGTACTTACCACTATACGATCACGGCGAGATTGAATTCAGATAAAGAAAAAATAACAAATAAATGGAAGCTTCCTGTGGAGTTCTAAGCTTTTCGCTTATGCTCTTGAACAAGATAGGAGTGCAAACTCAGTATTGGGGCTTAAAGAACAACACAAGGACAAACAAGTAAAGTTGAAAATAAATGACATGGCCAGAATTCAAACCTGTGTTATTTTGGCCACAACGAAATGTACTAACAAGTGTACAATCTCGGCGAGAGTGATTTGAGACAAAGAAAAACTGACAAATAAATGGAAGCTTCCTGTGGAGTTCTAAGCTTTTTGCTTTTGCTATTAAACAAGGTCCGAGTGCAGACTCAGTATTAGGGCTTAAAGAACAACACAAAGACAAACAAATAAAGTTAAAAAAATGCCGTGACCAGGAATCGAACCTGGGTTACTGCTGCCACAACGCAATCTACTAACCACTATACGATCACGCCGAGATTGATTTGAGATAAAGAAAAAATAACAAATAAATGGAAGCTTCCTATGGAGTTCTAAGATTTTTGCTTATGCTCTTGAACAAGATAGGAGTGCATACGCAGTATTGGGGCTTACAGAACAACACGAAGACAAACAAGTAAAGTTAAGAAAAGAAATGCCGTGACCAGGATTCGAACCTGGGTTATTGCGGCCACAACGCAATGTACTAACCACAATACGATCACGGCGAGATTGAATTCAGATAAAGAAAAAAATGACAAATAAATGGAAGCATCCCATGGAGTTCTAAGCTTTTTGCTTATGCTCTTAAACAAGGTACGAGTTCATACTCAGTATTGTGGCTTACAGAACAACACGAAGACAAACAAGTAAAGTTGAAAAAAAAATGAAATGATTAGGATTCGAACCTGGGTTATTGCGGCAACAACGCAATGTACTAACCAGTATACAATCACGGGGAGATTGAATTCAGATAAAGAAAAACATGACAAATAAATGGAAGCTTCCTGTGGATTTCTAAGCTTTTTGCTTATGCTCTTAAACAAGGTACGAGTGCAGACTGAGTATTGGGGCTTAAAGAACAACACAAAGCCAAACAAGTTAAGTTGAAAAAAAAATAAAATGATTAGGATTCGAACCTGGGTTATTGCGGCCACAACGCAATGTACTAACCACTATACCATCACGGCGAGGATGATTTGAGACAAAGAAAACCTGATAAATAAATGGAAGCTTCCTGTGGAGTTCTAAGCTTTTTGCTTTTGCTATTAAACAAGGTACGAGTGCAGACTCAGTATTGGGGCTTAAAGAACAACACAAAGACAAACAAATAAAGTTAAAAAGATGCCGTGACCAGGAATCGAACCTGGGTTACTGCGGTCACAACGCAATCTACTAACCACTATACGATCACGCCGAGATTGATTTGAGATAAAGAAAAAATAACAAATAAATGGAAGCTTCCTATGCAGTTCTAAGATTTTTGCTTATGCTCTTGAACAACATAGGAGTGCATACACAGTATTGGGGCTTACAGAACAACACGAAGACAAACAAGTAAAGTTAAGAAAAAAAATGCCGTGACCAGGATTCGAACCTGGGTTATTGCGGCCACAACGCAATGTACTGACCACTATACGATCACGGCGAGATTGAATTCAGATAAAGAAAAAATGACAAATAAATGGAAGCTTCCCATGGAGTTCTAAGCTTTTTGCTTATGCTCTTAAACAAGGTATGAGTTCATACTCAGTATTGGGGCTTACAGAACAACACGAAGACAAACAAGTAAAGTTGAAAAAAATATGCCGTGACCAGGTTTCGAACCTGGGTTATTGCGACCACAACGCAATGTACTAACCAGTTTACGATCACTTCGAGATTGATTTGAGATAAAAAAAATGACAACGAGAGGAGTTCTAAACTTTTTGCTTATGCTCTTGAACAAGGTACGAGTGCATACTCAGTACCGGGTCTTACAGAAAAACACGAAGACAAACAAGTAATGTTAAAAAAAATGCCGTGACCAGGACTCGAACCTGGGTTATTGCGGCCACAACGCAATGTACTAACAACTATACGATCACGGGGAGATTGAATTCTGATTAAGAAAAACTGACCAATCAATGGAAGCTTCCTGTGGAGTTCTAAGCTTTTTGCTTATGATCTTAAACAAGGTACGAGTGCAGACTCAGTATTGGGGCTTACAGAACAACACAAAGACAAACAAGTAAAGTTAAAAAAAATGCCGTGACCAGGACTCGAACCTGGGTTATTGCGGCCACAACGCAATGTACTAACCACTATACGATCACGGGGAGATTGAATTCTGATAAAGAAAAAATGACCAATAAATGGAAGCTTCCTGTGGAGTTCTAAGCTTTTTGCTTATGATCTTAAACAAGGTACGAGTGCAGACTCAGTATTGGGGCTTAAAGAACAACACAAAGACAAACAAATAAAGTTAAAAAAATGCCGTGACCAGGAATCGAACCTGGGTTATTGCGGCCACAACGCAAAGTATTAACCACTATACGATCACGGCGAGATTGAATTCAGATAAAGAAAAAATAACAAATAAATGGAAGCTTCCTATGCAGTTCTAAGCTTTTTGCTTATGCTCTTGAACAAGATAGGAGTGCATACACAGTATTGGGGCTTACAGAACAACACGAAGACAAACAAGTAAAGTTAAGAAAAAAATGCCGTGACCAGGATTCGAACCTGGGTTATTGCGGCCACAACGCAAAGTATTAACCACTATACGATCACGGCGAGATTGAATTCAGATAAAGAAAAAATGACAAATAATTTGAAGCTTCCTGTGAAGTTCTAAGCTTTTTGCTTATGCTTTTGAACATGATGGGAGTGCATACTCAGTATTAGGGCTTATAGAACAACACGAAGACAAAAAAGTAAAGCTGAAAAAAAAAATGCTGTGACCAGGATTCGAATCTGTGTTATTGCGGCCACAACGCAATGTACTAACCACTATACGATCACGGCGAGTTTGAACTCAGATAAAGACAAAATGACAAATAAATGGAAGCTTCCTGTGGAGTTCTAAGCTTTTTGCTTATGCTCTTAAACAAGGTACCAGTGAATACTCAGTATTGAGGGTTAACGAACAACACAAAGACAAACAAGTAGAGTTGAAAAAAATGCCGTGACCAGGATTCGAACCTGGATTATTGCGGCCACAACGCAATGTACCAATCACGGGGAGATTGAATTCAGATAAAGAAAAAATGACAAATAAATGGAAGCTTCCTGTGGAGTTCTAAGCTTTTTGCTTATGCTCTTGAACAAGATAGGATTGCAGACTCAGAATCGGGGCTTACAGAACAACACGAAGACAATCAAGTAAAGTTGAAAAAAAAATGCCGTGACCAGGATTCGAACCTGTGTTATTGCGGCCACAACGCAATGTTCTAACCACTATACGATCACGGCGAGATTGATTTCATATAAAGAAAAAATGACAAATAAATGGAAGCTTCCTGTGGAGTTCTAAGCTTTTTGCTTATGCTCTTAAACAACGTACGAGTGCATACTCAGTATCGGGGCTTACAGAACAACAAGAAGACAAACAAGTAAAGTTGAAAAAAAAATGCCGTGACCAGGATTCGGACCTGGGTTATTGCGGCCACAACGCAATGTACTTACCACTATACGATCACGGCGAGATTGAATTCAGATAAAGAAAAAATAACAAATAAATGGAAGCTTCCTGTGGAGTTCTAAGCTTTTCGCTTATGCTCTTGAACAAGATAGGAGTGCAAACTCAGTATTGGGGCTTAAAGAACAACACAAGGACAAACAAGTAAAGTTGAAAATAAATGACATGGCCAGAATTCAAACCTGTGTTATTTTGGCCACAACGAAATGTACTAACAAGTGTACAATCTCGGCGAGAGTGATTTGAGACAAAGAAAAACTGACAAATAAATGGAAGCTTCCTGTGGAGTTCTAAGCTTTTTGCTTTTGCTATTAAACAAGGTCCGAGTGCAGACTCAGTATTAGGGCTTAAAGAACAACACAAAGACAAACAAATAAAGTTAAAAAAATGCCGTGACCAGGAATCGAACCTGGGTTACTGCTGCCACAACGCAATCTACTAACCACTATACGATCACGCCGAGATTGATTTGAGATAAAGAAAAAATAACAAATAAATGGAAGCTTCCTATGGAGTTCTAAGATTTTTGCTTATGCTCTTGAACAAGATAGGAGTGCATACGCAGTATTGGGGCTTACAGAACAACACGAAGACAAACAAGTAAAGTTAAGAAAAGAAATGCCGTGACCAGGATTCGAACCTGGGTTATTGCGGCCACAACGCAATGTACTAACCACAATACGATCACGGCGAGATTGAATTCAGATAAAGAAAAAAATGACAAATAAATGGAAGCATCCCATGGAGTTCTAAGCTTTTTGCTTATGCTCTTAAACAAGGTACGAGTTCATACTCAGTATTGTGGCTTACAGAACAACACGAAGACAAACAAGTAAAGTTGAAAAAAAAATGAAATGATTAGGATTCGAACCTGGGTTATTGCGGCAACAACGCAATGTACTAACCAGTATACAATCACGGGGAGATTGAATTCAGATAAAGAAAAACATGACAAATAAATGGAAGCTTCCTGTGGATTTCTAAGCTTTTTGCTTATGCTCTTAAACAAGGTACGAGTGCAGACTGAGTATTGGGGCTTAAAGAACAACACAAAGCCAAACAAGTTAAGTTGAAAAAAAAATAAAATGATTAGGATTCGAACCTGGGTTATTGCGGCCACAACGCAATGTACTAACCACTATACCATCACGGCGAGGATGATTTGAGACAAAGAAAACCTGATAAATAAATGGAAGCTTCCTGTGGAGTTCTAAGCTTTTTGCTTTTGCTATTAAACAAGGTACGAGTGCAGACTCAGTATTGGGGCTTAAAGAACAACACAAAGACAAACAAATAAAGTTAAAAAGATGCCGTGACCAGGAATCGAACCTGGGTTACTGCGGTCACAACGCAATCTACTAACCACTATACGATCACGCCGAGATTGATTTGAGATAAAGAAAAAATAACAAATAAATGGAAGCTTCCTATGCAGTTCTAAGATTTTTGCTTATGCTCTTGAACAAGATAGGAGTGCATACACAGTATTGGGGCTTACAGAACAACACGAAGACAAACAAGTAAAGTTAAGAAAAAAAATGCCGTGACCAGGATTCGAACCTGGGTTATTGCGGCCACAACGCAATGTACTGACCACTATACGATCACGGCGAGATTGAATTCAGATAAAGAAAAAATGACAAATAAATGGAAGCTTCCCATGGAGTTCTAAGCTTTTTGCTTATGCTCTTAAACAAGGTATGAGTTCATACTCAGTATTGGGGCTTACAGAACAACACGAAGACAAACAAGTAAAGTTGAAAAAAATATGCCGTGACCAGGTTTCGAACCTGGGTTATTGCGACCACAACGCAATGTACTAACCAGTTTACGATCACTTCGAGATTGATTTGAGATAAAAAAAATGACAACGAGAGGAGTTCTAAACTTTTTGCTTATGCTCTTGAACAAGGTACGAGTGCATACTCAGTACCGGGTCTTACAGAAAAACACGAAGACAAACAAGTAATGTTAAAAAAAATGCCGTGACCAGGACTCGAACCTGGGTTATTGCGGCCACAACGCAATGTACTAACAACTATACGATCACGGGGAGATTGAATTCTGATTAAGAAAAACTGACCAATCAATGGAAGCTTCCTGTGGAGTTCTAAGCTTTTTGCTTATGATCTTAAACAAGGTACGAATGCATACTCAGTATTGGGGCTTACAGAACAACACAAAGACAAACAAGTAAAGTTAAAAAAAATGCCGTGACCAGGACTCGAACCTGGGTTATTGCGGCCACAACGCAATGTACTAACCAGTATACAATCAAGGGGAGATTGAATTCAGATAAAGAAAAACATGACAAATAAATGGAAGCTTCCTGTGGAGTTCTAAGCTTTTTGCTTTTGCTATTAAACAAGGTACGAGTGCAGACTCAGTATTGGGGCTTAAAGAACAACACAAAGACAAACAAATAAAGTTAAAAAGATGCCGTGACCAGGAATCGAACCTGGGTTACTGCGGCCACAACGCAATCTACTAACCACTACACGATCACGCCGAGATTGATTTGAGATAATGAAAAAATAACAAATAAATGGAAGCTTCCTATGCAGTTCTAAGCTTTTTGCTTATGCTCTTGAACAAGATAGGAGTGCATACACAGTATTGGGGCTTACAGAACAACACGAAGACAAACAAGTAAAGTTAAGAAAAAAATGCCGTGACCAGGATTCGAACCTGGGTTATTGCGGCCACAACGCAATGTACTGACCACTATACGATCACGGCGAGATTGAATTCAGATAAAGAAAAAATGACAAATAAATGGAAGCTTCCCATGGAGTTCTAAGCTTTTTGCTTATGCTCTTAAACAAGGTATGAGTTCATACTCAGTATTGGGGCTTACAGAACAACACGAAGACAAACAAGTAAAGTTGAAAAAATATGCCGTGACCAGGTTTCGAACGTGGGTTATTGCGACCACAACGCAATGTACTAACCAGTTTACGATCACTTCGAGATTGATTTGAGATAAAAAAAATGACAAAGAGAGGAGTTCTAAACTTTTTGCTTATGCTCTTGAACAAGGTACGAGTGCATACTCAGTACCGTGTCTTACAGAAAAACACGAAGACAAACAAGTAATGTTAAAAAAAATGCCGTGACCAGGACTCGAACCTGGGTTATTGCGGCCACAACGCAATGTACTAACCACTATACGATCACGAGGAGATTGAATTCTGATAAAGAAAAAATGACCAATAAATGGAAGCTTCCTGTGGAGTTCTAAGCTTTTTGCTTATGATCTTAAACAAGGTACGAATGCATACTCAGTATTGGGGCTTACAGAACAACACAAAGACAAACAAGTAAAGTTAAAAAAAATGCCGTGACCAGGACTCGAACCTGGGTTATTGCTGCAACAACGCAATCTACTAACCACTATACGATCACGCCGAGATTGATTTGAGATAAAGAAAAAATAACAAATAAATGGAAGGTTCCTATGGAGTTCTAAGCTTTTTGCTTATGCTCTTAAACAAGGAACGAGTTCATACTCAGTATTGAGGCTTACAGAACAACACGAAGACAAACAAGTAAAGTTGAAAAAAAATGAAATGATTAGGATTCGAACCTGGGTTATTGCGGCAACAACGCAATGTACTAACCACGATACGATCACGGCGAGATTGAATTCAGATAAAGAAAAAAATGACAAATAAATGGAAGCATCCCATGGAGTTCTAAGCTTTTTGCTTATGCTCTTAAACAAGGTACGAGTTCATACTCAGTATTGTGGCTTACAGAACAACACGAAGACAAACAAGTAAAGTTAAAAAAAAATGAAATGATTAGGATTCGAACCTGGGTTATTGCGGCAACAACGCAATGTACTAACCAGTATACAATCACGGGGAGATTGAATTCAGATAATGAAAAACATGACAAATAAATGGAAGCTTCCTGTGGATTTCTAAGCTTTTTGCTTATGCTCTTAAACAAGGTACGAGTGCAGACTCAGTATTGGGGCTTAAAGAACAACACAAAGACAAACAAGTAAAGTTGAAAAAAAATAAAATGATTAGGATTCGAACCTGGGTTATTGCGGCAACAACGCAATGTACTAACCAGTATACAATCAAGGGGAGATTGAATTCAGATAAAGAAAAACATGACAAATAAATGGAAGCTTCCTGTGGAGTTCTAAGCTTTTTGCTTTTGCTATTAAACAAGGTACGAGTGCAGACTCAGTATTGGGGCTTAAAGAACAACACAAAGACAAACAAATAAAGTTAAAAAGATGCCGTGACCAGGAATCGAACCTGGGTTACTGCGGCCACAACGCAATCTACTAACCACTATACGATCACGCCGAGATTGATTTGAGATAAAGAAAAAATAACAAATAAATGGAAGCTTCCTATGCAGTTCTAAGCTTTTTGCTTATGCTCTTGAACAAGTTAGGAGTGCATACACAGTATTGGGGCTTACAGAACAACACGAAGACAAACAAGTAAAGTTGAGAAAAAAAAATGCCGTGACCAGGATTCGAACCTGGGTTATTGCGGCCACAACGCAATGTACTGACCACTATACAATCACGGCGAGATTGAATTCAGATAAAGAAAAAATGACAAATAAATGGAAGCTTACCATGGAGTTCTAAGCTTTTTGCTTATGCTCTTAAACAAGGTATGAGTTCATACTCCGTATTGGGGCTTACAGAACAACACGAAGACAAACAAGTAAAGTTGAAAAAATATGCCGTGACCAGGTTTCGAACCTGGGTTATTGCGACCACAACGCAATGTACTAACCAGTTTACGATCACTTCTAGATTGATTTGAGATAAAAAAAATGACAAAGAGAGGAGTTCTAAACTTTTTGCTTATGCTCTTGAACAAGGTACGAGAGCATACTCAGTACCGGGTCTTACAGAAAAACAGGAAGACAAACAAGTAATGTTAAAAAAAATGCCGTGACCAGGACTCGAACCTGGGTTATTGCGGCCACAACGCAATGTACTAACCAATATACGATCACGGGGAGATTGAATTCTGATAAAGAAAAAATGACCAATAAATGGTAGCTTCCTGTGGAGTTCTAAGCTTTTTGCTTATGATCTTAAACAAGGTACGAATGCATACTCAGTATTGGGGCTTACAGAACAACACAAAGACAAACAAGTAAAGTTAAAAAAAATGCCGTGACCAGGACTCGAACCTGGGTTATTGCGGCCACAACGCAATGTACTAACCACTATACTATCACGGGGAGATTGAATTCTGATAGAGAAAAAATAACCAATAAATGGAAGCTTCCTGTGGAGTTCTAAGCTTTTTGCTTATGATCTTAAACAAGGTACGAGTGCAGACTCAGTATTGGGGCTTAAAGAACAACACAAAGACAAACAAATAAAGTTAAAAAAATGCCGTGACCAGGAATCGAACCTGGGTTATTGCGGCCACAACGCAAAGTATTAACCACTATACGATCACGGCGAGACTGAATTCAGATAAAGAAAAAATGACAAATAATTTGAAGCTTCCTATGCAGTTCTAAGCTTTTTGCTTATGCTCTTGAACAAGATAGGAGTGCATACACAGTATTGGGGCTTACAGAACAACACGAAGACAAACAAGTAAAGTTGAAAAAAAAATAAAATGATTAGGATTCGAACCTGGGTTATTGCGGCAACAACGCAATGTACTAACCAGTATACAATCAAGGGGAGATTGAATTCAGATAAAGAAAAACATGACAAATAAATGGAAGCTTCCTATGCAGTTCTAAGCTTTTTGCTTATGCTCTTGAACAAGATAGGAGTGCATACACAGTATTGGGGCTTACAGAACAACACGAAGACAAACAAGTAAAGTTAAGAAAAAAAAATGCCGTGACCAGGATTCGAACCTGGGTTATTGCGGCCACAACGCAATGTACTGACCACTATACAATCACGGCGAGATTGAATTCAGATAAAGAAAAAATGACAAATAAATGGAAGCTTCCCATGGAGTTCTAAGCTTTTTGCTTATGCTCTTAAACAAGGTATGAGTTCATACTCAGTATTGGGGCTTACAGAACAACACGAAGACAAACAAGTAAAGTTGAAAAAATATGCCGTGACCAGGTTTCGAACCTGGGTTATTGCGACCACAACGCAATGTACTAACCAGTTTACGATCACTTCGAGATTGATTTGAGATAAAAAAAAATGACAAAGAGAGGAGTTCTAAACTTTTTGCTTATGCTCTTGAACAAGGTACGAGAGCATACTCAGTACCGGGTCTTACAGAAAAACACGAAGACAAACAAGTAATGTTAAAAAAAATGCCGTGACCAGGACTCGAACCTGGGTTATTGCGGCCACAACGCAATGTACTAACCACTATACGATCACGGGGAGATTGAATTCTGATAAAGAAAAATGACAAATAAATGGAAGCTTCCTGTGGAGTTCTAAGCTTTTTGCTTATGATCTTAAACAAGGTACGAATGCATACTCAGTATTGGGGCTTACAGAACAACACAAAGACAAACAAGTAAAGTTAAAAAAAATGCCGTGACCAGGACTCGAACCTGGGTTATTGCGGCCACAACGCAATGTACTAACCACTATACGATCACGGGGAGATTGAATTCTGATAAAGAAAAAATGACCAATAAATGGAAGCTTCCTGTGGAGTTCTAAGCTTTTTGCTTATGATCTTAAACAAGGTACGAGTGCAGACTCAGTATTGGGGCTTAAAGAACAACACAAAGACAAACAAATAAAGTTAAAAAAATGCCGTGACCAGGAATCGAACCTGGGTTATTGCGGCCACAACGCAAAGTATTAACCACTATACGATCACGGCGAGATTGAATTCAGATAAAGAAAAAATAACAAATAAATGGAAGCTTCCTATGCAGTTCTAAGCTTTTTGCTTATGCTCTTGAACAAGATAGGAGTGCATACACAGTATTGGGGCTTACAGAACAACACGAAGACAAACAAGTAAAGTTAAGAAAAAAATGCCGTGACCAGGATTCGAACCTGGGTTATTGCGGCCACAACGCAAAGTATTAACCACTATACGATCACGGCGAGATTGAATTCAGATAAAGAAAAAATGACAAATAATTTGAAGCTTCCTGTGAAGTTCTAAGCTTTTTGCTTATGCTTTTGAACATGATGGGAGTGCATACTCAGTATTAGGGCTTATAGAACAACACGAAGACAAAAAAGTAAAGCTGAAAAAAAAAATGCTGTGACCAGGATTCGAATCTGTGTTATTGCGGCCACAACGCAATGTACTAACCACTATACGATCACGGCGAGTTTGAACTCAGATAAAGACAAAATGACAAATAAATGGAAGCTTCCTGTGGAGTTCTAAGCTTTTTGCTTATGCTCTTAAACAAGGTACCAGTGAATACTCAGTATTGAGGGTTAACGAACAACACAAAGACAAACAAGTAGAGTTGAAAAAAATGCCGTGACCAGGATTCGAACCTGGATTATTGCGGCCACAACGCAATGTACCAATCACGGGGAGATTGAATTCAGATAAAGAAAAAATGACAAATAAATGGAAGCTTCCTGTGGAGTTCTAAGCTTTTTGCTTATGCTCTTGAACAAGATAGGATTGCAGACTCAGAATCGGGGCTTACAGAACAACACGAAGACAATCAAGTAAAGTTGAAAAAAAAATGCCGTGACCAGGATTCGAACCTGTGTTATTGCGGCCACAACGCAATGTTCTAACCACTATACGATCACGGCGAGATTGATTTCATATAAAGAAAAAATGACAAATAAATGGAAGCTTCCTGTGGAGTTCTAAGCTTTTTGCTTATGCTCTTAAACAACGTACGAGTGCATACTCAGTATCGGGGCTTACAGAACAACAAGAAGACAAACAAGTAAAGTTGAAAAAAAAATGCCGTGACCAGGATTCGGACCTGGGTTATTGCGGCCACAACGCAATGTACTTACCACTATACGATCACGGCGAGATTGAATTCAGATAAAGAAAAAATAACAAATAAATGGAAGCTTCCTGTGGAGTTCTAAGCTTTTCGCTTATGCTCTTGAACAAGATAGGAGTGCAAACTCAGTATTGGGGCTTAAAGAACAACACAAGGACAAACAAGTAAAGTTGAAAATAAATGACATGGCCAGAATTCAAACCTGTGTTATTTTGGCCACAACGCAATGTACTAACAAGTGTACAATCTCGGCGAGAGTGATTTGAGACAAAGAAAAACTGACAAATAAATGGAAGCTTCCTGTGGAGTTCTAAGCTTTTTGCTTTTGCTATTAAACAAGGTCCGAGTGCAGACTCAGTATTGGGGCTTAAAGAACAACACAAAGACAAACAAATAAAGTTAAAAAAATGCCGTGACCAGGAATCGAACCTGGGTTACTGCTGCCACAACGCAATCTACTAACCACTATACGATCACGCCGAGATTGATTTGAGATAAAGAAAAAATAACAAATAAATGGAAGCTTCCTATGGAGTTCTAAGATTTTTGCTTATGCTCTTGAACAAGATAGGAGTGCATACGCAGTATTGGGGCTTACAGAACAACACGAAGACAAACAAGTAAAGTTAAGAAAAGAAATGCCGTGACCAGGATTCGAACCTGGGTTATTGCGGCCACAACGCAATGTACTAACCACAATACGATCACGGCGAGATTGAATTCAGATAAAGAAAAAAATGACAAATAAATGGAAGCATCCCATGGAGTTCTAAGCTTTTTGCTTATGCTCTTGAACAAGGTACGAGTTCATACTCAGTATTGTGGCTTACAGAACAACACGAAGACAAACAAGTAAAGTTGAAAAAAAAATGAAATGATTAGGATTCGAACCTGGGTTATTGCGGCAACAACGCAATGTACTAACCAGTATACAATCACGGGGAGATTGAATTCAGATAAAGAAAAACATGACAAATAAATGGAAGCTTCCTGTGGATTTCTAAGCTTTTTGCTTATGCTCTTAAACAAGGTACGAGTGCAGACTGAGTATTGGGGCTTAAAGAACAACACAAAGCCCAACAAGTTAAGTTGAAAAAAAAATAAAATGATTAGGATTCGAACCTGGGTTATTGCGGCCACAACGCAATGTACTAACCACTATACCATCACGGCGAGGATGATTTGAGACAAAGAAAACCTGATAAATAAATGGAAGCTTCCTGTGGAGTTCTAAGCTTTTTGCTTTTGCTATTAAACAAGGTACGAGTGCAGACTCAGTATTAGGGCTTAAAGAACAACACAAAGACAAACAAATAAAGTTAAAAAGATGCCGTGACCAGGAATCGAATCTGGGTTACTGCGGCCACAAAGCAATCTACTAACCACTATACGATCACGCCGAGATTGATTTGAGATAAAGAAAAAATAACAAATAAATGGAAGCTTCCTATGCAGTTCTAAGATTTTTGCTTATGCTCTTGAACAAGATAGGAGTGCATACACAGTATTGGGGCTTACAGAACAACACGAAGACAAACAAGTAAAGTTAAGAAAAAAAATGCCGTGACCAGGATTCGAACCTGGGTTATTGCGGCCACAACGCAATGTACTGACCACTATACGATCACGGCGAGATTGAATTCAGATAAAGAAAAAATGACAAATAAATGGAAGCTTCCCATGGAGTTCTAAGCTTTTTGCTTATGCTCTTAAACAAGGTATGAGTTCATACTCAGTATTGGGGCTTACAGAACAACACGAAGACAAACAAGTAAAGTTGAAAAAAATATGCCGTGACCAGGTTTCGAACCTGGGTTATTGCGACCACAACGCAATGTACTAACCAGTTTACGATCACTTCGAGATTGATTTGAGATAAAAAAAATGACAACGAGAGGAGTTCTAAACTTTTTGCTTATGCTCTTGAACAAGGTACGAGTGCATACTCAGTACCGGGTCTTACAGAAAAACACGAAGACAAACAAGTAATGTTAAAAAAAATGCCGTGACCAGGACTCGAACCTGGGTTATTGCGGCCACAACGCAATGTACTAACAACTATACGATCACGGGGAGATTGAATTCTGATTAAGAAAAACTGACCAATCAATGGAAGCTTCCTGTGGAGTTCTAAGCTTTTTGCTTATGATCTTAAACAAGGTACGAATGCATACTCAGTATTGGGGCTTACAGAACAACACAAAGACAAACAAGTAAAGTTAAAAAAAATGCCGTGACCAGGACTCGAACCTGGGTTATTGCGGCCACAACGCAATGTACTAACCAGTATACAATCAAGGGGAGATTGAATTCAGATAAAGAAAAACATGACAAATAAATGGAAGCTTCCTGTGGAGTTCTAAGCTTTTTGCTTTTGCTATTAAACAAGGTACGAGTGCAGACTCAGTATTGGGGCTTAAAGAACAACACAAAGACAAACAAATAAAGTTAAAAAGATGCCGTGACCAGGAATCGAACCTGGGTTACTGCGGCCACAACGCAATCTACTAACCACTACACGATCACGCCGAGATTGATTTGAGATAATGAAAAAATAACAAATAAATGGAAGCTTCCTATGCAGTTCTAAGCTTTTTGCTTATGCTCTTGAACAAGATAGGAGTGCATACACAGTATTGGGGCTTACAGAACAACACGAAGACAAACAAGTAAAGTTAAGAAAAAAATGCCGTGACCAGGATTCGAACCTGGGTTATTGCGGCCACAACGCAATGTACTGACCACTATACGATCACGGCGAGATTGAATTCAGATAAAGAAAAAATGACAAATAAATGGAAGCTTCCCATGGAGTTCTAAGCTTTTTGCTTATGCTCTTAAACAAGGTATGAGTTCATACTCAGTATTGGGGCTTACAGAACAACACGAAGACAAACAAGTAAAGTTGAAAAAATATGCCGTGACCAGGTTTCGAACGTGGGTTATTGCGACCACAACGCAATGTACTAACCAGTTTACGATCACTTCGAGATTGATTTGAGATAAAAAAAATGACAAAGAGAGGAGTTCTAAACTTTTTGCTTATGCTCTTGAACAAGGTACGAGTGCATACTCAGTACCGTGTCTTACAGAAAAACACGAAGACAAACAAGTAATGTTAAAAAAAATGCCGTGACCAGGACTCGAACCTGGGTTATTGCGGCCACAACGCAATGTACTAACCACTATACGATCACGGGGAGATTGAATTCTGATAAAGAAAAAATGACCAATAAATGGAAGCTTCCTGTGGAGTTCTAAGCTTTTTGCTTATGATCTTAAACAAGGTACGAATGCATACTCAGTATTGGGGCTTACAGAACAACACAAAGACAAACAAGTAAAGTTAAAAAAAATGCCGTGACCAGGACTCGAACCTGGGTTACTGCTGCCACAACGCAATCTACTAACCACTATACGATCACGCCGAGATTGATTTGAGATAAAGAAAAAATAACAAATAAATGGAAGTTTCCTATGGAGTTCTAAGCTTTTTGCTTATGCTCTTAAACAAGGTACGAGTTCATACTCAGTATTGGGGCTTACAGAACAACACGAAGACAAACAAGTAAAGTTGAAAAAAAATGAAATGATTAGGATTCGAACCTGGGTTATTGCGGCAACAACGCAATGTACTAACCACGATACGATCACGGCGAGATTGAATTCAGATAAAGAAAAAAATGACAAATAAATGGAAGCATCCCATGGAGTTCTAAGCTTTTTGCTTATGCTCTTAAACAAGGTACGAGTTCATACTCAGTATTGTGGCTTACAGAACAACACGAAGACAAACAAGTAAAGTTGAAAAAAAATGAAATGATTAGGATTCGAACCTGGGTTATTGCGGCAACAACGCAATGTACTAACCAGTATACAATCACGGGGAGATTGAATTCAGATAAAGAAAAACATGACAAATAAATGGAAGCTTCCTGTGGATTTCTAAGCTTTTTGCTTATGCTCTTAAACAAGGTACGAGTGCAGACTCAGTATTGGGGCTTAAAGAACAACACAAAGCCAAACAAGTAAAGTTGAAAAAAAAAATAAAATGATTAGGATTCGAACCTGGGTTATTGCGGCCACAACGCAATGTACTAACCACTATACCATCACGGCGAGGATGATTTGAGACAAAGAAAACCTGATAAATAAATGGAAGCTTCCTGTGGAGTTCTAAGCTTTTTGCTTTTGCTATTAAACAAGGTACGAGTGCAGACTCAGTATTGGGGCTTAAAGAACAACACAAAGACAAACAAATAAAGTTAAAAAGATGCCGTGACCAGGAATCGAACCTGGGTTACTGCGGCCACAACGCAATCTACTAACCACTATACGATCACGCCGAGATTGATTTGAGATAAAGAAAAAAATTACAAATAAATGGAAGCTTCCTATGCAGTTCTAAGCTTTTTGCTTATGCTCTTGAACAAGATAGGAGTGCATACACAGTATTGGGGCTTACAGAACAACACGAAGACAAACAAGTAAAGTTAAGAAAAAAAATGCCGTGACCAGGATTCGAACCTGGGTTATTGCGGCCACAACGCAATGTACTGACCACTATACGATCACGGCGAGATCGAATTCAGATAAAGAAAAAATGACAAATAAATGGAAGCTTCCCATGGAGTTCTAAGCTTTTTGCTTATGCTCTTAAACAAGGTATGAGTTCATACTCAGTATTGGGGCTTACAGAACAACACGAAGACAAACAAGTAAAGTTGAAAAAAATATGCCGTGACCAGGTTTCGAACCTGGGTTGATGCGACCACAACGCAATGTACTAACCAGTTTACGATCACTTCGAGATTGATTTGAGATAAAAAAAAATGTCAAAGAGAGGAGTTCTAAACTTTTTGCTTATGCTCTTGAACTAGGTACGAGTGCATACTCAGTACCGGGTCTTACAGAAAAACACGAAGACAAACAAGTAATGTGAAAAAAATGCCGTGACCAGGACTCGAACCTGGGTTATTGCGGCCACAACGCAATGTACTAACCACTATACGATCACGGGGAGATTGAATTCTGATAAAGAAAAAATGACCAATAAATGGAAGCTTCCTGTGGAGTTCTAAGCTTATTGCTTATGATCTTAAACAAGGTACGAATGCATACTCAGTATTTGGGCTTACAGAACAACACAAAGACAAACAAGTAAAGTTAAAAAAATGCCGTGACCAGGACTCGAACCTGGGTTATTGCGGCCACAACGCAATGTACTAACCACTATACGATCACGGGGAGATTGAATTCTGATAAAGAAAAAATGACCAATAAATGGAAGCTTCCTGTGGAGTTCTAAGCTTTTTGCTTATGATCTTAAACAAGGTACGAGAAAAAAAAATGCCGTGACCAGGATTCGGACCTGGGTTATTGCGGCCAATACTGAGTCTGCACTAACCTGAGTCTGCAATAACCTGGGTTATTGCGGCCACAACGCAATGTTCTATCCACTATACGATCACGGCGAGATTGATTTCATATAAAGAAAAAATGACAAATAAATGGAAGCTTCCTGTGGAGTTCTAAGCTTTTTCTTAAGCTCTTAAACAACGTACGATCATACTAAGTATCGGGGCTTATAGAACAACACGAAGACAAACAAGTAAAGTTGAAAAAAATTGCCGTGACCAAGATTCGAACCTGGGTTATTGCGGCCACAACGCAATGTACTAACCACTATACGATCACGCCAAGATTGAGTTCATATAAAGAAAAAATGACAAATAAATGGAAGCTTCCTGTGGAGTTCTAAGCTTTTTGCTTATTCTCTTAAACAAGGTACGAGTTCATACTCAGTATTGGGGGTTAAAGAACAACACGAAGACAAACAAGTAAAGTTGAACAAAAATGCCGTGACCAGGATTCGAACCTGGGTTATTGTGGCCACAACGCAATGTACTAACCACTATTCGATCACGGCGAGATTGAATTCAGATAAAGAAAAAATGACAAATAAATAAAAGCTTCCTGTGAAGTTCTAAGCTTTTTGCTTATGCTCTTAAACAAGGTACGAGTGCAGACTCAGTATTGGGGCTTAAAGAACAACACAAAGCCAAACAAGTAAAGTTGAACAAAAATAAAATGATTAGGATTCAAACCTGGGTTATTGCGGCCACAACGCAATGTACTAACCACTATACGATCACGGCGACCTTGATTTCATATAAAGAAAAAATGACAAATAAATGGAAGCTTCCTGTGGAGTTCTAAGCTTTTTGCTTATGCTCTTAAACAACGTATGAGTGCATACTCAGTATCAGGGCTTACAGAACAACAGGAAGACAAACAAGTAAAGTTGAAAAAAAATGCAGTGACCAGGAATCGAACCTAGGTTACTGCGACCACAACGCAATCTACTAACCACTATACGATCACGCCGAGATTGATTTGAGATAAAGAAAAAATAACAAATAAATGGAAGCTTCCTATGCAGTTCTAAGCTTTTTGCTTATGCTCTTGAACAAGATAGGAGTGCATACACAGTATTGGGGCTTACAGAACAACACGAAGACAAACAAGTAAAGTTAAGAAAAAAAATGCCGTGACCAGGATTCGAACCTGGGTTATTGCGGCCACAACGCAATGTACTAACCACTATACGATCACGGCCAGATTGAATTCAGATGAAGAAAAAATGACAAATAAATGGAAGCTTCCCATGGAGTTCTAAGCTTTTTGCTTATGCTCTTAAACAAGGTACGAGTTCATACTCAGTATTGGGGCTTACAGAACAACACGAAGACAAACAAGTAAAGTTGAAAAAAAATAAAATGATTAGGATTCGAACCTGGGTTATTGCGGCAACAACGCAATGTACTAACCAGTATACAATCAAGGGGAGATTGAATTCAGATAAAGAAAAACATGACAAATAAATGGAAGCTTCCTGTGGAGTTCTAAGCTTTTTGCTTTTGCTATTAAACAAGGTACGAGTGCAGACTCAGTATTGGGGCTTAAAGAACAACACAAAGACAAACAAATAAAGTTAAAAAGATGCCGTGACCAGGAATCGAACCTGGGTTACTGCGGCCACAACGCAATCTACTAACCACTATACGATCACGCCGAGATTGATTTGAGATAAAGAAAAAATAACAAATAAATGGAAGCTTCCTATGCAGTTCTAAGCTTTTTGCTTATGCTCTTGAACAAGATAGGAGTGCATACACAGTATTGGGGCTTACAGAACAACACGAAGACAAACAAGTAAAGTTAAGAAAAAAAAATGCCGTGACCAGGATTCGAACCTGGGTTATTGCGGCCACAACGCAATGTACTGACCACTATACAATCACGGCGAGATTGAATTCAGATAAAGAAAAAATGACAAACAAATGGAAGCTTACCATGGAGTTCTAAGCTTTTTGCTTATGCTCTTAAACAAGGTATGAGTTCATACTCCGTATTGGGGCTTACAGAACAACACGAAGACAAACAAGTAAAGTTGAAAAAATATGCCGTGACCAGGTTTCGAACCTGGGTTATTGCGACCACAACGCAATGTACTAACCAGTTTACGATCACTTCTAGATTGATTTGAGATAAAATAAATGACAAAGAGAGGAGTTCTAAACTTTTTGCTTATGCTCTTGAACAAGGTACGAGAGCATACTCAGTACCGGGTCTTACAGAAAAACAGGAAGACAAACAAGTAATGTTAAAAAAAATGCCGTGACCAGGACTCGAACCTGGGTTATTGCGGCCACAACGCAATGTACTAACCAATATACGATCACGGGGAGATTGAATTCTGATAAAGAAAAAATGACCAATAAATGGTAGCTTCCTGTGGAGTTCTAAGCTTTTTGCTTATGATCTTAAACAAGGTACGAATGCATACTCAGTATTGGGGCTTACAGAACAACACAAAGACAAACAAGTAAAGTTAAAAAAAATGCCGTGACCAGGACTCGAACCTGGGTTATTGCGGCCACAACGCAATGTACTAACCACTATACTATCACGGGGAGATTGAATTCTGATAGAGAAAAAATAACCAATAAATGGAAGCTTCCTGTGGAGTTCTAAGCTTTTTGCTTATGATCTTAAACAAGGTACGAGTGCAGACTCAGTATTGGGGCTTAAAGAACAACACAAAGACAAACAAATAAAGTTAAAAAAATGCCGTGACCAGGAATCGAACCTGGGTTATTGCGGCCACAACGCAAAGTATTAACCACTATACGATCACGGCGAGACTGAATTCAGATAAAGAAAAAATGACAAATAATTTGAAGCTTCCTATGCAGTTCTAAGCTTTTTGCTTATGCTCTTGAACACGATAGGAGTGCATACACAGTATTGGGGCTTACAGAACAACACGAAGACAAACAAGTAAAGTTGAAAAAAAAATAAAATGATTAGGATTCGAACCTGGGTTATTGCGGCAACAACGCAATGTACTAACCAGTATACAATCAAGGGGAGATTGAATTCAGATAAAGAAAAACATGACAAATAAATGGAAGCTTCCTATGCAGTTCTAAGCTTTTTGCTTATGCTCTTGAACAAGATAGGAGTGCATACACAGTATTGGGGCTTACAGAACAACACGAAGACAAACAAGTAAAGTTAAGAAAAAAAAATGCCGTGACCAGGATTCGAACCTGGGTTATTGCGGCCACAACGCAATGTACTGACCACTATACAATCACGGCGAGATTGAATTCAGATAAAGAAAAAATGACAAATAAATGGAAGCTTCCCATGGAGTTCTAAGCTTTTTGCTTATGCTCTTAAACAAGGTATGAGTTCATACTCAGTATTGGGGCTTACAGAACAACACGAAGACAAACAAGTAAAGTTGAAAAAATATGCCGTGACCAGGTTTCGAACCTGGGTTATTGCGACCACAACGCAATGTACTAACCAGTTTACGATCACTTCGAGATTGATTTGAGATAAAAAAAAATGACAAAGAGAGGAGTTCTAAACTTTTTGCTTATGCTCTTGAACAAGGTACGAGAGCATACTCAGTACCGGGTCTTACAGAAAAACACGAAGACAAACAAGTAAAGTTAAAAAAAATGCCGTGACCAGGACTCGAACCTGGGTTATTGCGGCCACAACGCAATGTACTAACCACTATACGATCACGGGGAGATTGAATTCTGATAAAGAAAAAATGACCAATAAATGGAAGCTTCCTGTGGAGTTCTAAGCTTTTTGCTTATGATCTTAAACAAGGTACGAATGCATACTCAGTATTGGGGCTTACAGAACAACACAAAGACAAACAAGTAAAGTTAAAAAAAATGCCGTGACCAGGACTCGAACCTGGGTTATTGCGGCCACAACGCAATGTACTAACCACTATACGATCACGGGGAGATTGAATTCTGATAAAGAAAAAATGACCAATAAATGGAAGCTTCCTGTGGAGTTCTAAGCTTTTTGCTTATGATCTTAAACAAGGTACGAGTGCAGACTCAGTATTGGGGCTTAAAGAACAACACAAAGACAAACAAATAAAGTTAAAAAAATGCCGTGACCAGGAATCGAACCTGGGTTATTGCGGCCACAACGCAAAGTATTAACCACTATACGATCACGGCGAGATTGAATTCAGATAAAGAAAAAATAACAAATAAATGGAAGCTTCCTATGCAGTTCTAAGCTTTTTGCTTATGCTCTTGAACAAGATAGGAGTGCATACACAGTATTGGGGCTTACAGAACAACACGAAGACAAACAAGTAAAGTTAAGAAAAAAATGCCGTGACCAGGATTCGAACCTGGGTTATTGCGGCCACAACGCAAAGTATTAACCACTATACGATCACGGCGAGATTGAATTCAGATAAAGAAAAAATGACAAATAATTTGAAGCTTCCTGTGAAGTTCTAAGCTTTTTGCTTATGCTTTTGAACATGATGGGAGTGCATACTCAGTATTAGGGCTTATAGAACAACACGAAGACAAAAAAATAAAGTTGAAAAAAAAAATGCTGTGACCAGGATTCGAATCTGTGTTATTGCGGCCACAACGCAATGTACTAACCACTATACGATCACGGCGAGATTGAACTCAGATAAAGACAAAATGACAAATAAATGGAAGCTTCCTTTGGAGTTCTAAGCTTTTTGCTTATGCTCTTAAACAAGGTACCAGTGAATACTCAGTATTGAGGGTTAACGAACAACACAAAGACAAACAAGTAGAGTTGAAAAAAATGCCGTGACCAGGATTCGAACCTGGATTATTGCGGCCACAACGCAATGTACCAATCACGGGGAGATTGAATTCAGATAAAGAAAAAATGACAAATAAATGGAAGCTTCCTGTGGAGTTCTAAGCTTTTTGCTTATGCTCTTGAACAAGATAGGATTGCAGACTCAGAATCGGGGCTTACAGAACAACACGAAGACAATCAAGTAAAGTTGAAAAAAAAATGCCGTGACCAGGATTCGAACCTGTGTTATTGCGGCCACAACGCAATGTTCTAACCACTATACGATCACGGCGAGATTGATTTCATATAAAGAAAAAATGACAAATAAATGGAAGCTTCCTGTGGAGTTCTAAGCTTTTTGCTTATGCTCTTAAACAACGTACGAGTGCATACTCAGTATCGGGGCTTACAGAACAACAAGAAGACAAACAAGTAAAGTTGAAAAAAAAATGCCGTGACCAGGATTCGGACCTGGGTTATTGCAGCCACAACGCAATGTACTTACCACTATACGATCACGGCGAGATTGAATTCAGATAAAGAAAAAATAACAAATAAATGGAAGCTTCCTGTGGAGTTCTAAGCTTTTCGCTTATGCTCTTGAACAAGATAGGAGTGCAGACTCAGTATTGGGGCTTAAAGAACAACACAAGGACAAACAAGTAAAGTTGAAAATAAATGACATGGCCAGAATTCGAACCTGTGTTATTTTGGCCACAACGCAATGTACTAACAAGTGTACAATCTCGGCGAGAGTGATTTGAGACAAAGAAAAACTGACAAATAAATGGAAGCTTCCTGTGGAGTTCTAAGCTTTTTGCTTTTGCTATTAAACAAGGTCCGAGTGCAGACTCAGTATTGGGGCTTAAAGAACAACACAAAGACAAACAAATAAAGTTAAAAAAATGCCGTGACCAGGAATCGAACCTGGGTTACTGCTGCCACAACGCAATCTACTAACCACTATACGATCACGCCGAGATTGATTTGAGATAAAGAAAAAATAACAAATAAATGGAAGCTTCCTATGCAGTTCTAAGCTTTTTGCTTATGCTCTTGAACAAGATAGGAGTGCATACACAGTATTGGGGCTTACAGAACAACACGAAGACAAACAAGTAAAGTTAAGAAAAAAAATGCCGTGACCAGGATTCGAACCTGGGTTATTGCGGCCACAACGCAATGTACTGACCACTATACGATCACGGCGAGATTGAATTCAGATAAAGAAAAAATGACAAATAAATGGAAGCTTCCCATGGAGTTCTAAGCTTTTTGCTTATGCTCTTAAACAAGGTATGAGTTCATACTCAGTATTGGGGCTTACAGAAGAACACGAAGACAAACAAGTAAAGTTGAAAAAAATATGCCGTGACCAGGTTTCGAACCTGGGTTATTGCTACCACAACGCAATGTACTAACCAGTTTACGATAACTTCTAGATTGATTTGAGATAAAAAAAATGACAAAGAGAGGAGTTCTAAACTTTTTGCTTATGCTCTTGAACAAGGTACGAGAGCATACTCAGTACCGGGTCTTACAGAAAAACAGGAAGACAAACAAGTAATGTTAAAAAAAATGCCGTGACCAGGACTCGAACCTGGGTTATTGCGGCCACAACGCAATGTACTAACCAATATACGATCACGGGGAGATTGAATTCTGATAAAGAAAAAATGACCAATAAATGGTAGCTTCCTGTGGAGTTCTAAGCTTTTTGCTTATGATCTTAAACAAGGTACGAATGCATACTCAGTATTGGGGCTTACAGAACAACACAAAGACAAACAAGTAAAGTTAAAAAAAATGCCGTGACCAGGACTCGAACCTGGGTTATTGCGGCCACAACGCAATGTACTAACCACTATACTATCACGGGGAGATTGAATTCTGATAGAGAAAAAATAACCAATAAATGGAAGCTTCCTGTGGAGTTCTAAGCTTTTTGCTTATGATCTTAAACAAGGTACGAGTGCAGACTCAGTATTGGGGCTTAAAGAACAACACAAAGACAAACAAATAAAGTTAAAAAAATGCCGTGACCAGGAATCGAACCTGGGTTATTGCGGCCACAACGCAAAGTATTAACCACTATACGATCACGGCGAGACTGAATTCAGATAAAGAAAAAATGACAAATAATTTGAAGCTTCCTATGCAGTTCTAAGCTTTTTGCTTATGCTCTTGAACAAGATAGGAGTGCATACACAGTATTGGGGCTTACAGAACAACACGAAGACAAACAAGTAAAGTTGAAAAAAAAATAAAATGATTAGGATTCGAACCTGGGTTATTGCGGCAACAACGCAATGTACTAACCAGTATACAATCAAGGGGAGATTGAATTCAGATAAAGAAAAACATGACAAATAAATGGAAGCTTCCTATGCAGTTCTAAGCTTTTTGCTTATGCTCTTGAACAAGATAGGAGTGCATACACAGTATTGGGGCTTACAGAACAACACGAAGACAAACAAGTAAAGTTAAGAAAAAAAAATGCCGTGACCAGGATTCGAACATGGGTTATTGCGGCCACAACGCAATGTACTGACCACTATACAATCACGGCGAGATTGAATTCAGATAAAGAAAAAATGACAAATAAATGGAAGCTTCCCATGGAGTTCTAAGCTTTTTGCTTATGCTCTTAAACAAGGTATGAGTTCATACTCAGTATTGGGGCTTACAGAACAACACGAAGACAAACAAGTAAAGTTGAAAAAATATGCCGTGACCAGGTTTCGAACCTGGGTTATTGCGACCACAACGCAATGTACTAACCAGTTTACGATCACTTCGAGATTGATTTGAGATAAAAAAAATGACAAAGAGAGGAGTTCTAAACTTTTTGCTTATGCTCTTGAACAAGGTACGAGAGCATACTCAGTACCGGGTCTTACAGAAAAACACGAAGACAAACAAGTAATGTTAAAAAAAATGCCGTGACCAGGACTCGAACCTGGGTTATTGCGGCCACAACGCAATGTACTAACCACTATACGATCACGGGGAGATTGAATTCTGATAAAGAAAAAATGACCAATAAATGGAAGCTTCCTGTGGAGTTCTAAGCTTTTTGCTTATGATCTTAAACAAGGTACGAATGCATACTCAGTATTGGGGCTTACAGAACAACACAAAGACAAACAAGTAAAGTTAAAAAAAATGCCGTGACCAGGACTCGAACCTGGGTTATTGCGGCCACAACGCAATGTACTAACCACTATACGATCACGGGGAGATTGAATTCTGATAAAGAAAAAATGACCAATAAATGGAAGCTTCCTGTGGAGTTCTAAGCTTTTTGCTTATGATCTTAAACAAGGTACGAGTGCAGACTCAGTATTGGGGCTTAAAGAACAACACAAAGACAAACAAATAAAGTTAAAAAAATGCCGTGACCAGGAATCGAACCTGGGTTATTGCGGCCACAACGCAAAGTATTAACCACTATACGATCACGGCGAGATTGAATTCAGATAAAGAAAAAATAACAAATAAATGGAAGCTTCCTATGCAGTTCTAAGCTTTTTGCTTATGCTCTTGAACAAGATAGGAGTGCATACACAGTATTGGGGCTTACAGAACAACACGAAGACAAACAAGTAAAGTTAAGAAAAAAATGCCGTGACCAGGATTCGAACCTGGGTTATTGCGGCCACAACGCAAAGTATTAACCACTATACGATCACGGCGAGATTGAATTCAGATAAAGAAAAAATGACAAATAATTTGAAGCTTCCTGTGAAGTTCTAAGCTTTTTGCTTATGCTTTTGAACATGATGGGAGTGCATACTCAGTATTAGGGCTTATAGAACAACACGAAGACAAAAAAGTAAAGCTGAAAAAAAAAATGCTGTGACCAGGATTCGAATCTGTGTTATTGCGGCCACAACGCAATGTACTAACCACTATACGATCACGGCGAGTTTGAACTCAGATAAAGACAAAATGACAAATAAATGGAAGCTTCCTGTGGAGTTCTAAGCTTTTTGCTTATGCTCTTAAACAAGGTACCAGTGAATACTCAGTATTGAGGGTTAACGAACAACACAAAGACAAACAAGTAGAGTTGAAAAAAATGCCGTGACCAGGATTCGAACCTGGATTATTGCGGCCACAACGCAATGTACCAATCACGGGGAGATTGAATTCAGATAAAGAAAAAATGACAAATAAATGGAAGCTTCCTGTGGAGTTCTAAGCTTTTTGCTTATGCTCTTGAACAAGATAGGATTGCAGACTCAGAATCGGGGCTTACAGAACAACACGAAGACAATCAAGTAAAGTTGAAAAAAAAATGCCGTGACCAGGATTCGAACCTGTGTTATTGCGGCCACAACGCAATGTTCTAACCACTATACGATCACGGCGAGATTGATTTCATATAAAGAAAAAATGACAAATAAATGGAAGCTTCCTGTGGAGTTCTAAGCTTTTTGCTTATGCTCTTAAACAACGTACGAGTGCATACTCAGTATCGGGGCTTACAGAACAACAAGAAGACAAACAAGTAAAGTTAAAAAAAAAATCCCGTGACCAGTATTCGGACCTGGGTTATTGCGGCCACAACGCAATGTACTTACCACTATACGATCACGGCGAGATTGAATTCAGATAAAGAAAAAATAACAAATAAATGGAAGCTTCCTGTGGAGTTCTAAGCTTTTCGCTTATGCTCTTGAACAAGATAGGAGTGCAGACTCAGTATTGGGGCTTAAAGAACAACACAAGGACAAACAAGTAAAGTTGAAAATAAATGACATGGCCAGAATTCGAACCTGTGTTATTTTGGCCACAACGCAATGTACTAACAAGTGTACAATCTCGGCGAGAGTGATTTGAGACAAAGAAAAACTGACAAATAAATGGAAGCTTCCTGTGGAGTTCTAAGCTTTTTGCTTTTGCTATTAAACAAGGTCCGAGTGCAGACTCAGTATTGGGGCTTAAAGAACAACACAAAGACAAACAAATAAAGTTAAAAAAATGCCGTGACCAGGAATCGAACCTGGGTTACTGCTGCCACAACGCAATCTACTAACCACTATACGATCACGCCGAGATTGATTTGAGATAAAGAAAAAATAACAAATAAATGGAAGCTTCCTATGGAGTTCTAAGATTTTTGCTTATGCTCTTGAACAAGATAGGAGTGCATACGCAGTATTGGGGCTTACAGAACAACACGAAGACAAACAAGTAAAGTTAAGAAAAGAAATGCCGTGACCAGGATTCGAACCTGGGTTATTGCGGCCACAACGCAATGTACTAACCACAATACGATCACGGCGAGATTGAATTCAGATAAAGAAAAAAATGACAAATAAATGGAAGCATCCCATGGAGTTCTAAGCTTTTTGCTTATGCTCTTAAACAAGGTACGAGTTCATACTCAGTATTGTGGCTTACAGAACAACACGAAGACAAACAAGTAAAGTTGAAAAAAAAATGAAATGATTAGGATTCGAACCTGGGTTATTGCGGCAACAACGCAATGTACTAACCAGTATACAATCACGGGGAGATTGAATTCAGATAAAGAAAAACATGACAAATAAATGGAAGCTTCCTGTGGATTTCTAAGCTTTTTGCTTATGCTCTTAAACAAGGTACGAGTGCAGACTGAGTATTGGGGCTTAAAGAACAACACAAAGCCAAACAAGTTAAGTTGAAAAAAAAATAAAATGATTAGGATTCGAACCTGGGTTATTGCGGCCACAACGCAATGTACTAACCACTATACCATCACGGCGAGGATGATTTGAGACAAAGAAAACCTGATAAATAAATGGAAGCTTCCTGTGGAGTTCTAAGCTTTTTGCTTTTGCTATTAAACAAGGTACGAGTGCAGACTCAGTATTGGGGCTTAAAGAACAACACAAAGACAAACAAATAAAGTTAAAAAGATGCCGTGACCAGGAATCGAACCTGGGTTACTGCGGCCACAACGCAATCTACTAACCACTATACGATCACGCCGAGATTGATTTGAGATAAAGAAAAAATAACAAATAAATGGAAGCTTCCTATGCAGTTCTAAGATTTTTGCTTATGCTCTTGAACAAGATAGGAGTGCATACACAGTATTGGGGCTTACAGAACAACACGAAGACAAACAAGTAAAGTTAAGAAAAAAAATGCCGTGACCAGGATTCGAACCTGGGTTATTGCGGCCACAACGCAATGTACTGACTACTATACGATCACGGCGAGATTGAATTCAGATAAAGAAAAAATGACAAATAAATGGAAGCTTCCCATGGAGTTCTAAGCTTTTTGCTTATGCTCTTAAACAAGGTATGAGTTCATACTCAGTATTGGGGCTTACAGAACAACACGAAGACAAACAAGTAAAGTTGAAAAAAATATGCCGTGACCAGGTTTCAAACCTGGGTTATTGCGACCACAACGCAATGTACTAACCAGTTTACGATCACTTCGAGATTGATTTGAGATAAAAAAAATGACAACGAGAGGAGTTCTAAACTTTTTGCTTATGCTCTTGAACAAGGTACGAGTGCATACTCAGTACCGGGTCTTACAGAAAAACACGAAGACAAACAAGTAATGTTAAAAAAAATGCCGTGACCAGGACTCGAACCTGGGTTATTGCGGCCACAACGCAATGTACTAACAACTATACGATCACGGGGAGATTGAATTCTGATTAAGAAAAACTGACCAATCAATGGAAGCTTCCTGTGGAGTTCTAAGCTTTTTGCTTATGATCTTAAACAAGGTACGAATGCATACTCAGTATTGGGGCTTACAGAACAACACAAAGACAAACAAGTAAAGTTAAAAAAAATGCCGTGACCAGGACTCGAACCTGGGTTATTGCGGCCACAACGCAATGTACTAACCAGTATACAATCAAGGGGAGATTGAATTCAGATAAAGAAAAACATGACAAATAAATGGAAGCTTCCTGTGGAGTTCTAAGCTTTTTGCTTTTGCTATTAAACAAGGTACGAGTGCAGACTCAGTATTGGGGCTTAAAGAACAACACAAAGACAAACAAATAAAGTTAAAAAGATGCCGTGACCAGGAATCGAACCTGGGTTACTGCGGCCACAACGCAATCTACTAACCACTACACGATCACGCCGCGATTGATTTGAGATAATGAAAAAATAACAAATAAATGGAAGCTTCCTATGCAGTTCTAAGCTTTTTGCTTATGCTCTTGAACAAGATAGGAGTGCATACACAGTATTGGGGCTTACAGAACAACACGAAGACAAACAAGTAAAGTTAAGAAAAAAATGCCGTGACCAGGATTCGAACCTGGGTTATTGCGGCCACAACGCAATGTACTGACCACTATACGATCACGGCGAGATTGAATTCAGATAAAGAAAAAATGACAAATAAATGGAAGCTTCCCATGGAGTTCTAAGCTTTTTGCTTATGCTCTTAAACAAGGTATGAGTTCATACTCAGTATTGGGGCTTACAGAACAACACAAAGACAAACAAGTAAAGTTGAAAAAATATGCCGTGACCAGGTTTCGAACGTGGGTTATTGCGACCACAACGCAATGTACTAACCAGTTTACGATCACTTCGAGATTGATTTGAGATAAAAAAAATGACAAAGAGAGGAGTTCTAAACTTTTTGCTTATGCTCTTGAACAAGGTACGAGTGCATACTCAGTACCGTGTCTTACAGAAAAACACGAAGACAAACAAGTAATGTTAAAAAAAATGCCGTGACCAGGACTCGAACCTGGGTTATTGCGGCCACAACGCAATGTACTAACCACTATACGATCACGGGGAGATTGAATTCTGATAAAGAAAAAATGACCAATAAATGGAAGCTTCCTGTGGAGTTCTAAGCTTTTTGCTTATGATCTTAAACAAGGTACGAATGCATACTCAGTATTGGGGCTTACAGAACAACACAAAGACAAACAAGTAAAGTTAAAAAAAATGCCGTGACCAGGACTCGAACCTGGGTTACTGCTGCCACAACGCAATCTACTAACCACTATACGATCACGCCGAGATTGATTTGAGATAAAGAAAAAATAACAAATAAATGGAAGTTTCCTATGGAGTTCTAAGCTTTTTGCTTATGCTCTTAAACAAGGTACGAGTTCATACTCAGTATTGGGGCTTACAGAACAACACGAAGACAAACAAGTAAAGTTGAAAAAAAATGAAATGATTAGTATTCGAACCTGGGTTATTGCGGCAACAACGCAATGTACTAACCACGATACGATCACGGCGAGATTGAATTCAGATAAAGAAAAAAATGACAAATAAATGGAAGCATCCCATGGAGTTCTAAGCTTTTTGCTTATGCTCTTAAACAAGGTACGAGTTCATACTCAGTATTGTGGCTTACAGAACAACACGAAGACAAACAAGTAAAGTTGAAAAAAAATGAAATGATTAGGATTCGAACCTGGGTTATTGCGGCAACAACGCAATGTACTAACCAGTATACAATCACGGGGAGATTGAATTCAGATAAAGAAAAACATGACAAATAAATGGAAGCTTCCTGTGGATTTCTAAGCTTTTTGCTTATGCTCTTAAACAAGGTACGAGTGCAGACTCAGTATTGGGGCTTAAAGAACAACACAAAGCCAAACAAGTAAAGTTGAAAAAAAAAATAAAATGATTAGGATTCGAACCTGGGTTATTGCGGCCACAACGCAATGTACTAACCACTATACCATCACGGCGAGGATGATTTGAGACAAAGAAAACCTGATAAATAAATGGAAGCTTCCTGTGGAGTTCTAAGCTTTTTGCTTTTGCTATTAAACAAGGTACGAGTGCAGACTCAGTATTGGGGCTTAAAGAACAACACAAAGACAAACAAATAAAGTTAAAAAGATGCCGTGACCAGGAATCGAACCTGGGTTACTGCGGCCACAACGCAATCTACTAACCACTATACGATCACGCCGAGATTGATTTGAGATAAAGAAAAAAATTACAAATAAATGGAAGCTTCCTATGCAGTTCTAAGCTTTTTGCTTATGCTCTTGAACAAGATAGGAGTGCATACACAGTATTGGGGCTTACAGAACAACACGAAGACAAACAAGTAAAGTTAAGAAAAAAAATGCCGTGACCAGGATTCGAACCTGGGTTATTGCGGCCACAACGCAATGTACTGACCACTATACGATCACGGCGAGATCGAATTCAGATAAAGAAAAAATGACAAATAAATGGAAGCTTCCCATGGAGTTCTAAGCTTTTTGCTTATGCTCTTAAACAAGGTATGAGTTCATACTCAGTATTGGGGCTTACAGAACAACACGAAGACAAACAAGTAAAGTTGAAAAAAATATGCCGTGACCAGGTTTCGAACCTGGGTTATTGAGACCACAACGCAATGTACTAACCAGTTTACGATCACTTCGAGATTGATTTGAGATAAAAAAAAATGTCAAAGAGAGGAGTTCTAAACTTTTTGCTTATGCTCTTGAACAAGGTACGAGTGCATACTCAGTACCGGGTCTTACAGAAAAACACGAAGACAAACAAGTAATGTTAAAAAAAATGCCGTGACCAGGACTCGAACCTGGGTTATTGCGGCCACAACGCAATGTACTAACCACTATACGATCACGGGGAGATTGAATTCTGATAAAGAAAAACTGACCAATCAATGGAAGCTTCCTGTGGAGTTCTAAGCTTTTTGCTTATGATCTTAAACAAGGTACGAATGCATACTCAGTATTGGGGCTTACAGAACAACACAAAGACAAACAAGTAAAGTTAAAAAAAATGCCGTGACCAGGACTCGAACCTGGGTTATTGCGGCCACAACGCAATGTACTAACAACTATAAGATCACGGGGAGATTGAATTCTGATAAAGAAAAAATGACCAATAAATGGAAGCTTCCTGTGGAGTTCTAAGCTTTTTGCTTATGATCTTAAACAAGGTACGAGTGCAGACTCAGTATTGGGGCTTAAAGAACAACACAAAGACAAACAAATAAAGTTAAAAAAATGCCGTGACCAGGAATCGAACCTGGGTTACTGCTGCCACAACGCAATCTACTAACCACTATACGATCACGCCGAGATTGATTTGAGATAAAGAAAAAATAACAAATAAATGGAAGTTTCCTATGGAGTTCTAAGCTTTTTGCTTATGCTCTTGAACAAGATAGGAGTGCATACGCAGTATTGGGGCTTACAGAACAACACGAAGACAAACAAGTAAAGTTAAGAAAAAAAAATGCCGTGACCAGGATTCGAACCTGGGTTATTGCGGCCACAACGCAATGTACTAACCACAATACGATCACGGCGAGATTGAATTCAGATAAAGAAAAAAATGACAAATAAATGGAAGCATCCCATGGAGTTCTAAGCTTTTTGCTTATGCTCTTAAACAAGGTACGAGTTCATACTCAGTATTGTGGCTTACAGAACAACACGAAGACAAACAAGTAAAGTTGAAAAAAAATGAAATGATTAGGATTCGAACCTGGGTTATTGCGGCAACAACGCAATGTACTAACCAGTATACAATCACGGGGAGATTGAATTCAGATAAAGAAAAACATGACAAATAAATGGAAGCTTCCTGTGGATTTCTAAGCTTTTTGCTTATGCTCTTAAACAAGGTACGAGTGCAGACTCAGTATTGGGGCTTAAAGAACAACACAAAGCCAAACAAGTAAAGTTGAAAAAAAAATAAAATGATTAGGATTCGAACCTGGGTTATTGCGGCCACAACGCAATGTACTAACCACTATACCATCACGGCGAGGATGATTTGAGACAAAGAAAACCTGATAAATAAATGGAAGCTTCCTGTGGAGTTCTAAGCTTTTTGCTTTTGCTATTAAACAAGGTACGAGTGCAGACTCAGTATTGGGGCTTAAAGAACAACACAAAGACAAACAAATAAAGTTAAAAAATGCCGTGACCAGGAATCGAACCTAGGTTACTGCGACCACAACGCAATCTACTAACCACTATACGATCACGCCGAGATTGATTTGAGATAAAGAAAAAATAACAAATAAATGGAAGCTTCCTATGCAGTTCTAAGCTTTTTGCTTATGCTCTTGAACAAGATAGGAGTGCATACACAGTATTGGGGCTTACAGAACAACACGAAGACAAACAAGTAAAGTTAAGAAAAAAAATGCCGTGACCAGGATTCGAACCTGTGTTATTGCGGTCACAACGCAATGTACTAACCACTATACGATCACGGCGAGATTGAATTCAGATAAAGAAAAAATGACAAATAAATGGAAGCTTCCCATGGAGTTCTAAGCTTTTTGCTTATGCTCTTAAACAAGGTACGAGTTCATACTCAGTATTGGGGCTTACAGAACAATTCGAAGACAAACAAGTAAAGTTGAAAAAAAAATAAAATGATTAGGATTCGAACCTGGGTTATTGCGGCAACAACGCAATGTACTAACCAGTATACAATCAAGGGGAGATTGAATTCAGATAAAGAAAAACATGACAAATAAATGGAAGCTTCCTGTGGAGTTCTAAGCTTTTTGCTTTTGCTATTAAACAAGGTACGAGTGCAGACTCAGTATTGGGGCTTAAAGAACAACACAAAGACAAACAAATAAAGTTAAAAAGATGCCGTGACAAGGAATCGAACCTGGGTTACTGCGGCCACAACGCAATCTACTAACCACTATACGATCACGCCGAGATTGATTTGAGATAAAGAAAAAATAACAAATAAATGGAAGCTTCCTATGCAGTTCTAAGCTTTTTGCTTATGCTCTTGAACAAGATAGGAGTGCATACACAGTATTGGGGCTTACAGAACAACACGAAGACAAACAAGTAAAGTTAAGAAAAAAAATGCCGTGACCAGGATTCGAACCTGGGTTATTGCGGCCACAACGCAATGTACTGACCACTATACGATCACGGCGAGATTGAATTCAGATAAAGAAAAAATGACAAATAAATGGAAGCTTCCCATGGAGTTCTAAGCTTTTTGCTTATGCTCTTAAACAAGGTATGAGTTCATACTCAGTATTAGGGCTTACAGAACAACACGAAGACAAACAAGTAAAGTTGAAAAAATATGCCGTGACCAGGTTTCGAACGTGGGTTATTGCGACCACAACGCAATGTACTAACCAGTTTACGATCACTTCGAGATTGATTTGAGATAAAAAAAATGACAAAGAGAGGAGTTCTAAACTTTTTGCTTATGCTCTTGAACAAGGTACGAGTGCATACTCAGTACCGGGTCTTACAGAAAAACACGAAGACAAACAAGTAATGTTAAAAAAAATGCCGTGACCAGGACTCGAACCTGGGTTATTGCGGCCACAACGCAATGTACTAACCACTATACGATCACGGGGAGATTGAATTCTGATAAAGAAAAAATGACCAATAAATGGAAGCTTCCT